>NC_080691.1:51986966-52300894 GCF_030445035.2 Dasypus novemcinctus | reverse complement strand
TTGATTTCGCTTTGGTTTACCTCTGTTTTCCGACCTTTCCTTTAAGTTTCTTTATTCTCTCTCTGTCCTCTCTCTGTCTCTCCCCCTCTCCTTTCCTCAATTTCTCTTTCTCCTTTTTTTCACCTCTGTGTTCCCGACTGGCACAATCCTGCCCTATCGCCAAGCCTCCCAGCGCTCCAAGCTCACAGCCTCCTCTGCTGTCTTCCTCGGGTCCCCCTCTCCGCTCCCTCCCCGGCCTCCACTCGCCCTCTTCCGGGGCTGCCTCCAACTGTGGGTCCCCGCTGCAGGGGGACAGGCCTCGCGGCAGGCTGCCTGCCCTTCCTCTCTGCCTCCAGCGGCAGAGAGGACCCTCGAGCCTCCCGCCCGCTCCACCCCCCACCGCAGGACTCCCGCCACCCGCTCGGCACCCGGCGTGCAGGGAGGAGGGCTCTGGCGGGCGGGTGGGTGCAGGCGCGGCGCGCGGAGGCTAACCTTCCATGTCCCGAGTGACGGTGCTGAAGTGCATCCCGGACAGCGATCCCGTCAGCCGGCGAAGTTTCGCGCGGCCGGAGGGCCCAGGGCCCGGGGCCAGGGCCTGGCGGGCGGTGCGCTCGGCGGCCTCAGCTGCCACGAGAGAGGCGATGCTGAACGCGCTGGCCCGGGGAGACAGCGGGCTCCGCGCGTCCATAGGCCCCCGGCAGCCCGGCCCCGCGCAGCCTGCGACTGCGAGTACCCGAGCTCCGGGCCCAGCCTCCCGGGGCCCCGGGGGCGGGGGGCCGTGGTGCTACTCACGGCCACCGGCCCCGGGCCCAGGGGATTTAAAGCGTCACAGGCCCGGTAATTCGGGACCGGTGGCAGCGAAGGGGCCCCCGGGGAGCCTGGCGCCTCCTGCCTTGCAAGCTCCCTGGCCCCTTATCTCCACTCCCAGTGCCCCTCGAACATCCCCCGGGCAAGCTGCCCCCGCCGAGGCCGGGGAACTTCTCTGCACGGCGACGCCACCGTCGGCTCCTGCAGTCCCGGAGGGGAAGCTGCGGCGCAGGGATCACCGGCTCTGGACGCGGATGAAGTACCGCAGGGCCTGCCCGAACCCCCGGCCCTGCCCCTGCTCTTGGCCTCTCCCGCAGCCGCCTCCACCCGCGCTGCCCCTGCACCTGGGTGAAGAGAGGGCAGCCCGGGCTCCGGTGCCGGCCACAGGCCGCCAGCCCCGGGCCCGCGTTATCCGTTCTCGGCAGCGGCGGTGCAGACCCACGGCCGCCAACAACCCCTGCGCCCCCACCCACCCACCCCAGGGCCCTAGCGGTCGGCTCACTCTCGCGGCCGGGGACCCCGAGCCGAGGGACGCCGCCCAGGCCGCGCAGCCCGGGAGCCCGAGCGTCACGCGCACCGGCGCGCACCGCCCGCCCCTGGCCGGGACGCTTATACATCCGGAGGGTGGGCACTGCCCGCTCCTCCGACCTCCCGCACCGGCCGGGCGCAGGGAGGGCCGGGGGCGGGGCCTGGGCCGGCGGAGGGAGCCGAGGACACGTCGGAGAAGTTCAGGCCTCCGGGTGTTGCGGGGCGCTGCCCTGGCCGCCTGCGGGGGAAGGCCCTGCCGCACAGACCAGGCCTGGAGGCTGAGGCCTAACCCGGAGGGCTTCGCGCCCTCATCCCACCTCCTGGGTCTCCCCAGCCCAGCCCAGTGCGTCCGTGGCCTTCCTGTCCCATGTCTTTCTGAGCCTCTGGCTCCCAGGAGCCTCTGTGGCCCTGCACTGAGGCTCTGGCCACCAGGGCCTCCCTTCCAGGGCCTGGAGGCCTGCCTCGGCTGTGTGGGCCATTGCCTGCGCTTGCCTGGGATAGGCATGTGTGTGCGGCAGGCAGTGTCTTCCAGGAGTTATAAACCCAAGGGCCTCAGACCCTGGGTGGGGGGCCCAGGAATTGGGGCCAGTGGTGTGGGCTCCAGGGGAAAAGGTCCAGAAAATGGTGCGAGGCAGGATGCCCTCGTAGCTCAGTATCTGGCATGTCATGTGTGGGACCGATTATGCAACGCACGCCCTCCAGGGTTGTGGCTGTGGCTTTGTGAACATGGTGGAGAAAGGGAAGCTGGCTGCCCGGGAGTCCACCTGTGGGTCTGAAGAGCAGTGGTGGGTGCAGGGACCAGTGGGTCCCCATTCCCCTCTCTGCCTTCCTAAGCAGGGCCAGCCCACTGCCTCCACAACCCCAGGAGAGCTCCGGATGGGAGGGGAGCGTGTGGCTGGGGTGGGAGGTGGAGTCGGTGGGTGTGGCCCCCCTCACACCCAGCCCTGGGCAGGGCATGTCACCAGGGTGCCCAGGCTAGCAGCCTGGGCCTTGTGGGCTGGGGGGGGGGCACTATAGGGTGGGCTGCCCTGGGTGCCATGTGTCCTTAGCCCTGAGGGAGGCTTCAGCCCGAGGGCCGGCCGAGGGCAGAACACCCGGATGAGGCGGGCACGGGGGGAGGGAGAAGTGAAAGTGAAAAAATGCGGGGCTTTGTAGGGAAGTCAGATCCCCGAGTTATGTTCTCCTTGTCTGCGGTGGGGGCAGGGGGGCTGTGTCCTCTCACCCCCAAACCCCCACACTCCTTTAACCCCTTCATTCCAGAGCTGGAAGGCTGCGGGGCTCGGCTGGGTTGGCAAAGCGCTGAAGCAGAGAGGGCTGAAGCAGAGAGGGCTGGGGCAGGGTCGGGAGACCCTGGTGGACCAGAGGGAGGCTGGGGAGCTGAGAAGGACACCACCCAGCCGGCGCTGGCGTCCAGGTCGAACCGGCCCCATTCGCTGGTGTTACCCGCATAACTGCGGGACCCGGGAACCCTGCTGTTTAAAGCTCAGGCCGTCTGGGAGTCCTCTGCCCAAAGGGGACCCGGGCGCCCCAAGCGCGAGACCGTCTGAGTCTCTGAGTCCCCGCCTCGGACCCTCCCTTCCTTCTCGGGAGCCCCATCGGCCCTTTCTGTGGTCCCGCTGCCCGCCCGCTCTCCTCGCCGCCCGCCGCAGCCCCACTCTCGTTGCCCACCGGCAGCCGGTGGGAGCGCGCCCGCGCCGCGCACACGCCGCCCCTAAGGCGGACGCAGCGCCTGGCCGGTCCTCGCGGCCCCACGCTGCTGCCGGCAGGGAGCCTGCCTTCCTCACCTGGACCTGCGGTGACTCTCTTCCGCCTCACTCCCCCTGCCGGCCACACCTCCATCCCGGGCGGAGTAGGAGTCCTGGCCCGGCGCCGGCTGGTGTGGCCCGGAGAGGGGGTGGCCCGCGGGGGTCGGGGACCGCTCCGACTCTGGCTCCTTCAAGGTTGTCGCCCGGTAGGTCCCTCTGCGGGGGGGGCTCAGAGAGAGTACGGGACCCGCGTGACTCGAAGCTGCTGGGTGCGTGGCGAGCTCCCGCGGGCGCCCCGCGGGGTGGGGTCGATGATGAATCCATTTTACAGGTCCTAATAGCGAGGCGAGGCTTGGACTCACAGCCTGAAAGGAAGGGGTGGGGACGAGAAGCTGGCTGCAGGCAGGAGGGAGAGGAATGGAGCGGAGGCGCCGCAGCCCTGATTTCTGTTTTTGGACTTTCCCCACGTTCCCGCGTGGGTGCTCGGCTGCACCGCAGCCCAGCCCAGGGAGCCCGGCCCAGGGAGCCCGGAGCGCCCCTAGCACCTTCGGGGTTTCTCCGGAAGCAAGCCTTAATTTTGGAGGTTTTCTTCCTGGCGGAGGTGGCGGCCCCTGGAGAGCCTTGGGTGCGCCGGCGCCCGCCCAGGGCATCTGCAGAGGGGGGAGCCCGTCGGATGAGCTCCCGCACCCCAACTCCTCACTCTCCTCAGTGGCAAAGGCGCATCGACAGGGCCCACCGCTCATAATTCACTCTGCACCGCCGCTACGTTCCCAGCGGCGGCAGGACCCGCACTCCTTCGTTCGTCTCCCGCAGCTCCCGTGGCCCGTCCACCGATCCGCATGCTCTCCCGGGAGACCACAGGCTCGACCAGGGTCGCCAGCGTGGGTCCGAGGCCCTCGGGGGCAAATCCACACTCAGATGTTTTGGTGAGGGCGGCCCGCACGATGCCAGCACTCCCCGGAGTGCACGGGCGTGCCTGGGGACACCCCCTTTCCAGGAATCGGAGTACAGAGCTGGGCAGACCGGCGGCGTCCGCCGAGGCGCAGAGAGAAGCACCCAGCGGGGACCCGGCTCTCATTGACTTGGTTAATTCGTTTCAGGATTGATTAGCCTGGAACCATCTAATCGCAGGCTTGAGAAGTCTCCGAGGAAGCCCCGTCGCTGCTCCAGGAGTGACCTGCTTCTGCCGCCCTTCAACAGTTCCTTCCCCAGGTCCCCGCCACCCAGGAGGTTGGGTCTGCGCCCTTCATGGTGCCTCCAAGTCCGGAGTCTCAGCGGTGCGGACGGACCCGGGGCCCACCTTCGCCGGAGCCGGGAGAAACAGGCAACCCGGGCGGTTCCATCCTCCTGTCCAGTCTCCATCCCCCATCTCCACTCCCGCCTTCCCGAAACAACCCCCACCCTTCCAAGCGCCCTTCAGTCCCTCTGTCCGACTAAGGTGCTTGGTCCCAGCGGGCGCTGAGGACGGCGTTCTGGTAGCCCCAGGGTGCCCCTGGAACCGCAGGGACGGCAGCAGCCTGAGCCCTAGAGGCAGGTGGGTGGGGGGCGCTGAGCTGTTGGCAAACACCCAGGCCTTCCTCCCGCCAGGGTTCCCTGCGGCGGAGCGGAGAGAGCGACCCCGGGCTGGGTGCCAGCAATGAGGGTTCAGTGGCAAAGCCGGGCGCGCCATCCCCCTACGCGGGGCGAACAGGCCAGCAGTGGTGCGGGGCCAGGGTGCGGGGGCTTGGGGAGGGGAGGAGGCAGGCTGTGCCTGTGTGGTTCTTCCCACCCTGAATGTCCTGGAGGGAAAATTGTGTCGGGCAGGTCTCCCCACCCACTGCCGAGGAGACCACAGGCTGCGATGGGGAAGGAGGCAGCCCCTTTTCTCCAGGGCTCCGCATGCCTCCTCCCCGACCTGTCCCCTGGCCAGCCATGGTCCTGCTCCACCCTGTCCCTCCCCTACTTCAAGCCTCTTTTCCCTCTTTGATCCCAGCAGGGTGCTTGTGGAACTGAGACGGAAGCTCCTGCCCAACCCGTCCCAGCTCACCCTCCTTTACCCAAACGGGTGCCCTGTTGCTGGGCCAGAACCTCGTGGGAGCCCCAAGAATACTGGGGTGCCTTGAGGGGGTGCCGCGGTAAACCCAGCCGGGCAGACATGACGGAGACCTTGGCAGACGCTGGGACTTACGGACGGCTTGGCATGTACTGGTGAGGATGCTGGGTAGGGGTGGGGGGTGAGCCCAGGAGTGGCCAGGAAGGGGTGGACCCCTCACGCCCGGCCCTGGGCATCACCTGGAGCTTTACCTGGGCCCCCCACGTCACTCGCCTCCTGGCCCCCTGGTCCCCAGGGCAGTGCCCGGGTGATACATCTTAGAGTCCTAGTGCCTGCCCACCCTGGGGGCCCAAGGACTGCACGGATGAACAAAGAGGGAAACTGAGGCCCAGAGAGGGGCAGTCCTGAGGGATGACAGGGCCAGGGAGAAGAGAAAGCAGGACAGAGGCACATCCCGCCAGGATGCCGCCGACCTCCTCAGAGCTGGGGGGGGGGGTTGTCAGCCCAGGGTCCGCACAGCCGTGCACAGCTGGGCCCCCAGCCTCCCCTCTGCTGGGGCCCACCCCCTCCCCTCCCGTGGGTGCTGTCTTCTGGGCCGAGTGCCCAGGAGGACAGATGGGGGGAGATGGTGAGAGGGACGGCTCGGCCGGATGGGGCTGTCAGCCGGGGCTGGGTGACAGCACCCCCTGCCCCCCTCCCTCCACCCTGCTGGGCACCGGGGCCCCCTGCAGCCTGAAAGTTTCCCACAACCCCAGAACAAACAAACAAACAGACAGACTGATGGACAGCCAGGACTCGGGACCCCCTCTCCGATTTCCGAGCCTGTTGATTTAGCTGCCCACTTGGCGGGAGGACCCAGCCACCTGGGGAGCCGCCGTCCATCTGTCCGGCCATCTTCTGGCCATGCTAACCCTCTCTGTACTGTAGGCAGAGGTGGGGCCCCGAGACACAGAGGGCCTAGACTCAGGATCTTTCCATTCATTCCAGGGTGAGGGGCGCACCCCGAGGAAACCAGCCCCCGCCCACCCCCTCCCTCCCTTCTGCCACCAGGGCAGGGGTAGACGTGACCCCAAAGACCCTGAGCTGTGATGGCTGAGGGCGAGCAAGCAGGGGGTGGCTCCCATCTGCCCACGCACATATGCCCCCCCAACGCACTCGTGGGCCCGGGCACACGGGACACAGATGTGGGCAGCCCCGTCGTGCACAGCCGCCAGTGCAGCTGATTTCAGCGGCGGTGGGAAGACACTGGGGACACTTAGGTTTCCTTGGCTCCGATGTCCACATAGAGCCTCAGAGCTTGCCCAGAGAAGGAAGAGCTCAGCCCCTCTGTCCACTCCCCCGGGGCCCTCCGGGAAGGCCCCGTGCTTGGACTTGGAGGCCCTTGGAGAAGAAGGTCCAGTGGTCCTGGCTGATGGGCTGGACATCGGGGCGTGGAGGCCTCCAGGACGGGCTTGATCCAGGGCATCCTGCCGGCAGGTTCGCCCGGGGGGCCGCTGGCGTGTCCGGCCCCCTTTAGTGGGTGGGCGGCTGAGCCCAGGAAGCGCTGAGGAGTAAGGGACCGAGGACGAGGCTGGGCCGCGAAGCAGGTCGTCTCGGCTGGAGACCTGGAAACTTCCAGAAGGGCCCTGTGAGGGTGTGCCGTCATCGCGGGGGTGGTGTCTCCTCTTAGGGCGTTTAAAGGAATCACGTATTTCAACCTGGGCATTTCGTCGAGTGGTTGATTAAGTTAGGGACGGAATTCCGGCTGCCCCACATCTGCCCTGACCACCAAGCGGGGACGTTTGGAACAGGGCCTGCGGCAGAGGCGTCCTCAGTTTTCCAGCACTGCCTGGTCTCCCCACTTCTGGGGGAAGTTGCTGCTGGGAAGGAACGTTCTGGAAGAAAGCCAACTCTGTCGAGCAGGGTGGAGGCGGGGTGGCCAGTGGTCAGGGGCCAGGAGCCGGGGGGGAGCCTCCCCTGCTGTGTGTCCAGAGCATTCTTTGGCCTCTCCAAAGCCTCAGTGTTTTTGTCTGAGAAATGGGGAGAGCGCCTGAGGGATGCTTTGTCACCACAATTGCCACCCGGCCCCCTTGGGCCATCCCCAAGTCCCTGCTGGTCCCTGCAGCACCTGCGAGCCAGGCAGCTGCTGCGTCTCCTCCTCTGGCGTGGTCTCCAGGCCTGGCCTGGGGTTCAGAGGAGGGGTCCCGGCCATGCCCTCTGAAAGCCCGATGAGGACACAGAGGAGGGGGGGTCCAGTCAGGAGGCCACCTCAGGGTCCCCGGCGGCCTCTGCCCAGCTGCCGACCCCCACGCGGCCCGAGGGCCGCGGACTCGGTTTCCCCGGCCGTGGTCCCCAGCTCTGGCCCCACCCCCATCCCTGACAAATCCCTTTCCGCCTCCACGTCTCTGCTCGAACCAGGTTGGAATTTCTCAAAAGCAAACAAACAGGCGAGCTCAGAGTTGCGGTTTTCAGAGCTCAGATTCCTCCGGGGTCTGTCTGAGCCTGCGGCAGGCCCGTCCGGGCCGCCCCACTGCTGCTGGGGGGGCCCACACCCGAGCGCCCCCAGCCGCCGGACCACGCATGGGGCCCGAACTTGGAACCTACCGTCTGAAGCCCCCTCACCCCACCCCGAGAGCCTGGAGGACGGCCGCAGCCTGGAGCCCCAGGCCGAGGCGTGGACAGAGCACTGGATGGGCAGGGTCTGCTTGGGCCAAGGACGGGGAACCGGCTGGAGGAGACGGCCCTCGTGTGGGGGTGCAGCAGGCGGGGGAACTCAGTGGGTGAGGGGGTTGGTGGGGGGGGGGGGCCGAGTCCCCAGAGGATGGGAGGGGGCTGCGGGGTCAACGGGGAGCTGACCCAAGGCGGCCTTCAGGGCAGGCGGTGACCTTGGTGAGGCAGGGCCGTGGAGGCCGCGTGGGAACGTGTGGGTGGGAGAGGTGGCGGGGGGCAGAGGGGCACCCCGAGGGGCGGGCCGGGGACCGGGAGGGAGGGCCGGGGCAGGGGGAGGGCGGGAGGGGGCTCTCGCCAGGTGGTCTTAATCTCCTCAGTGAAATAGGAGTCCTGCGGGGGGGTAGGGGCGGGCGGGGGAGGCCGGGGAGCTCGAGACAGCTGCGGCCGAGGTGGACAGGCCTGACAGACCAGGAGGCCCCTGCCCGCCGGCCAGCAGCGGGGTCCATCCCCAGGAGGAGGCTGCAGCGGCCCCTCCGCTGTCCGGCCGAGGCGGCTCCCAGGGCCGAGAGGGCCTGGCGTGCGGCCGTGCCCGTCGGGGGTCAGAGGGCCCTCCTGGCCTTCCGGGACGGGGTGGGGCCAGGGCAGGGCCCATTCCTCCTCTACGGAAGCCCCCCCCCCTAAGCTGTTGACAGCTTCTAGGGGATGCCGGCAGGGGGACGAGCAGGAGGAGGGAGCCTACCCCGTCAGGCCTGGGCCCCTCCGGCCGCCCCTGGGCCGGCCCAGTGCGGGGACGGGCCCGGAGACCGGCAGGTCCACCCGCGTCGGTCCTACCCAGGGGCCTCCCAGAGACGGGGCAGGTGGAGCTGGCCTGGGCTGCCGGGCACCCCGGACGGGGCGTGGGGGGCAGGGAGATGCCAGCTGCCCTGACCCTGCTAAGTGGGGCCTTGGCACCAGCTGGGCGGACGGACAGACGGAGGCGAGCTTTCACCGGTGCCCCCAAGGCCAGCCCAGCTCCTCCCTCCAGGGTGTCTGCCAGGCACCACGTGCTCCCGGCAGCCCCCACGTGTGGGCAGGCGCCAGGCTTCTCAGGCTTTATCCGGAATAGCCAAGCCCCAAGGGCTGTTGGGAATGTTCGAGGTGCCCAGCCCCAGGCTGGGGAAACTGAGGCAGTCCCCCCTCCCCAGCACAACCACCGGGGAGCAGGTTGGGCGACGGCACGCAGGCTTCCCTGGGGGACAAGTACCCTGGCTTCCCCCGGTGGTCCCCCCCGCCAGGGCCACCTTTCCACTGCTGGCCGGCCTAGGTCCTCGTCTCCCTGGTGGGTGAAGCTGCGGGCTGGAGGGGCACTTGGGGCTCCGTGCCGTGCCCCCATCACCAATAAGCCAGTCTCAGGAGAACACAGCTTTGCACCTGCCGTGCGCTCCCCTGCGTCTTCTGGGGTCCCCCACCTCCCCCAGGCAAGGCTAGCTCCGTGGGCCCGTCAGGAGCCCGGCACAAGGTGCTGTCCGGGTCAGCGGCTGGGTCAGGGTGTCGGCAAGGTGACGGGAGACCAGCCCGTGGAAGCCAAGCAGCAGCAAGAGGCGAGGCCGAGAGAAGCCGTGAGGAGCCTCAGAGGCCCACAGCACGTAGCGCCTAAGCTCGTGAGCGGGAGGCACGGAGCAGGCTTCTTCCTCCCCCAGAGCTCCCAAGAGAGTGACCCACACAGCCCTGCTCCCCCTCCCACCTCTGCATGTTCCAGGCAGGGTGACTAGTAGTCACTCCCACTTTAGTATGAATTTTGCAATCAGACCCTTTCTTAACCTCTGGCTAGGAGCAGACAGAGTCTTCGTTCAGGACAGTAGTTTTCTCTGTGAGAAAGTAAAATGAGGGGTAGTCTGCCACTGTCTGCAGAGGACACAGCTTGGGTCTAAAGGGAAGAAGGTTCTAGAAGATGAAGAAGAGCTCTGGAACCATCAGAATCTCCCAGGGAGGAGAGCAGACACAGTGGACTTCTCCCCCGCCAAGGACAACAGGGTGGAGGGCACAGGCCCCTGCAGGGACCCCCAAGCTGTAGGAATTGAATCTGGGGGTGCGGTTGGCTGACTCCAACATGGGGCTTCCGGCTTTGCTTTCCCAGGACGGACGCCCCTGCAGACAGGGGCGTGAAGGTAGTTCTGTGCTGGCGCTGGGCAATCCCTGGGCTAGATGCTGTAAACTTTGGGGCCAGGACACCTTCCTGGCCCACAGTCCCAGCAGGAGGCAGCAATGAAGAGCCATCGTTTTCCAGACAAGGGACAGGGCAGAGGTCCAATGTCAGCAGTGAAAAGCCCACAGGGACCAGGCCGAAGGAGTGTGTGTGGGAGGGTTGGATGGGGGCGCAGGAGGGAAGGAGAGGAGATGGGGTTAAATGATCATGAGTATCTAGAACGAGTCAGTAAATTACACCTGGTACGTATTTGCACTGCAAAGCAAGCAGTGGCCCTTATTTAGGCACTACCTTCTTGGTAGGGAATTTCCCCTCCTTCATTCTGTATCAGCTACCTCTCCTAATATGTCCCTGCCTTCCCCTCTGTGTGGCCCCAAGCACCCCATATCTCTTTCAAGGCTAAGCATCTCTAAATAGGCCCTTGCAGCCCACCTCACCGCCCCCCCACCCCAGCCACTCTACCCCCACCCGCACCAGTCTCCCCAGCCCGGACTCAGCCCACAGCCAGTGTGGACAGCCAGGATCAAGCATCTTGGATTTCTGGCAAGGGGACCCCCCACCTGGTGGCGGCCGACACCTGAGCTCACCCCGCCCGTCCAGCCAGGGGCAGGGGTGTGTGACCTGACCAGAGGGGCCAGGACCACCGCTGCGGGGAACAGCCGGCCCGAAAACCCTGACGTCACTCTCCCTGGCATGCCAGAGGGAGACCGAGGCACGGAGTGGGGCAAGACTGTGGATGACGACAGGGGAGCCTGGGTGAACCGGGGGTCCCAGCCTGGCCCTGCCCCTAGTGCCCTGCCCACCTCAGCCGTCCACCCGGCCGCCCAGGCAGCAAAGGGCCATTTCCTCCGCCCCCCCCCACCCCCATCCCGGAGAGCGACACGGAGCTGCAAAACAAACAGGCCGTTCCTCCCGTGGCTGCCGGCTGGTGATGGATGGCCAGAGGGGCTGGCCGTGCTGACGGACGACCGCCCATCATGTACGGGGGCCGGGGCAGGGGCCGGCCAGGGCCTCCGACCAGGCCCAGACACACACGTGGGCCTCGGAGCCCACCTCGAGGGTCTCGGGGCGGCGCCCCTCTGCCGGGCCTCAGTCTCCCCGGACGTGCACCGGGAACAGAGGTCCCGACCTCCTATCCAGATGGAGGAGCGCGCAGGATGCACGCTTGAGGCCAGGCCCTACGTGTCCCCTCACCTTTCTCCACTCCCGGCCAGGGCCACTCGAGGTCCTCAGAACTCCTTACCACACCTGCACGTGGAGTGTGCACACAGGAGCTCAGGGAGCACCCCCGCCCATCCTCGTCAGCCCCGGGCACCCAGCGGCATCCGTGAGCAGGCCGGGTGGAGCCAGGGGGCCACCGGAGGGGCCAGGACCCCTGAACTCAGGGCCAGGACGGGGCACGGCCTGTCGCGAGGCTGGGCAGTGGGACCCAGTCAGGGCCCACCGTCTCCAGGGTGCGCCGGGCCTGACCCGCACCAGGCTGCCTCCAGAACACCCTGGAGTCCTGCCCCCGCCCACCCAGCTCCTGCCTTCCCTGTCGGCCCCGCTGTCTGCCCAGCAGGACCAGAGGTTGTCACTCGCCGGGCAGATGGGCAGATGGACAGACTGAGGTTTGGGACGGAGCTCTCAGGAAGGGGCCTGGACCTGGGCTGGGCGAGGGGCTGCGCCCACAGCCACCACACCCGAGTCCACGCTGGGGGTACGACCTTCCTTCCAGCCCCGACTGCCAGCCACCTGTGTGTGGGGGGCCCCCCGAGGGACCCCCGGCTACCCGGCGCGAGGCCTGCCGCGGCTCAGCCACCGCAGCCAGCGAGTGGCGGCAGAGGAAGGGGCGGCCGCGGCCCAGGCCTCTGACCCTCTGTCTGGACAGGAGGAAGCTCTGGAGACCCCCACTTCCTGACCCTCCAAGCAGGCCGGGGCCTCGGGGGCCTCGGCGAGGAGGGGGCACTTCCCTCCAGAGCCCCCCAGCCCTGCCCTCCATTCCTCCAACCCCAGACCCGTGGCCCGTGATCCCCCAGCTACATGTTTCCTGGTGGGGGGGGGGGGGGCGGTCAGGTTGGAGACGCACCCAGATCTGGAGCGGGCAGAGGCAGGAAGGGGCTGAGATGAGCAGGGAGGCGAGAGTGAGGGGTCGGGGGCGGGGGGCTGCCCGGGGTGGGGGTGGGTGAGGTGGGAGGGAGACACGGAGGAGTGGGAACGCGTGTGGAGGGGGCAGGGCTGAGCCCGGGACGCAGGCTGCCCGTGAAACAGACCTGAGGCCCTGGAGGGGGGTCCCAGCTGCTGTGGCCGGGGTGACACCCCAAGGCAGCTTCCCCAAGTAGATGGGGGCACGGCTGAGGTCCAGCCGGTCACTGAGATGGGAGCAGCAGGGGATGCCAGAGCGGGTGGGTGGGGGTCCAAAGGCCCTGGGGACACGCCGGGGCAGGCTGGACATGGGGGCGGGCCGGCTCGTGCCCCCCCACCCCCAGGGGAGCTCTGATGGGGTGGGGATGTGGCCCCCTGGGGGTGGCAGGTCCGGACGGTGCCCACCAAGCTGGGGGAGGCGAGATGCCCCCTGCCCCTCCGTGGCGTCGGAGAGCGGCCCCCCGCAGGTGGGGCCGGAAGTCTGGGCTCCGGCCCCGGGCTGGTAGAATCGGGGGGCTGAAGCCAGGCCCCCTGGGCCAGGAAGCGGCCCTGCGCGCCGACGGGAGCCGTTTCCTCCCTGGGAACATCCTGCCCGGCAGCGGGAGGGAAGACGGTTCCAGCCCCGGCCGGGCAGGAAGGGCCTGAGCGGCTCAGGGTCCCGTCGGGCAGGGCCCCTGGAGGTCCCAGGAGAGGATGAGCTCACGGGACATCTGAACCCCCGGAGCCTCAGCCTTTCGAGCTGGGGCGTCTTCCCTCTGACCTCGAGCCTGCACCTCCCGGCCCAGGCTCCGTGAGGCTGCCCGAGCTGCTCTCCGTGGCCGGGAGCTTGGTACCCACGCTCAGCCTCAGTTTCCCATCTGAACCACGGCAGAGCTCTGATCTGCCCCTCTGCATGTGACTGACGGACAGAAGGACGGGGAGCTCAGGACAGGCCCGCCCCCGAGCCCCCTGCCCTGACAGCTCCCCAGGCCCCCGAGCTTGAGCCCGAAGGCCCAGCCCCAGCTGCCCCTGCTCCGGCCTCCGGGAGGCGGTCAGCACCCCACCGGCCCACCCCACCCCCCGCCGTCCTAAATATAACCCGAGCAGGCGCCTGGACGGGAATAGAGACCTCTGTCAGTCCCCAGCAGGTGCTGGTGGAACGAAGGTCAGTGGGATTGGCAGGGGGTGCTGGCCGGGCGGCGGTCATGTGAATGACCAGGGGTACAGCCCGAGGGTGGGGCGGCGTGTCCTCAGGACAGCTGGGTGCCGGGCCCCGCCCCCCCCGGGGGCAGCCTGCGCCCCTGCCCTCACCTGCCCCGCGTCCGAGCCAGTCCCCGGGAAGGCCCTGTCTGCCCACGGTCTGGCCGTGGCCCCTTCTCTGCTGCCCACAGCCTCCTCCCCCAGCCCCGGCCTGTCCGATAGCCTCCATCCTTGTCCGGCCTCAGCCCCCCAGCCCCCGTCCTGCTGGTCCGCAGCCCCCTGTCTTCCGGCCTCCTGGCTGCCCCGAGCTAACCACAAGCTGGATGGACTGAACTCAACTTCTCTATTAGCCCGGCCCCGGCTAGAAGGGTGGGGGTTCCTGGGACCCTTGTCCGTACCCCCCCGGGAATTTCCTTTCGGGATCTCATCTCTTCCAGGGCCTCAAGCAGCTCCGGACTTGGCAGCCTGGGGGGGGTCCCCTGGAACCCCAAGTGGCTGGAGTTGGAGCTCCAAGAGAGAGGCGAGGGGGTCCCGGCCTCCCTGGCCCCCCCCCCCCCGAGCAGCATCCTGGGTCCCATCTCCAAGCCTGGCCCATCTCCTGAGCCCCTGGGCCCGTCCTGTGATGTCCGCCCGCTGGGCCTGGATGTGGCTCTCGGCACCCTCCAGCCTAGCTCGCCTGCAGAGGCTGGGCCTTCTCTCCCGCTCCTTTTTGGTGGAGAGGAAACTGTTGAACCCAGACTCAGCAAAGACGCTGGGAGGAAAATGCCCGGCAGTCCCTGGAGAGATGGGTCCTACCTAGTTTTCATCTTTGGCCATTCAGTCACTTGAATCCAAACCCAAGAGCTTCCCCTTTCAAGGGGTGAAAGGGCCGGGGCAAGGGCACTGGGGGGGGGCAGGCGCAGGGATGGCGGGGGAGGCCTTGTTGGAGCCGCTGCAGGATGTGCTGTAGGGGCTGGCAGACTGGATTGGTTCCAGGACTGAGGAGAGCGGCCAGAAGGGACCCCAGGGGTCTGCTCTGACCCTCCGTGGGGAGGGGGAGGGCAGGAGTAGGTTGGGGAGGAGCCGAGAGGGCTCTTACAGGCACCTGATGAGTCCAAAACGTGCCACTGCCCTGGGTCCCATGGGAGTGTTTGTTGATCGAATAAGTGAGCGTTTGTCCGGCACCTCCTACTGCCCAGTGCCAGGCTCGCCATGCCACCTGAGGCCCCAGTGCGGAGACCAGGAACTCAGAAGTTTGGGTTCTCAGATGGAGTCCAGGGACCCGCCGCCCAGAAAGGACCTTGCCAAACTGGCCCCATCTGGCCAGCCTGCACATCCTGCACGGGATGGGTGGGGGGACTTCTAGGCCCCTCACTCGCCCCCAGAGATAGCTCATGGCATCCTGGGACAGCTGGCTTAGCAGCCCCTGCTTGGTAGGTTGGTGGGCAGGCTCCAGGACGTGGAAAATGCCGAGTGGGGCTGGCAAGGCACGATGGGGTCCTCTGAGGGGGAGCTGAGGGCGGGCTGGCGAGTGGACTGCACTGCTTCCCCGCCACCCCCCGCCCCTGCCTCGCCCACCCGTCCTGCCCCTGCAGACTCCACGAGGGGTGGGGCCATGGCTCCGTGACGGGCCGGCGCTGGCCGTGGGCAAGGGCCGCAGCGTGGGCTTGTTCGTCCCGTTTTCCTGGTTTGGAGCCTGGGCATCGAAGCAGGGCGGGGGGATGGGTGGGTGAGGCAGAGAGTAGAGGCCCTGTCTGGTGGGGTCGTGGCTGAGGGCCTGGACACGAGGCCCTGTCTAGACCCACCCTCTCTGCCACCTTCCTGACCATACCTGCCCTCACCCGTGGACAGGTGGGCGAGCTCCACGCCAGGGGAGCCCCTCGCGCCTTCTGGTTCCAGGGGGCAGGACTCGAGGTGCCCAGCCTGCTGCTCCACCGTCAGGCCGTGGCAAGCCAGGGAGGGGCCCTGGGCTGTGCAGCCCAGATGCGGGTCTGTACTAGGAGGGGCAGAGGGAGCAGCAGGAGCCCGAAGCCCCCCCTCCGGTTTCTCTTGGAGAGGTCCCAGAAACGGCTCCTGGCTGGGCAGCCGGGGCCCCCACGTGGCGGCCGAGGTTCGAGGCCCAGGCATGTCAGCCCACACTCCACATGGTCTCCTTCACCCCCAGTTCGAATCCGGGCTCCTCTGCTTCCTTCTGGCAGGGCCCTGGCCAGGAGGCCACGGGGACTCGGGCTGATGGGGTGCCTCTTTCCTCCCGCCTCCTTGCTCCACCTGTGCCCCACCAACCTGCTTCTTCCCCCCACAAGCCCAGTTTCTTTCTTTCTTTTTTTTTTCGATTCTACGATCTCTTTATTGTTATTATTATTTTTAAATGTTACAGTAAAAAAAAACACAAGAGGTTCCCACCCCCCACCTCCCACTCCTCCCACATCAACAACCTCTTTCATCATGGTGGCACATTCGTTGCATTTCATGAATACATCTAGGAGCACTGCTGCACGGAATGGATTATAGTTTACATTGTAGTTTACACTCTCTCCCGGTCCATTCAGTGGGTTATGGCAGGATACGTAATGTCCAGCATCTGTCCCTGCAATATCATTTAGGACAACTCTAAGTCCCAAAAATGCCCCCACATCACATCTCTTCTTCCCTCTCCCTGACCTCAGCAATTACCATGGCCACTTTCTCCACATTGGTGCTACAATTTCTTCCATTACTAGTCACAATAGTTCCATAGTAGGATATCAGTAAGTCCACTCTAATCCATATTTTATTCTTCCGTCCTGTGGACCCTGGGATGGTGATGTCCTCTCCACCTCTAATTTAAGAGGGGGCTTCGATTCCACATGGATGATGGAAGCAATCTCCTACTTACTGTTATAGGCACTCTTGGCTCCCTGGTGTGGTGGTTGACCTTCTTCTCCTTCCTGTTAGCTGACTTGGGTAAGTCCAATGAACCAGAGAGTAGGAGTTGCAACTCCGCTGACCAAGCCCAGTTTCTAACAGGCTCGCTTCTCCTCCAACCAAAGGCTGTCATCTTGCCTCCTCCCAATCTGCCATTCACAGGGACATGGACGCCCAGAGAACGGAAGGAAATATTGAGTAGCAGGAGTGATTGGAGGTTGGGGTTCTGGAGCTCTTGTGGGGGCGATGCTGGCAGTTGGGGGATGCGGGTGGCCTGGTGACGGCTGTGACCTGCAGGGAGGTCCCCACCTCTGAGCAGGCTCCAGTCCCCAGGCAGGCCCAGCCACCCAGGCCCCTGCCTGGCCAGAACATGAGCCATGGACTGCCCGCAGACTGCAGAGGCCTGGCTTCTGGGCCAGGTAAGGGGTCGAGGGGACTCTGGACAGCATCTAGGACCCCTGGAGGTGGAGAGCAGGCTGCTGGGGCCCGGTGTGGACATCGCTCCCAGCCTCTTGACCCCGGCTCCTTTTCCTCCAGGCAGCCCACCCTGATCTCCTGAGCACTCCCAGGGCTCCAGAGCTACCCGACATTTACCAGCTCCATTTCAGAGGTGGGGTGACTGAGGCACAGCAAGGTGCTGTCTGTCCTCACAGGAGGAGCCACAGGCTTGGCAATGAGGGTGGGCTCTCCAATGAGGGGAGGGCGCTGGTGAGCTCGCAGGGGACAGGAGACCCAGGGTTCCAGCCGGCTGCTCTGCCCCACCCCCCAGCTTAGTTAAGGGAGGGTGATTAGCAGCTGAGGCTGGAGTTGGGGCCGGGGGCAGCATCGCAGGGCTCACAGTTCAGGCCCCACTGGGTTTTGAAGCATGCATAGGAGTTCAGTGGGCCAGAAGGGCCAGTGAAGACCAGACCAAGATCAGGTGGTGATGCTTACCAAGGCCCTGAGAGCCAGCTAAGGCTTAGGTGGGCAGGGCAGCACCCAGGCCGTGGAGGCAGGACAGGGCCGAGCTGGGATTCAAACTCGGGTCTGTTCAAACATGAATCTCAGCCCACACCCCCTGCCCAAGCTCCATGCTTCCTATGCCACTGAAAGAAGACCTCAGGGGCTGGGCAGTCTGCAGAGAAGCATTCTGCCCTCCAGGCCAGCTATAGGCTTTCCACATGACCTTGGCAGGGGCCGCCCCTCTCTGGGGCTCAGTTTCCCCCACTGTGAAATGATGGTGGTGGCCCTAGAGGGGTCTCTGGGCTCAGATAGGCTTGCTGGGGGGCCACGACCCACCCACGTCCACTGAGACCAGACCAGGGACTCAGCACTGGGTGCTCTGAGGGCTGGGGACCCTGCCGGCGGGGGTCATTGGCATGGTCCACCCTAGAAGAATCTCCAGAACAGCTCTCCCTCCTACCCCCCACATTAGCAGCGGGTCCCCAGGGCTGGCCCAGCCCCTGAAACATTTCTCAGAGATCAGGCCATAAACTCCATCTGCCCCAGTGCAGCCCCAGCCTCCCTAGCCTGCAGACCTCTCCACCCCCCTACACACCCCAGCACCTTCCATCCATGGTGCTTCAGCCCCCACAGGGTCCCCAGGGGGCCAGCACACCCAAAGAAAGGTGACACTCCTGAGTCCCAGCTGAGCAGAGCTTCAGTTCCCACCGTTGTCTAGGTAAGTCTTTTCTGATCCTTAATTAGAGAAATGCCATCCCATTGCTCCTCTGTCTCCGCAGAGCTAGCTCTGGCCCACACGCCCCTGCTCTCATGCCTGCACCCCAGGCAGACATCCTCAGTCGATGCCAGATGGCTTGCCCCCACGGGACAGGAAAGGCTCACATCTCTCCACCTTGAGCTTCAGGTGGTTTCTGCAGGCAGGTCGAGGCAGCTCGTTCATGTGCGGATCCTGATGGCGGTGATAGCTCCCAAGTTAGGGTGGACCCAAGATTCAGGGTCCAGCCAGATGGGCTCACGTGGAGCTAGAGGCCGGAGATATGGGGGTCAGCGGAGGGAGGCCTGACACCAGGGCCCCCCCAGACTGAAGCGCCCTCCTGCCGCCAGCTCTGACTGTTCCAAGTGGGGGAGACTCCTTTGCTTCGTGGCCGGCCCTGCCCCCACGAGGTCCGAGCGGGCGTCTTAGCGCAGCTCGGGCTCCAGAAACATTTGCTTTAAGTCTTAAAATATCAGGTTCCCATATCATGGGGCTCCCCTGGGGGCCGGCGGGCAGGCGGGAGGGATTTCAGAAGAAAGAAGATTCCCGCTTCGGCCCCCACCCAACCAGCCGCTCTGCCCACCCCTCAGCTGGGGCCAGCCATGTATTTGAGGGGGGCAGCCAGCTGGGACTCACTGGCCACTCTGGGGGAGCCCCACGGTTTGTCCACTCTAGACTAGCCCCTTCCCAGTTCCTCTGTTCCCCTCAGACTCCACAAGGGGGGCACATGTCCCTGCAGCCTCGGTCTCTCCCAAAGCCCAATCCTGTTCCAAAAGGACCTGTTAATGCCTTCAGCCAAGGACTGTTCAGATGGGGAAACTGAGACCTGGGGCTAAAGGCCTCGCCAAGGCCCCCCCTTCAGTGAGCCTTTAGGGGGAGCCTTGGAAATTGGGATTGGTGTTGGCCCAGTACCTGGAGTAGCTCTCCAAAGACAGAGACAATTGTATGGGGTCTTGATGCATGAGTAGGAGTTTTATGTAGGTCCTGGTGGAGAGGCTCCCTGGACGGAAGGAGCAGCCTGTACAAGGGTTTGGAGAGTAAGGGCTGGCACCAGGATTGTGGTGTCAAATGGTGGGTCCTGTGAGGAAGAGGGGGTGGGAAGTCACAGGGAAGCAGCTGGCAGTCCCCGCGTTTGGGAGGGGGCTTGGGGTGATGCAGGTTTTGGAACCTGCTGGACACATGACTTAGAGGCCCAAGAGAGCCCTCCCCGACCAGGAGCTGACCGTGGCAATCTCCTGCCTCTGCTGCCCCAAGGCCGACAGCCCAGGGGAAGAAGGCACGGCCCATCCCCTCCCAGGCAGACCACCGGCCACGGCCCCGGGGACCAGCAGAGCTGGAATTGGAGCCAGGCAACAACAGCTGGGCCCACTCGAGCGTCCCCCAGGGGCCACTGCTTCTGTTCCCAGGCCCCCATCCCAGCCCGTTCCCAGGCTGCACCCTCCCCCCCCAAAAAAAATGCCACTCAGAGATATGGCCACGGCGGGTATGAGGGACCACCGGCTGGGAAATCTGGGCTGCCCCTCTCGGCCAGGACTCAGGCTGACCCCTTCCCGCCTGGTCCACCTGCCGCCCTGCGCCTTCTCCTGTAATTGGATAGACCCGGGTCAGACATCCGCAGCCAGCGCAGGGAGGGTCTCCTCCAGCCCGGAACCTCCCCACCCAGGTAGGCAGTGGGCGAGGCCACCGACAGATCTGTGTGTGCACAAACGTGGAGCACTTGCTGGCCGGCTTCCTTTTTGGGAGCTCAGATGGGGTGCTGACGCCTTCCCCTTGCTCCCCCGGAACCCGTCCCAGAGGCCTCCCCGGGCGGTGCCGATAGGTCGCCGCGTTCCTGCGTGTCCCCCTCCGCCGGTGCTGTCCAGTCTGTCTGCGGCCGGCGATGCCACGCTTAGGCCACAAGTTAAGCGTGTGCGCCCCCCGGTTCCCCGCTGGAGAGACCCCAGAGAGAGCGTCACCTGGACCCCTGGGGCCGGCCTCACCCCCACCCATCTCCCCACCTTCTGGAGGATTCTGAACAGGGCCACATCTCAGAACGCGGCCCCCTCTGAAGGGACGTGATGGCGGTGTTCGTTGTATTTTCCCTGACACTGCCGGGCCACGTCCTCCTTCGGCTGCCTCCGTCAGGATGCTGCCACATCCCAGGCTGGGGGGGCAGCTCCCCATGTTATAGGTGGGGAAACTGAGGCAGGTCCGCCGAGGGGCCAGGGTGGGAGGGGTGTCCACAGGGACTGCCAGGTGACACGGGAGAGTTGGGGCAGAGGGGGGAGGCAGAGCCAGCGGGGGGCCAAAGGGACCACACTGTCCCCCCTCACAGCTGGGGGGTCCGAGGCCAGGGTGGGCGGGGGTCCATCTATCCAGGCACGCCCCCCAACCCCAAGGAACAGGCTCGCTGTCCGAGGGATGAAGGAGGATTAGGAGGTCGTTGGCGCCCCCGAGCCGGAGCGGAGCCCTGAAACCCGAGCTGGCGGCCAGCTCTGGGAATGGACGGCTGACCCCTCCGCGGCCTCTGGGATCCTGGAGAAAATCCCCGAGGCCGACTTAATACCAAGACCAATTTTTATTTCAACAAAGTTAATTCTCAACAACGTGATACCGAGGCAGGGGGATTTTCCCCGCTGGCGGGGAGGGGCCGGGGATCCTGAAGGCGGCGCCGCCCCCTTCCCTCCCCGCATAGCTGTCCCCTCCTCCCAGCAGCCGCCACCAGGGCACAGCTCAGGGGACAGAAGCCAGGGCTGCCTCCGCCTCCCCACTCCAGGAGCTGGGCTCCCTCAGAGCCCCCCACCAGGCTGTTCCTGCTGTCTGGAATCCCCCTGGTTCCTTGACCCCCAAGACAGAGCAGGGCCTTCCAAATGCTTCCTTCTCCCATTCGGACTCACGGGAGGGCTCGGGAGGTTGACTTCAGGTCCCACCTGTCACGCAAACCCAGGGCACCCCCCCGGCCACACCCTGCTCAGAGCAGGCGCTTGCTTTGGAGCCGTGAGGAAGGTGATGGAGGATACCCCAACTCTAGAGGTAGCCACCCCCCCATAACCACCCCACTTGGGGAGAGAAGGGGGTGCTGGGGGTGGAGGGCTCACTCACCCTCACTGTCCCCCAGCCGAGCTGGGACGACCAGACCCGGAAGCCGCCCCTCCCGCGGGATAATTGATGGTTTGGGGGGCCGCCGGGAAGGTTCCGGGCGCTGTCAGAAATTCCTCCTGACGATGACCACATGCGCTGCCCAGGCAGGGCCGGGCCTCGGCCCCCGCCCCACCCTGTCCCCCCACCAGCCTGGCCCCAGCCCAGGAAGTGGGGCGCCCGTCGCATTCCCCATGTGACAGAGGGACACGTGGGGTCTGGTTGCAACGATGCCCCTTGCCCAGCTCGGCCTGTGCCCTCCAGCCCTTCCACCAACCCAGCCCGGGGGTTGAAAGCCAGGAGGGAGGCCCCGGAGGGCCGAGGCCGGGGTGGGGGGACACGCCCAGCACATGCGAAGGCTCGGGGGTACATCGGGGCAGGCGCCCCGGGATCTCGTTCCAATGAGGGGACTGCCCGGGGATGGGGGCAGGGGGCGCCCCGGGGCACCCGCCGACAGCCCGAAAGTCGAACCAGATGGGCTGTGGCCCCGGGAGGCAGGCGGCCATTCGTCACCGTTATCTGCCCGCCGCCGAAATCACAAACACATTTTTAAGTGAAGGACTGGCTGCCACCGGCCCGCGGGCCTGATGCCGCCCAGCTGTGGCGCCCCGGGGGAGGGGGAGGGGGCGCGCCCAGCGCCCGGCCTGAGGGAGGGGCGCCCGCCACCCGGGCCTGTCCTCCCGCCCCTGCCCACGCCCCGCTCAGAGCTGGTGGAGGGCCGGGGAGCACCCTTAGGAGAGTGCTGCTCGCCCCGGCCTCCTCCTCCCAGCACCCGATGGCACCCACGGAGCTCAGGCTGTGTGTGGGGGGACACCTGGGAGGACAGAGGGGCTCTAAGCCAGGGAGGAGCCCTCTGAGTGGGCTCGGTTGCTCAGTGGTCATCCCGGGGTGGGGGGCATGATGCTGGGGACAGCTCCAGAGAGACTAACATAGAGCAGGCTCAGAGTAGAGGGCCTGAGGACGTCCGCCTCCCCTGCCCGGGGGTCTGCCCGTTCGCCTGCGTGCCCTCCCACCGAGGCGTGGCCCCCTCTCCCCGTGGCCGCCGTAGCCTGGCTCGGCACGTGGTGGGGACTTCGGGGCAGCAGGAGCGTCTGTGATGGGCCCCCCCCAACTCCTCCCCTCCCACCAACCCCTTTGGGGACGGGGCAGGTCGGGTAGGGACACGGTGGGGGGGGGTGGCGCCCAGGCCTGATGAGCATGCGGGGAGCCGAATGCGGGTCCTGCGGGGCACCGGTGCCTCCCCCCACCCCCCGCCCCCGGCTCAGCACCCTGATGGACCCCCGGGCAGGCCTGCGGGGTGGGGGCGCCGGGAGAAATGGCCTGTGACGGGTGGGCGTCCCAGGCGGGAAAGCAAACAGTGTCAGCAGCTAATGAGCGGGAACCAGACCTGGGGGCCGAGGCCCGGGAGGGGCATGGCCATCGGTCATGCTGACAGGCGGGCGGCGCGGGCGGGGCCGGGGCCGGAGGTGGGGGAGCATGAGAGCCGGCCGAGGGTCCCCGGAGACCCCAGGCCCGGCACGAGGACGGACAGAGGGAAAGCAGTCTGCCCCCAGCCGGCCCTGCCCCCCCCATCCCCAGCTGTGGCCCTGACGAGACCTGACTGGTTCCCTAATCCCCCTCATTGCACCCCAACGGACCCCGCCACCCCCACAGACTCCGGAGGACAAAGGCGGCCATCCAAGAATGGGCCTCAAGGTCCTGCTCCCTGGCCCGCATGGCTTTGGACCTCCACACCTCTCCGTGCCTCAGTTTCCCCATCTTTACCAGGCGGGGTGGGCATGCTCCGAGGGACCCTCCCTGCTCTGGATCTCCACTGCCGCCGCTCTCCCCGCTTTGTGCACAGCACCAGCTGCCCTTTAAGGCCCCCCCCACCCATCCCAATGGGTCTCCCCCCAAGCCTCGGCGTTCCCAGCAGGCACGGTGGCCGTGGGCAGGCGACTGAGGGAATTAGCCGGTCCACTCCAGGCACCTGAAAAGCCCCCCGAAGTGGGAAGCCTGGGTGCAGACGGGAGCCCAGAGAGGCCAGCCGGACCTCAGGCTGAGTCCCTTGCCCTGGCAGGTTCGGAGTCCGGCCCACCAGCCTCCCACCCGCACCCCGAGACAGCAGGCTCCGGAGCGGGGCCAGGCTCCAGAGCACTCCCCGGCAGCCTCCGCCCGCGCCCCCCGCGGCCCGGCCGAGCGGCCGGGATGTCCCTGCCTGCCTTGGTGGTGTCCAGGCCCTGTCCCGCCTCAGACGGGAGGAAGGGCAGCCATAAATTCACACCGCCAGCCGCCCGAGGGATAAATGTGTCATCGGCTGCACGATTTACGAGCACACCCCTGGCCCGCGAGGCAGAGAAAACAAGCCTCTGTGTACACAGCGCGGGTGGGCGGGGCAGCACGGCGCGGAGGGGCCAGCAGGGGTGGAGCGCGCAGGGGCCACGGCCGCGGGCCACGGCCGCGCTCACGTGGCCGCCAGGGCCCGGACCCGCGCAGAGAGGCGTGCGGGCGCCACAGCCTCACACGCCCGGCGAGGGGGTGGTTACACAGGCACACGCTTGCACGCTCAGAAGAGGACGCAGAAGGCTCGGGCACGCGGGGCACGCCTGCAGGCTTTGCCACCACGGCAGCCGTGGCCAGCCTTGTGGGAAAGTCACCCAGGAGGAGAAGCGTTTCCCACACGTCGGGAGGAGCTGGGCTGGGGAACGGGAGCCGTGTGGGTGTCGCGTGTGTGTACGGAGGGAGGGAGGGACTCTGCCTGTCCTTTGACGGCTCACAGAGGAGACCTGGGGCCACCGCAGGGGGCCACGCCCAGGAGGACCCAGGAGGTTTGGCCCAGGCCCTCAGGGCAGGAGTGGGGTGCCCCGGGCCTTTGTGGGACCCACCACGGTCAAGGCTTTACCAGTATCGTCTGGGCCGCCCAGGGAGGCAGGGCGGTTACCGCCCCAGCAGGTCAACTGGACGCCCCCGACTCCAGCACTGAGGAGGTCTCAGCCCTTGGGGGTCCCCCCGCAGCCGGGCCGCTGCCAGCCTCACTCTCAAGGACCCTCGGGCGCCTCCAGGCTCGCAGCTCCGCGGGCACCAATGGAGCTCCCTGTTGGGGGACACGAGCCCGAGACTGCAGGGAGGATTTGAGGAGGATCTGGGGGGGATTGGGGACAGGAATGGAGGAGGACTCAGAGAATTGGGGGAGGACTCGGAGAGGCACGGAGGACCTGGGAAGGACTCAGGGAGGAGTGGAGGAGGATTTGGGGAGGAGTGAGAGAGCACTGAGAGGACTGGGGGAGGACTAGAGGAGGATTTGAGGACTCGGGCAAGATTCAGGGACGATTCAGAGAAGATTCTCAGGACACCAGGAGGATCCTGAGAGGACTCTTGGACCTGGGGAGGATTTCCAAAGGACTCCAGGAGGATCCAACGGACTCAAGAGCCTCCCCGAAACCCAGCGAGGACTCAGGAGACCGTGGAGGGTCAACTTTGGCTTTTAAATGCCTCCCGCACGCTGCAGCCACTTCTGCCCGCCTGGACACCAGAGGCTGGAAGCATCTGCCCTCTGGGAGGGCTCCTGTGCTGGCGAATCCCAGTTGGGAGCGAAGGAGGGACCCAGAGACCACCGTTTCCTTTCTCCACGTGCCCTGGGCTGGCAGAGCCCCTGGCGCCCCAAAGAAGGGGAGGCTGGGAGCAAAGCGAATTCTGATCATTGATCCCCAGACCGGGGAGCACAGAGCAGCAAAGAGAGGAGAGACCCACACATCAGGGAGCCCCACGCTGGGGACTGCATACCAGAGACCGCTCCATACCAGGGAACCCCCACCAGGGACCCCCATTCCAGGGATCCAACCAGGGACTCCCCCATCAGAGACCTCCATATCCTGGACGTCCACATCAGGGATGCCTAATTTAGGGACTCCAACTGGGGACCCCTCACCAGATCAGGGCCCCCAGAGTAGATATTCAGTATCCAGGAGGGACTGTGGGCCCCCCCTGAACAGGTCGCGCCCCCTCTTCCCATCAAGAAAGTGGGTGTCTCCTGCTCTCCCTGGCCGCCTGGAAACTCCCTGGCCTCGGGCTGGCCGCACTCACGGCACTTTCCCAGGCCCGGCCCCCAGCTCACTGCAGCAAGGAGCCACAGACTTCAGTGGACACGCGGGCACAGGGCGGGCGTGTTGGGGCAGGCGCTGTCCCCGGGCCCCCCGCCCCTCCCCGGCCCTGCCCAGACAGAAGCCTCCTCCCCGGCATCCGCGAAGACTGACTGGAATTTTTCAAGAGCATCTGTACATAAACAAAGCGGAGCAAACAAAGCAAGAGCCCCAACTGCAGAACACATCAAAATCCATTTCGAAACGGACGCCGGACGCCGGGGCAGAGCCCGGCCTTGGGGCTGTCCACAGACACCTCCTCAAAACCCCTCCCCAGGCTGGGGAGGAGGAGGAGGGCACGGCTATCTCCCACCCCAACCCTGGCACTTCCCGGGAGCAAACATCTCCTCTCGGGGCTCCCCAGCCCAGGCTCCAGGCTACCTCCCAGGGGTGGGGACACCCCGCCTGTCACACAACCTGGGCGGGAGAAGCAGCTGCCTTGGGGACCCCTCTGCCTCCCCTGGGGTCTGCTCCCCTATGTGCAAGGGGTCCAGGAAGGGCCCCCTTCAGCCCATCCGACCTTTATGGGTTCTTTTTTTTTTCCAAAGATTTATTTTATTTTATTTCACTATTTCCCCCCCACCACGTTGTCCGTTCTCTGTGTCCATTTGCTGTGTGTTCTTCTGTGTCTGCTTGTACTCTCATCAGCAGCACTGGGAATCTGTGTCTATTCTTGTTGCATCATCTTGCTGCGTCAGCTCTCCGTGTATGCGGTGACACTTCTGGGCAGGCTGTGCTTTTTCATGTGGGGTGGTTTTCCTAATGAGGTACACTCCTTGAGTGTGGGGCTCCCTCTGCAGGGACACCCCTGCATGGCACAGCACTCCTTGCGCGTATCAGCACTGCGCATGGGCCAGCTCACCACGCAGGTCAGGAGGCCTGGGGTTTGAACCCTGGACCTCCCATGTGGTAGGCGGATGCTCTATCCGTTGAGCCAAATCTGCTTCCCTCTATGGGTTCTTTACCCCATCTGGGGGCAGCGACCTCAGGAGCTGGCTCAGGTCCTGTGGACTGGGACAGAGACGGAGAGAGCCAAAGCCAAAGCCAGAGTGGGTTGGGAGGGCAGGTGAGGCTGGCACCTGTCACTCGAGGGCCATCTGTTTCCTACCCCTCCTCCCTCCCTGCAGCTCCATACTTGTCACATGTATGTCAGGCTGGGAGCCCCTCGAGCCCCTCCATCTATCTGACACCCTTGAACACAGCTGGATAGTCTTCCCCAGGGATGGGGGTTGGGGAACTGAGAGGGGCAGTCCTAGCAGGAGAGCTGGACGGATGGGAGATCTCTGCTGAGTGGGGGGTCAATGGGACCCTCAGGGCCTTTCCCAGGCACAGAATCCCACCTGCTCGGAAGATATTGGGGACAAGGAAGTCCCTTGCCCTGTGACACTTGAGGAGATGAGGCATCTGCAATTTAATCAGGGGCTAGGTGCATTTATTCTCTCCCTGCCCCATGAGCTGGGAGCAGGTATCGGCAGGACAGACCTCAGGGAGGTGACAGCTGAGACCAGCTGGGCTGGGCTTGAGCATGCTCCGAAGTGCCTGGGGGTCCTCCTTTGAGCTTCCTCAAGCCTGCCCACCAGGCACTGACACCCCCCCCCAATCCGGGAGGCTGCTCACATCTGGGAGGGGGGCTCACCTGAGCACCCTTTGTCCAGCTGGCACCTGGAGAAGTGGAGGGACGGTCGGTATCTCCCCTGGGGCAGAGCTGACCCCCAGGAGGGCTGCCTTGGTAGAGGGGGGATCTGCCAACCCCTAGTTCCTGTTCAGCCAGGGACGGGCTGGCCCCCTGTCCATAATGACAGGACGTCATTCCCTGCAGACATTTCCTGTCTGTGTTGGGAGAAGATGAGGGTGCAGAGTGTGCAGCCAGTGTAGACAGCACTGGGTGTATGGCTCTGGGCAAGTCTGTGCTGGGAAAAAAGTGGTGGTGGGGGCAGGGCATCCTCCAGGGCCGTTAAAAGAGGGAGGGACACAGCCAAGGTCGAGCATACCCCAGGTCCAGTGACCCCCCCCAGGATGTCCCTTGGTGTATGTGGGTGGGGGGCTGCTTTCCAAGAGCCCCCCGCTGATTTATGGCTCTCCAGGGGGCCACGGGAGTTACAGGCAGCAAAGGCCGTGCCCCCTCCCTCGGCCTCCTCCTTGTTGGGGGTCGGCCGTGGGGGGTGGGTGGCTCTCAGCTGGTTTCCAGATGGGTCTGGTGGAGGGGACCCTGGGGGCGGGAGGCCAGTGGGCCTGAGGGAAGGGACCCTACCAGGTCGGGCCGGCCTGGGTCTCCACGTTTCCCTATGTTAGGCCTGCCCCCTGGCTCTGACGGTCCCAGGCTGTCTCCGTCCCACGCAGTGGCCCCCCTTCCCCCCCCTTGGCCCCCCTAGGTGGGGGCAGGAGCCAGTGATTTATCACCCGCTGCCTGTCTTCCATCGGAAACGCTGGGGGTGGGCCCAGACAGTGAGCTGAGCTATAGGCCCCCGGGGGGGTCGCACCACCCACCCCCAAATGTTGTTCCATCGTCTGGGCGGCAGGGCGCGCCCCCCTCACCCTTACACGGCCAGAACTGTGGGCCCCAGACCTTCCGAGGGCTGAGTCCATGCGGAGTCAGCTGGGCTCTGAGGCCGGCCCCTCCCCGCAGCCAAGGAGGGGGCGCCTCTTTTCCTGAATCTTCTCTGGGCCTGAGGAGAAGCTGCCACCCCCCATCTGCTCGGGGCTCCCTTGACCGGCTTCCCCGGGGCTGGAGTTAGCAGCCCCAGGCCTTGCCCCTCGTTGTCCCGGTCTCTGCCCCAGTGTCGCTGCGGTGCACACAGCAGGGCTCAATAAGTGCTTATGGAGCAAACAGGCGGCAGGAGGGAGGAAGGCGCACCTGGGCTGCACCCCCCTCCCCCCAGCCGGCGGTGGAAGGGACCCCTTATCTCCCCGTGTGATGGGCTGTCAGCGCGCAGAGTTGGGAGGTAAGTGTAGGGAGGGTAGGGGGACGCGCTGACCCCCTTCCTCTGTCTGTCAGCGGCCGCCCGCCACTCCCCTGCACGCCCCCACGGCAAGCCCCCACCCCGCTCCCGGCCTCCGTTTCTCCGAGGACCTCCAGCGCCCACCTCGGCTGCCCCTCGCCGGGTGGCAGGCATTTTCTGCAGACCGCGAGCGCCCTCTGGTGCCTTCCCGGGGTCGCTGCGCCAGAAGGAAAGCTGGCGGGGGACGCCGGGTGCCGGCGGAAACCGCCCCTCCCCCGGTTGTGTTTTGCAGCCCCAGGCAGTACCCACCCGTTTTACACACAGGGGCCCGGAGGCTCCCTCAGGGGGTCGTGGACGTCTGCCCTGGGGCTGCTGTCTGGCCCTGGTTTGCTCTCTCCAAACCTTGGGGGGTGGGCGGTTGTCACTTGTACCCCAGTTGCCTGCTGGTTTGGGATGTGGCTAGAGATTGGGTGGTCCTAGGTGTGGCCAGTCCAGGGCTGGAAAGCTCCCTGGGGAGGACATGCTAGAGGAGGACTGAATCGCCAGGAAAGAGTCACCACCTGGAAAGGTGCCCGGCAGAGGGATGGGTACATGCAAAGGCACAGAGGACTCACCCGGTGGTGGAGCATACATCAGGGCCAGGGCTTGGCAGGGCCTCGGCCTAAGGCTTGGGGTCCTGGGAGCCCAGGGAGGCTGGGTTGCAGGCGACGGCCTGTATTGGCCAGGGCCTTGGGAGTGGACCCCTGACCTGCCCCAAGTAGAATGAGGAGTCTGGGCCATAGAGGGAACTGGCTTGTCTGTCAGTGGGGAAGGAGGCATGGTTGGCGCCCGGATCTGCAGAGGGAGGGGTATGCACCTTCCTCCCACCCCCTCAGAGCCATTCAGGGGCACTGAGCTGGGACCGTCCACTTCCCCACGTGCCTCGGAGGCCCAGGTCCCATAGTCATTCAAGGAGGGTCAGCTCAGGGTCAGGGGTCAGGCTGGGCCACCCTGGACAGGAGCTGATCTGACTCATAGAGAACCTGTGTGAATGTGTGGGGAGTGGGCGATCCTGTAGGAATCAGGGGTTCAGCTGCCCCATCTGCTTTCTTCCTCACATGTGACCACATTGGTTCCAGGTGTTTCTCCATCAGAAAAGCCCCCACTGCCTCTGTGGCTCCTGCTTTCAAGGCCTACATGCCTCCAGCCAGGAGTAGTGGGTCTGGGGTTCCCACAGACCACTCCCCTTATCTCCTGCTGGGCTCTTCCCATGGCCCAAAGGAGCCTCCTTCTTTTAGCTTAGTGTCCACTAGGACCCCTGGGTCACTTTCTTCTGGGCTAAAATTTACCTCCTGAAGTCCTCTGCAAGAGCAAGAGAGAGGATGGCAGGGGCCTGTCCCATCTCTGCTCCCACTGTGGCTCGAGCCCTCTCTGGGGCTGGGATGTCACCTCTGGAAAGTGTGTGTGGGGAGAGTGGGAGCACCCTCTGTGCCCTACCTTCTGGACTGTGTACCTCGTCTGTGACAACGACTCTGCCCTCTGACCCCCCCCCCAGGACCTCCCTCTAAGGGTGCTGGCCCCCTCCCCCCGTGGAGGTGGCGATAAGGCCAGATGGACAGTCGGACATTTGGGCACAACCCACAATAGGCCGGATGCCGTGCACCTGCCCACAAAGGAGGGGGTGGCTCCTGCCTCACGTCTGACCGGCAGCCCCGAGATAGCATCAGCCCAACCGGAGGGCCATCTGTCTTGTCCCACAAAGGGCAAGACAAAGGCCATGTCACCGGCAGCCTCCCCGACCCGGTCAGTGGCAGTCAGAGGGGGCCAGGGGCCTTCCTGGGCCAGGCAGCAGGCCAGGGCCTGAGGGTCCTCGTCAGAGAACAGCCAGCCAGGGGCCTGCTCTAGGGCTGATCGGGGGCCTCCCTGTCTTAAGCACCCCCTTGCTAGCTCCAACCCTTCGTCTGTGCCCTGCCATAGCCCTGGGTGGGCACCCAGAAATGAACCAGACAAACCAGGGATTGAGGGGGTCAGCTGCCCCAGATGTTGTTCCTCACATCTGACCACACTGGTTCCAGGTGCTTCCCCACCGGAGAAGCCCCCGCCACCCTGCAACCCCTGCCTTCAAGGCCCCCATACCCCTAGGTGGGAGCAGTGGGCTGGGGTTACCATGGACCACTCCCCTCAGCTCCTCCTGGGCTTGAGCTGTGGGAGATGGCGGTGGGAGGGCCCAGGAGGGGCCCCCTCCTGGTCCAGGCAGTCAAGGAGGACTTCCCAGAGGAGGCGGCAGAATGGTAGAGGATCGAAGGGGACAGGAGGAGGGATATGTATCCCAGGGAGGAGGAAGTATCTGGACAGAGTCTAGGGGGAGGCACGGTCCACTTGGGAGTCTGGGGAATGGGGCTCCCTGGTGTGGGGCACAGGGCAGGAGAGGGCTGAGAGGCTGGTGAAAGGGACAGCGGCTGGAGGCTGGGGGGAGGCAGCAGTCATGGGATGGGGAAGCTGGATGGGAGGGAGGAGACAGGAAGGCCTGGGCGGGGGGTGGGGGGGGAGTTGTGCAAAGGTGGGGGGAGGCCTGGCTCCCTTCTGGCACCAGGACTCCAGGGGTCCTGCCATCGCTGGGAGGCTGCACACACACCTGGGGGAGGGCATCCACGGCCCCACCCTTGGATCCCTCACCACGGCACCCGCCTTGCCCTCCAGGGCCTTGCTTCTCCCCAGAGACCCCCACAGGACCATCGCGCTGTCCACAAAGGGCCCCCGAGCTTCACCAGCCCCCAAGATCCCAGCTGGTGCGTGTTCACTGACCAAAGCCCGGGCTACCCACACTGGCTTCAGCGTCCTCGCAGCTCCCGTGAGAACCCCCACTCCTAGCATCCTCATCCTGTCCCATGCACCCTGTACCCACTGCGTCCTAGTGGCCCCCCATGTGCTGTTATCTCTGTGTCCCGGGCACCTCTCCCTGTTGCCCTCTCCTTCCCACTGCGCCTTCACTGCCTAGCGTGTCTACCCTTCCGTTTAGAGCCCCTGGGAGGGACTGCAATGGAGAGTTAAGCCACTGCCTTCATATTTGTTTCCCATTTCCGTTCGGATGAGTGTGTGTTTGACTATGCCCCCACCCCAACCGCACAGCCTTTCCCCTGTTGGGTCAGCAGATAAGGCGTGGCGCAGATCCACGTGGAGGAGGAGAGTTTATTTCGGATGGAGGTGGGGTGGGGGAGCTACCCGCGTGGAGGTGCGTGAGCTCTCCTGGCTGGAGCCGCGGCGTTCCGCAGTGTTTGGCCCACATCGAACCGGGATGTGGGGAGGGAGAGGCCTGGTTGTCGGAGGACGAGGGCTCCTCGGGGCCGGGTCCTCAGGACTCGCCTTCTGCGGCAGGCTCGGCCGCGAGCGGGACTCTCCACGGCGACTCGCGCCGAGCGCGCGCGCGCAGGCCCCGCAGGCGGTGCAGCAGCAGCGCCAGCAGCAGCGCGTGCAGCAGCCCGAGGCCGAGCAGCGCGAGCTGCGCCAGAAACGCCCCCCTACAGAGCGCACCCGGCCGACAGGCGGCGCGCAGCTCGTCCTCGGTCAGGTAGGACAGCAGGCGGCCGCGCAGCTCCGGGGGCGCGGCGCAGCGCAGGTCGCGGTAGAACCTGCGCTCGGGGCGACCCGCCAGCCAGGCGCGCAGCGGCACCAGGCGGCAGTCGCAGCGCCAGGGGTTGGCACCCAGGTGCGCGGTGCGCAGCGCGGGGAGCGCGTCCAGCAGTCCCGGCGGCAGCGCCGTCAGGTTGTTGCCGGTCAGCACCAGATCGGTGGTATCCGGGGGGAAAGCGGCGGGCAGCGAGTCCTGCGTCAGCCCGCGACGCCCGCAGTCCACTAGCGTCCCGGCGCAGTTGCACGGAGCCGGACAGCCCGCGACCGGGCGGCTCGGCGGCGCCAGCAGCAGGAGCAGCAGGCTCAGCGCCCCGCGCAGCCCTGGAAGGGAAGCGCCCGGGTGAGCCGAACCCGGTCCCCGAACGCCCCGACAGCCCCGCGCCCTGGTTACAAGTCCCCTGGGGCCAAACGACCAAGCGCGTCGCGACCCGGTGTAGCCCGGGAAGCGTCCGGGGCCTGGCTGGTGGCTTCGCCGGACCTCAGACTCACCCGAGCCCATGGCGAGAGGACGGCGGCCCGACTGGCTGTGAGGCGCGACGCTCGGGCCAAGAACTGGGCGACCGGACCGCCCCGCGACGCTCGGGCCAAGAACTGGGCGACCGGACCGCCCCGCCCCGGCGCGCGCCGCGACCACATCGCGGCCAGAAATAACCCGGGGGGCTGAGGACAAGCGGCTCGGCCGCACAGATAGAGGCTATCGACAGGCCCCGGCCGCACCGCACTTCCGCCCCCACCCGCTCCCGGGGCGCAAGGAGCACTCGGACACCACGGCGACGTTCACCAACCGTGTTCTCCTATCACCAGGACAGGATGTGGCATTCACAACCGAACAAAACGGAGCAGGGGCTGGAGGAACAGGGGCATGCGGGTGGAAGGGCCAGGGAGGCCAAGGGCTCGTGACCCCGGCTCGACAACAGGTACCCTCAGTGCTTTGGGGGAGAAGGGACCTTGGGGGGTGCAGGGCCTGGCTGCCCCCGCCCGAGGTCCTCCCCACCAGCCGGGCTACTGGCAGTGGGGGAGGAGACAGACCTCCCGGCCCCAGCTTGCGCCTGGCCCGCAGCCTTCCCGCTGCCTGAGGTCGGAGGGTCCGGACTGCTTTAGCTGCCCGCCCTTCCCATTGGGCTTTCCAGCAAGGGGAGGAAAGACCCGGTGCTCACGGGCACAAAGGGTTGGGGGAGTGTCTCAGCATAGGCTGGGGTCACCCAGAATGGGCACACAAGAGCCTCCCAAGTCCGCTCTGCGGCACTGGGGTAGGAAGTAGGCCTGGAGTCCAGCCCCGCACACCCCACCTCCGTTCCCCTTCTGCCTTGAGCAGGGCCTGGAGTTTGGGTGCTCTGTCCCTTTGGGGGTGGGATGTCAGAAGTCACGCCCCACTTAGATCCTGCTCCCAAGGCCAGAGGAGGCCAGGTGGGGATGGGTGGGGGGCTGTGGTCCAGGCCCCTCAGAAAAAGATGCACATGATGGGGGTGAGAGGATTCGATGCTGAGAATAAATTACGATCGGCGGGGGGCCTGCAGCCCGCATCTCTGGGTCGGGTGGGTCCCGGAGCAGTCCCAGGTCCAGGTAACTCTGGGATTGGGATCAGGTCCAGGCCAGCCCCAGACCTGGGCAAATAAATCCAAAGTCGGGTTCATGCCCGTCTGGGGTCCGGGAGGTGTGGGGAGGGGCGGGCCGGAGCAGGCAGTCTCTCCGTGGCCACGTGGCGCTGGGCGGGGTCACTGGTCCTGCATTTGCTGCTTCATTTTCTGCAGCATCTCCTGCATGCGCCTCAGCTGAGAGCGGGAGGAGCAAAGGAGCACGGGGTGAGATATGCGATGGGAGGGGCCTCTCTCACCCCATCCCCTTTCTCTCCCACCTTCCCCCCTTCCTCTCCCTCACTTACCTCTTCGTCCTTCATCCGGATGAGTTTCTCCGTCTCGGCGTCCGGGGTGGGCAGCGGCAGGATGGGGATGGGGCTCTCCATTCGGCTGTCCTGCGTCAGTTTGCTGCGGGAGAAGGAAGGGCAGCGCTGCCGGGGGTCCTCACGGGGTGGGCTGGCCCCTGGCTCGAGGGACACAAGGCGCTTGGGGGCCGATGCTGGGGGGCGGGTTGCGGCGGCGAGGACCTGGGGCGCGTTAGGGAGCTAGGCGGCCGCGGCCAGGAAGGGCGCGGCCTCGCCTTGGGGGGCGGGGCGGGGCCGGCGCACCTGGTCATCTGCTGGATGCAGTGCGCTCGGTAGTTCTCGTAGTGCACGTCACACGTGACGTCCTTGAGGTCGTGCATGTGCGTGCGGATGAGCATATTGCGCAGCTTCACGAAGTCGCAGTGCGCCTGGTTCTCCACTGTGGGCGGGAGCCGACGATGGGAGGGGCGCCGGTGGGGGGGGCGGAGCCTGCCCACCCACGTCCCGCGGCCCCGGGACCCGACTCACCCTCCACGATCCCCCAGGGGTACAGTCGACCCCGGACCCTCTGGCCCTTGGCTTCCACCACGGTGTTGCTGCCAATGACGGCAAAGGGCGCGCTCTCCTGGGGAGGGGGAGGTGTGGGGGCCACGCCCACCAGAACGGGGGCACGCCCCCACCATGGCCAGTAATGACCTCCCCCCAAAGAGATCCCGGCGTCCGCCCTCTTTGGCCCCTGCTGACACCCCTCGGGCTTATGCCCGGCGGTGCCCAGGCAGGACCCTCTACCTACCCCCCATCAAAAGCCATCAAAAGCTAAGACCCCTTTCTCTCCCCAGAGCAGGGACCCTACCTCCTACTACCGAGGCCCCTGCTGGTTTGGCTGGTCCTAAGGGCCCCACCTGTCCCCACCCTGGATGCATGGGGTGCCCAAAGCCACCACTCTCTGGGGTTCTGAATTCTGGGAGCAAGGGCATGTCACAGCTCTGTGGCCACTGTGCTGGGCCCTGGCTGGTAGCCCAGGGTGGGGGAGGAGAAAGAACCTATTAGCATTTCACTGACGACCTCCCGGCGGGTGCTCTGTGACCCACTCAGTACCCAGGTGGGGCCCAAATTGCCCACCAAAGGCCAGGTAGGGACCGGGGCCCCCTCGCTCTCTAGCTTTAGGTAGAGAGAACCCATTCTCTCTCTGGGCAAATGACCACTGTCCTGGCCAGGTCAGAGCCCTGCCCTCTGCCATCTCACCCCACCTCCCAGCCCAGGCCGCATGCCCACCTTCAGTTCCCGGTCCTGCTGCTTGAAGTCCTCGTCCTCATCTGAGTCACACTCGGGGAACTGGTACACTCGGATCCCGAACTTGTCAATCTCCTCCCGGATCTGCAGGGGAAGGCCAGGGCTGTCAGATGGGGATGGCCAGGTCCCCCTGGGCCAGGGGCTAGGGTGCTCTCAACCCCCAGGTCCTGGGCCAGACCTCTCCGCTATGGCAGGCTCACCCGCTCCTTCAGCTTCCGGATCTCACTGGGGACGAGGCAATCGGCCTTGGCAATGAGTGGCACAATGTTCACCTTCTCGTGCAGAGCCTTCATGAAGCCCACGTCCACCGGCCGCAGCCTGCGGAGCAGCCAGGGGTGCCCATGGGCACGGGGAGGGGTGGGGCATGAGGAGGAGGCAGTGGGTGCAGTGAGGGGTGGTGGGTGGGCTGAAGAGGCCATGGATATGTTGAGGCACGAGAAGGGCATGATGAGTGCAGTGAGGGCTGGTGGACATGGCGAGGGGCTGGTAGGCGTGGCAAGGGGCAGTGGGCGTGGTGAAGGATGGTGGACAGGAGTTGGGGATGGGCAGTGGCAGGCCCAGCTGTGGGAACCCACGTCAGTGGGGGTAGGGGGAGGACCCCTGAGCCTGGACCCCGAGTGCCACACACCCGTGCCCGAAGGGAGAGATGAAGTACAGGCAGCAGTGCACGCGATTGTCCTGGATGTTCTTTCTGTTGAGACCGCTCTCGTCCCGGAAATACTGCTCAAACTGCTGGTCCACGTAGTCGGTAATGGGCTTCCAGCTGCGGGGAGAGGGGAGAGGAGGCCAGAGTTAGGGGGTGGAGGAGATGGGAGGGCCCCACACCCCGCAGCCAGGCCTCCCTCACCACTCAGAGTTGTTGACGGCATCCCCGAAACCCGGAGTGTCCACGATGGTGAGCTTCAGCTTGACCCCCTTCTCCTCGATGTCCACCGTGTGCTTCAGGATCTCTACTGTTTGGCTGATGCGCTCTGAGGGGGGTGGGGTGGGGGGGTGGTTTAGGAGGGGGCCTTTCTGACCCCTGCCCCCCCATACCCCAGGCAGCAGGGACCCTGGTCGACATCCTTCCGAATTCTTGGCCCCGGCCACACTGCCTGGTCCTCCCAGACCCTGAGCAGGCGACAGACAAGGGAGGCCAGGGGACCCCAACATGTGGGGAAAAGGGGCAGGGCTGGGCCGAGGAGGACGGGCAGGGTGCATCTGTGGCAGGGCCGCTCACCCTCGGCACTCAGCAGCTTCCGGTCCTTGTACAAGTCGGTCAGGAAAAGACTGTGGACCAACGTGGACTTCCCCAGGCCAGACTCCCCTGCACACAGGTGGACAGTGGAGGAAGAGGATGAGGTTGGGTGAGCCCAACCCCCTCAACCGCGTCTCCCATGGGACCCAGCCCACTCACCGGCCACCATGAGCGTGAAGTCGAAGCCCTTTTTCACCGACTTGCGATGCACCTGGTTGGGGAGGGTGGCGAAGCCCACGTACTGCTTGTCGATATCCTGGGGGCGGGGAGGGGCGGGCAGGTCAGGGCTCTCAGGAGCTCCTTGGGGCAGCCCCCCGGGGCCTGTCCCCTACCTGGCTCAGGCCGAGGAGGCAGCTGGGCACACACTCCAGGGAAGGGTGTTTCAAAGGCAGAAATGGGCAAAGGTCTGGAGGTGGGAAGGCAGGGGAGGGGGTGGCAGAGGCACCCAACTTGGTGAGGGGCTTGCAGGGACCCCAGACACTCTGTGGATGTCAGGCCCCCTGCGGCAGCGTCCTCCCTTCAGTGGACAGGAAGTGGGTGGTCAGCGGCAGGCACCAGGATGGGGACCCCTCCGATACACCCCAGGCCTTCCACACTGCGGAGCAGCCCCAGGCCTCAATACTCACCCCTCCTGGGAGTACCAGGGGGTGGGAGGCCCCGACTGGCCCAGATCCAGCCGCGGGGGCGACAGCGGCGGCGCAGGGGCTATTTATAGACGACGGCGCAGGGCTCCGAGCCTCCCCCGCCTGCGCGGCCAGTCACCCACTCCCAGCGGCCTGCGGCCCTCCACGTCGCGCCCCAGAGAGTCTGCGGCCTCCCGGGCACCGGGCGGGGGTGGGGCGCGCACAGACTGACCCCCATCCCGACGCCCTCCCGCACACACACGCACACCTTGAGCCGCCTCTGGGCCTGGGTCCGCGGCGACAGCAGCTGCTCCACCAGGCGGTCCTGGGGCGCGGCCAGCGAGTCCATCGCGGCGACCCCCTCGGCCCTGCCGGCTGTGTCCGGACTCCGGGCCGGGCAGTGGCGGGCTGGGCGGTGGCCGGGGAGCAGCGCACAGCTCTGCTCGGAACCCCGTTCCCGCCCCCCTCCCCCCTTTTTACAGACGCGGGAACTCAGCCCCGGGTAAGGGCCGTCGCCTGCCCGGGGTGCCGCCAACCCCGGAGGCCGTTCGCGCCAAGCCCTGCCTCTGCGGCCCTGCGGGAGCGAGCCCGGCGCCCCCGGCCTCGGACCCTCCCAGCTTTCGCTCCTGCTCCCGCTCCCGCACCCGGGCCAGAGGCGGGGCTTGGCGGGCGTCGTGGAGGGGGTGGGGGGCGTGAGGGGCAGGCCGGTCCCCGCCCCGCTGCCGTCGCCAGGAAACAGTCGCCTGGAAATTGGGCCGCAGGCGGAGCCACCCGGGAACTGCAGCGGGAGGCAGGGCCGAGCAAGGCGCGGGGCGGGGCGCACGCAGCGGGGACACGGCCAGCGTATTCAGTCCTGGTGTCTGGACACCCGGTGGGTGGGGGTGAGGGAGGTCTGGGCCCGCAAGCGGTCCTGGTGGGGGACGGGCAGGGGGAGGTAGTTTGTGGCTGCCGCGTGTCCGCCCCCAGACATGCGGCTTCCGCCCGCCAGAGGGCGCGGGAGGACCTCCCGGGACCCACGCATCGCCCTCTGCGCGGGAACGAGCCGCGGTCACCGTTTCTCTCGCTGCACACTCGGCCCGGAGGGCTCCGGGCAGGGTCGCGTTGCCCCCGCCTATGCACGAACATGCTGCTCTACGAACTGTCCCCCCGCTCCAGGCTTGGGGCTGGTCTCCCCCACTGCGTGGGGGTGGGTGTGTGTGAGGATGCTTCCCGGCCATGTGCCAGTGACACATGCTGGCAGGCAGAACCAGGGCAAAGTCCACCACCCCGGCGAGGTCCGATCAGGACCTCCCCGGAGCCTCATCAGCGAGACGCTCCCACATTTCCCCCCTCCCCAACTTCTGGGAACACAGATGCCAGGGAACGTCGCCAATCCTGCCTGCTACCAATGGGCAACCTCCGGTGCCCTTAGATGCCCCCACCAGGGGCCAGAATCGGGCAGAGGCAGGGGAGAGAGGTGCCCACCATCCCCCCCACCCACCCACCGGGCCCTGGCGGGCACCACCTGCTCTGACCCACAGGACCCGGTGGGGGCATCCCTCCAGATGGGGAAACTGAGGCTGGGGTGCTCTGGGCCTGGAGGGTTCTAGCCATCATGGCCCTCACCTCCATGTGGCCAGGGACAGACAGGGATCTCTCATGAATCCCAGGTGAGCCGCCCTTTGTGGACCCCCAACCCTTCCTTCTAACTCCACCCCCACCCCAATCTGAAAAACCCAGCACCAGTCAGGCAGGAAAGGGGGTCTTGGAAAGGAGCTGGGGGTTATGATATGACCTGCCCTCTTGGGGTTCTCCTCAGCTGTCCCCCATGCAGACTGGCTCCCCAAGAGCTTAGGAGCCTCTGCCCCTCTTCCAGGTCCCCCTGTAGTCGTGCCTTCTGCTGCTGCTGGCACCTGGGGAGAAGGGGCGGGCCCACAGCTGGGAACAGGAGAGCCTTTGATTGGGAGGGTGTGGAGGGCAGAGTGGCAGCTGCAGCATCCCCAGCTCTCCCAGCCCAGTCGGCCCCTAGACCTTGCTCCAAAGAAGCCTCCCTCCTGGCCCTAGCCCTCTGCCACCCTAATCTGCAGGAAGCTTCTGGGCTGAGTCCCACCCAGCTCCACCCATAGGTCTACCTTAGAGGGGGCCTCTCGGCCCAGCACCTGCCCAGGTAGGCTGGTATTGCACCATCGGGCATTTCCAAGAAGACCTACAGCCCTGGACCTCTGGCTTGGATGGAGCCTTGGCATCCGCACACACCCTGGAGTCTAACAGGGAGCTCACTGGCCTCGGACTGCCTCAGTTTTCCCCTTGGGTAGTCATGGCCTCTTGGGAAGGCTGGGCCTCTGGGCCTGGGCCCAGGGGCTGGAGGACAAGAGCATCGGACCAGCCTTCCATCTGCCTACCCTGTCAGGTGGAGGGCCTCTGGATTCCTTGGGGGACACCCAAGGAAGGGACCCTGGAACCCCCTTTCTCAGGCCCCAACAAATACTCCTCAGGGCTATCAAAATCTATGTGGCATAGCCACGCCCATCTCCTCCCACCCCCTCGATTCTCTGAGGCTCTGGAAGTATTGCCATTCTCAGAAGCACCCCAGGTAGTCCTGGCTGCAGTAGCAGGAGCAGTGGAGCCCCCACCTCTACCTGAGCTACGGGTCACAGAGGCTGGACAGTCCCCGCCACTCCCAGAGATGGGGGAAGGGACAGAAGGCCCACAGAGCCCGCACTTCTACCTGACATGGCACAGGAAGGAACAGAAGTCGCTCCCACCTCTACCTGAGGCGGGGGGGCCAGGGAGATCATCTCCTGCCTCTATCCTCCCCTACTCCCATTTCGCAGAATGTAAAAAGGAAGCATGGACAGGCTGAGGTGCAGTGACAGCAGCACGTTCCCCACCACGGGGGCCACCCCAAACACTCGATGCCATTCCCCTGCTCCCTGGCCTGCTTCTGGGGCTCCTCTCTGGGGGCAGGGGACAGGGCAAGACTGGCTTGTAGCTGACCGCGAGGGAGGGGCAGACACAGGCCTGACGGGGCTCTTGCCTGGGGCGGGGAGAGGTCCCTGTTCCTGCAGCGACAGCCAAGAGAATCTGGGTGGTGTAGGACAGCTGCCCGAGCCTTGACTCTGTCCCCTCTCTCAAACAATAGCCTGGCAGCGCATGTCCCTGCATCTCAGGCATTGTCTGACCCACCGTGATGGGAGTTTCCCTGCCACCCCGGGTTCCCCGGGGAGTCCCTGGTTGGCAAGCTGCCAACCCCCACCCCAAGCTTCACCCACCCCAGGGCGGGGCATGTCCCTGGCAGCCAGCCGCTGCTCCCATCTGCCCCACCTGCTGCACGGCTCCTGCCCCATCTGCCCCGCCCTGGCCCAGGGGTCTCGGGTCCTACCCAGTATCCACTTGGTGCGTGAACCCCCAACCCCGATGAGGGCTGCCCAGGCCATCCTGGGTGCCAGAGTAGGGTCCCTCTTTTGTCCCTGAAACCTGGCCGGGCTCAAGCTAGAAAGAGACCACCATCAGGGCCAACCCTAGCTGATTCCCCACCCCCGCCTCACTCTGGGGGGTCTCGCAGCTTTGTGGACCCCCGACCCTGGCTGGGTTTTCACAGTGGGGGGGGGGGGCTCAGGACGGCCTCCTGTCGGGTCCTGCGTTCCTGGAGGGCAGGGACCAGACCAGCCCCCTTTGAAGGGGGAGAGCAGTGCCTATTTGTACCCACTGGGCTCAAGAATGACTCAGACCAGCCCTGGAGGCCCAAGGCTGGGGAGGAGGTCAGGCCGTGCATTAATACCCTTGAATTTGTGGGAGGGGAGCATAAAGATGCAGGGGAGGGGACCAGGGGGGCCAGAGGCTCCCCTGGGGTGGGGGTGGGAGGGTCTGTTTGCTGGCTGGTGGGCCCTGAGCCTCTCCCGAGACCTGGATGGCCTGCAGGGACAACCCCCTCCCTCCCAGGATTGGAACCCCCAGGGCCCAGGTGGCGGGCCAGGTCAGCAAGGCCATGCTCCTGCTAGACGGGTGACCAGGGCTGGTAGGGTTCTTGACCCATCCCCCCATTCTGGGGGAGGGGCGCCCAGGCCCCTGCTCAGGGTCAGGAGACCAGGCACCCTAGTAGACATTATCAAGTCCCTCATCCCCCGGTGCAGGCCCCCCCGGGGGGCAATAAGCTGGTCATCGCGACAGGGCGGGATGACGGGCGCCGGGGGCGGGGTCGCGACCAGGCGACGGCGGCGTTGGTGCCACAATGGGTGACAGCCTGGCCGGGTCTCGCGCGCCAGGCTGAGCGGCGGCGCGCACGTACCTGCTTGTCCTCTGCGGGGTCGGGGTTCGGGTCGGGGTCCGGGGCCGGCGGGCGAGGGGGGAGAGACGGAGAGACACGGTGAGAGGCGGGCGACGGGGACAAAGGCGCGCGCGCGCGGGCGGCGGCGGGCGCCGGGCTCACCTGGGGTCGCCAGCTTGCTCTTGTAGCGCAGGCCCGTGCTCATGGTGCCAGCCGGCTGCGGGGGACGTGCGGGCGGGCGGGGGCGCGGCGACGAGCGGCGGAGGCCGAGGCCGGGCTGCGGGGGTGACCGGCCCCTCCGCGCCGCCACCGCCGCCGCCGCCCCGCCCGAGGCCGCCCGCCAGCCAATCGGCGCCCGCCGCGCCCACGCGCGACCCGGCGCGGCCGGCGGGGGCGGGGACCGGGCGGGGACCGGGCGGGGACCGAGGCGCCCCCACGGGTCCCTCCGCGCGGCCGTTTCGGGGCGACGCCCTGCCCTCCTCTCCCGCAGGCTGTGCCACTGCCCGCCCCCTTTCCCCGCCACCGCCCACCTCCCCTCCCCCCGGCTGCAGGCCAGCGGCTGGGACCTCAGTTCTCTCCTGGGGCTCCCATGGCCCGTGTGAACTGTGGACTCCCTAGGCCGCGTGGCTCTCACGTCCACCCCTGCATCCTCCCTCACCCCCAGGGGGCCACCGACCAGGGCGCAGGAGAGGCCATGGTCACCCCAGGGGGCCTGAGCCCCCTTCCCACATCCCCTCCTGCTGCCTATTGGGTGCCACCATCTCCTGGGCAATGAATTGTCTTGGACTGTCTTTCCGTGGGCTGTAAAATGGGATTATTGGTTACACGGAGCTGATGGCTGAGACAGGACTGGCCCAGCCGGTACCTGATCTGGCGGGACCTGAAGCCGGCCCTGCCAGTCTGCCCCCTGCTAGCCCCACCCCTGCACCCTCTGACTCGGAGGCAGTCCGCCTCCATGGAGCACAGTGGCTCTTGCCGCCACCGGTGGAAAAGGGTGGCAGGGAGGACCTGCCAGTTTCCCAGACTGGAGGAGACAGCAAGGGATGCTGGGAAGGTGGCCCAGTTTACAAATGGGGAAGCTGAGGCTCCCGGATCTTAAAGGGGTTTCTGGGGTGTTGGTGGTGACTTCTGGTACTTGCCCTCCTTTCTGCCACTGTTACTCTCTGGGGTCTCCTGGGCCTCCAGGTGGCCGGTCTGGGACATTTGGTCCTGCAGAAAGTAACTATCATGCCTATGGTTGCCACCTCCCCTCAGAGGGAGATGCTGGTGGCTCCGGTCCAGGTAGTCACCCCTCCCCAGCCAGGAAACCCGCCTCTGCTCTCCAGCCCCAGCGCACCCCTGGATCCCTCTGCTGAGCATGGCGCTGGGACCCACCGTCCCTGAACCACCAGCACCGAGCCAGAGTTGTTTGCTCAGTGAGTGGAAAAATGGCACTTTCTTTCCACAGTCCTTTTCTCTGCCAAATTCTGTGGCTGAACCCCGTTTCCCTCTAGTGCCGGGGAATTCCGCCTGGTCCAGCAGCCTCTCCGCTGTCCCACTCCCTCTGAAACGTTTGGGGCCAGAGGCATTCGGAAATTCAGAATGTTTGGCATCTATCATTTATTATGTGACTCTTTGGGGTGACCTGCAGTTGCAACTCATAACTGGTGGTGAAACGTAGAAGTTTCGTCATGGCAGGACAGCTATAGCTCCATGTCACTTCAGGTCTGGCTTGGCCCCTGGGTTTTGAAGCCCTCTTGGTTTCTGAGCTTTTCTGGAATTTGAAAGGGCACCTAAAGGGAGGCAGTGCTGGTGCCAGGCAGGGCCTCTGAGCATTCCGCTTGTCAGCCCCCAAAGGGCTCAGTGGAACTCACATCTCAGAAGGCCCAGAGCACTGCAAGATGGTTCGTTTTGGGCAGTTGAGAGATGACACTTGGACACTTAACACATCCTGGTCCATGCTAGGCTATGCTTGTGATGACCAAGGTGTAGGCATCGTCAAGGAGTCAGATACACCCCTGATAAAGGCCCCAAGACAGTGCAGCCCTGGCAGGGGCGGGGAGAGGAGGGGTAGCTCCAGCTAGCCGTGGAATCAGGGGATTTGAACTCTGCCTGGAGGGCAGGACGAAGGCTGAGAGGCGCAGGTGCCAGAGTCACCGGGCATTCTGAAGCCAGGAGAACAAGAGTTGGAGACATCGTGTCAGAGCTGTTGTTTGTCTTGAGGTAAGTGTATTCCAAAAGATGACTTCCAGAAATGCGGCGGGCTTAGAGACCGCGTTTCAGGGGGAAAGCTCTTTGTGGCATTGAGGCAAATAGGACTGGGAGCCACTCTCTGGAAGGACAAGGTCAAGAGTGGCCTTGGGGGAAACGGACTTTGGCCCAGTGGTTAGGGCGTCCGTCTACCATATGGGAGGTCCGCGGTTCAAACCCCGGGCCTCCTTGACCCGTGTGGAGCTGGCCCATGCGCAGTGCTGATGCACGCAAGGAGTGCTGTGCCACGCAAGGGTGTCCCCCGCGTGGGGGAGCCCCACGCGCAAGGAGTGCGCCCGTGAGGAGAGCCGCCCAGTGTGAAAAGAAAGAGCAGCCTGCCCAGGAATGGCGCCGCCCACACTTCCCGTGCCGCTGACGACAACAGAAGCGGACAAAGAAACAAGACGCAGCAAATAGACACCAAGAACAGACAACCAGGGGAGGGGAGGAAGTTAAATAAATAAATAAAATCTTTAAAAAAAAAAAAAAAGGGGTGGCCTTGGGCCGAGGTTTCATGAGAAATGCCTGAGAAGGTCACTCGGGGCTTCTGGAAAGGGGAGGCAGGGACTGGCCCGAGCCCCACCACAGACACACGGAGACTGCATCGCATTTAGCTGGGAGCCCCGCTGGGTGGGTGGGAGCCCCCGTAGCATAACAGGAGGGTCGAAGCATTTCTGAAGATGGGGAACCTGGCCACGAGGACCTCAGCCAACAAATTCGTAGGCCAAGCCTCTAATTCTGCAAGGCGGACGGTGTGAACCTCGCAGAAGCCCTTGGACTCTGGCCCAAACACGGGCTCTTTCTGCCTCCTCCAGTCTGGATGCTGCTAACAGCACAAGCGCAATGCCTCCCAGGCCACTTTCCTTGGAAAAGTCCACCCCTCAAGGCTACGGGGACATCAGAGAAAGGTTCGGGTAGGGCAGGGCCCTGGGGTGCAGCTCTTTAACCCTACCTTAGGCACCGCGGCTCGCCCTGTCACTGCCTCCCCAAGCGGGGCCCTTGAGTCTGCCTTACCCGGCAAGCCGAGGAAACACCGACTGTGACAGAGAGAAGTAAAAATTTTTAAAAAAACCTCATGTGTAGGGAAAAAATAACTTTTTTTTTTTTAATTCATAAGGAAAAGCAGTTAATGAGTGGAAAAATAAGCCAAAGCAGGAAAAATCTGTTCAACTGACTTGGGCTACAAATAGCTTGATGCTTTTCAGAAAACGACTCTCTCAGGGAAGAACATTTTCAAGAAGCCACGTTTAAATCGTGGTGTGTCTCCGCCTCAGCACAAACAGTGGAGTGAGCGGATTTTCTGTATGTTCCGCAAGGTGGAGGCCCGCGCTGAGGCCATGGGGGCCCGTTACTTCCTCGGGCCTCTCCGTTGGCGGGCCCTGTGCCGGGTTCAGTGTCCCCACACAGGGTAGCAGGGAGCTGCTGTCCGCACTTGAGGGACAGGTGACATGGGTGCTGACCTCAGAGGTGGAGCGGCTTGCTCAGGTGTCACAAACATGCCTGTGACAAGGCCCCAGAACATTAAATCTATCCAAGGTCAAAGATGAGGGCCATGGTCAAGCCGGGTTCAGCAGGGTGGATGCCAGGGTGTGTGTGTGGGGGGGGAGGGGTCCACCAGAGAAGGGCCACAAAAGAAGGAGGTGGAACATCCTTTCCTCTACCCAGACCAACGTACCACAGAGAAGGAATTCTTTAGGGAAGCACAAAAGCACATTCAATTCCCATGAGCAAATTCTTTCTCAAATGCAATGAAAACCTTGCCTGGCTTCTTACAGTCAGGGTGACATACTGGACCACCAAGCCTGGGGTGCTGGGAACAGTGGCGGTAAGCCCAGCTCCGAGCACACCAGACACTGGGGGCTCAGTGGACGGTTGTGGAACGGCCGCATCCTTTTTTTTTTTTTAAAGATGTGTTTTATTTATTTATTTCTCCCCATCCCTTCATTGTTTTGCACTCGCTGTGTCTGTTCATCTTCCTTGTTTCTTTAGGAGGCACCAGGAACTGAACCCAGGACCTCCGATGTGGGAGAGAGGTGCGTAATTGCTTGAGCCACCTCCACTCTTTGCTTTGTTGTGTCCCTCATTATGTTTTCTTCTTCTCGTGTTGCATCATCTTGTTGCACCAGCTTGCCACGCCTGCCCATTGCACCAGCTCGCTGTCTTCTTTAGGAGGCACCAGGAACTGAACCAGGGACCTCCCATGTGGTAGGCGGGAGCCCAATTGCTTGAGCCACATCCGCTTCCCTGGTCGCATCCTTGAACCAGAGGTGAACCCAGCCATCCCTCGAAACTGCAGGCACCTTACCCCTTCTCCTTGCTCTGACTGTCTCATGGAGAAGCCCCTCTAGGGAGAAAGACTCTTTCTCCCAGTCCCCACAGCCCATGGACCCCTCCCCGGGGTCAAGGCCACAGGCTGTGATTCAAACTCATACCTCCTGGCCCCAAGTTGATAGCTTGGGGTCTCTGGGTTACTTCCTGTATGGGAGAGAACAGCCCAGAGGATTCCAGAATCTGTGTCTGGGCGTGAGACCAGCAAGGTAAGAGGATCGGCCTGCAAGAAGGACCCGCTGCTCAGGTAGACTGTGGGGGCTCTGCTCTGGGCCCTCCCACCTTGGGCTGTCCCCCAAGTCCCCACTCTGCAAGCACCAGTGTGCAGCCCACCCTTCTCTCTTCCATCGGGTCGCGCTGTCCTGGACACTGTCTGCTGTGCCCACCAGCTCAGCAGATTGCACCCCCAACGCCCCGTGCCCCCACCAGCTCAGCAGATTGCACCCCCAACGCCCCGTGCCCTCCTCCCCAGGCCCCTTGCTCAGTTGGGCAAGGCCATGGAAGTAGCCGCAGGCTGGAGCGCACATGTCTAGCCTCAGTTTCCCAGGCTGGGAGAGGGGCATTGATGCCCCATGTAAGGATAAGGACGCAGAGGTTCTTGTGATTTGAACCCAGGATCTCCCTACCCAGGCCTCACTCCTACACACTCGGGGCAATTCTGATGCCAGCCTGGCCCACTGGCATCACCCCTGCCCCAGCTGGAGCCCACCTCAGCCAGGAGCGCCGGGGACCCGGGGTACCACAGATGGCGGACTCAAAATTTCACCAGCCCTCGCTGCCGCCGTCTGGGAGAGACACGCTACGTGTGAGTCCTCCCTTCTCCCGAAGGCCAGAGGCCATCTCACAGTACAAGGGGGAAACGTGCAGACAACGAGGGCACTCTTTGGGGGATGTTTGTCCTGGATTTCTTTTGAAAAATGGAAGAGGGTCACCGCACCAACGAACGACCGTGGTCAATCTCAGGCCTGCCAATTGAAAGAGCACAGAATTCAGCCCAGCTGCCCCTGCCAAGAGCGCTGCCGGGGCCTGCTGCTAAAACGGCCTGTGTGTTCCAGGGAGGACAGAACAGGATTCCAAGCGGGAGCAGAGCCCGAGTCCACACCCGAGACCCGATTCACCGGGCAGCTGGAGCGAGAGCCACAAAAGGCACGCTGTGCTGCCAGCCCGTGAGGGCCCCGATGCCCGTCGTGCCAGCCTGGGGGCTGTGTCCGGTGCCATGTCCCAGCCAGGCGCCCCGGTGAGGGTCACTGGGGGGACGGGGGGTGGATCTTCACACATCTGGTGACACATCATCCCCTAAAGGGCTCTTGGACAGCAGGGCAGGAGCACGGTGTAAGCTAAGGAATGGTGCTTCTTGGTGCTGGGAGACCTGGGGGCTGCTGGAGGGGGGAGACCTTCCCCAAAGTGTCTCCACTCTGTAGTCTGGTGATTTTATGAAAAGTCAGAGGTGGAAGAAGAGAAGATAAATAAGGAGAGAGGAAATGGTGCTAACATTGAGCTGCCCCCAGAGGCACTGTGGCATTTAAAAAATCCCCCGGGAATGCACACATGGGAAAGCCAGAGCGTGGGGGCTGGGCCTGGGTGACCTAGATACTGGGGCGTCGAGCCGGGCCTCGAGGCGCACCCCGGCTCCCCGCCCTTCTTCGTCAGAGATGGCCCAGTGCTGGGCCTTCCAGGGCTGGCTCCAGCTCCCCCCGGCCTCTAGGACCCCCCAGTTTGCCTTGTGAACACGAAGGCAGAGACCAGATCTGCACACACCCCCGGAATCAACAGGGCACGGCGGGAGAGGGGTGTCTTCCCGCGGTCGCCCTGCACCCTCAGCACAGGTCCCGGCCGGCCCGTCAGCACCCCGCCCGGTGCCGCCCAGGCTACTGTCACACTCCAGACGGTCCCGCACCCAGATCCGTGGGCACACCCCACGGTCACGCACCCTGCCTCCCACGAGGCCTTGCAGGGCCCTGCGCCTAAGGCAACGGCCAAAGGGCGCTACCGAGGAGTCCCTAAACCCCCTCCATCAGCTGGTTTCCAGGGGTCTCAGCGCATTGCTCACCCCTGTCTCCTCCCCACCCCCCTTGCCGGCTCCTCCTGGAGCTGGGGGTGTCCTTGGTGCTGGAGAACAGCCACCTGCAGGGCTCAGCACACCCCAGGCCGGGCACACAGCCGTGGAGGTGGGGGATGGGGCTCCATTGCCGGGCTGGGGTCTCCCTCCAGGGACCAGCAGGGAATCTTCCCTCCTCCTCCTCCTCCTCCTCCTGTGCCCACGTCTCTCCGAGCCTCCCCCGTGCACCCACCACAGGCCAGGGGCCCGAAGCAGCGCTCACGGGGTGTCTCTGGTCTGGAGATGGACAGGCACAGCGCACGCCCGGAGGCCTCCACCTCGTTTCTGCTTGGCTGGGAGAAAAGCACAAGGCCCCAAAGGTCTAAGCGTCAGGGGGTCCCTGAACGCAGGCCTGGGCCAGCCCTGCCCCCACCCCCAGCAGGGAGGAGCTGGTCTGTCCGTCAGGAGGGCCCTCGGAATGCTCGCCTGAAACTGAGCCTGGATGCCTGGCCGTCCTCGCCCTGTCCCTGCCAGGCCCCTTTTCTGCCCCTCCCTGCCCTGTCTCCCACCCCCCGACCTCGGCAGATGGCCCCATGCCAGTGCCTCCCATCCGGGGCCTGCAGGTGCCCCCCTGGGACACATCCAGGTCTTTAACTGAAGGGATGTGGACTCCCCTGTGGGCCAGGCTGGGCCTTCCGAGGGGACAGAGAGATGAGGGACAGAATGACTGCAGAGGATGGGGTGGGGAAGGAAGATGGGCCCAGAAGAGGCGTGGAAGGGCTGGGTATTCCAGGCCTTTGCTCTGGGGTTGCTGGGGGGCACGGAATGTTCCACAGTCACGTCCCCAGGCAGCCTGAGCCTCAGCCTCCAGGCACCCTGGCCCTCTGCCCAGGATGCCCTCTCTCCAGTCTGCCTCTGGGGTGCTCGGCCTGGGTGTGTCCTCAAGACAGGCCCATAACAAGGCAAGGGGCCGGTATCAGCCTGCAAGCGTAGGTCCAGGTGGCCCGGGCAGGGCCCACCTGTATCCACCTGGGGCCGCACCCAGGTGCAATCAGCAGGACCTGAAACAGCTCTTTGGAGAGTTCTCTGCTCCCTCCCCCCCACCAACCTTGAACAGCACCTGTCTCAAGTCTGCAGATGCTCAGGTGTGCGGTGAAGGAGGTGGCTGGAAAGGAGCAGTTCAGCAGGGCTGGCCATGGTAGCTTGCAGCTCACCTGCTGGGGTAGATACACCGTGGTCTTGGGGCTTTCCATCAGGCAGGGCAGCAGGGAGAAAGCCGGTCTGGGCTCCCTCCACCTGCCACCCGTTGCTTTGCCCTGCAGGTTGTCCCTGGGCTGAGTCTACATGGTGGGGGGGGGGGGGAGGGAGAAGCACCTTGGAAAATTCAGCAGGAGGGGGCAGCCGCCTACACCTCCCACTGACCCCACCCCCACTTCTGCTCCCCGTTTCTGTGGGTCCAGCACACGCACGCGCCTTCCTTGGATCGCCTTCCCATCCTTTCCTCTGCAGCCCCTCAGCCGCCCTGGCCTGGCTGCTGTCTCTCTTCAGAGGGTCCCTCATGGACCTGGGACACTGGGTCTCCTTCACTGGTGCTGATTGCCCCTCTGCTTGAGCTCCCAGGTCCTCACTGGAGCCCCATTTGCATTTGGATTGGTCCCTTCAGACTCCGTGTGTTCAACCTGACCCTTGACATCTCTGAGAGTCCTGGCCACAGTGTCCCTTCAACTCCCTGACAAGGAGGAGGGCCTGGCCTTGCCCGCTCCCAGTCTCGTGCAGAGGAGCACAGGGAGGGCGCCTTGGAGGAGGTGATATCTCCGACAGATGCCTGACACTTGGGCAGGAGTGACGGGGAAAGCAGAGTAGGGAGTGTTCCGGAGAGGAAACAGCATCTGCTGTCTGGGGCATCGACAAGGACTTGGGGAGTGGACAGAAATTGGAGGGTAAAGGGGTCAGCTCTGGAAGGGTCTCGAAGGTCTGGGAAGTTTCTGGGTTTTGTCCTCAGAGTGGAAGGGGCTGGAAAGGTCCGGGGGACCAGCTGTGTAGACCAGGGTAGAGGTGTGGTGGGAAGCTTTAGGAAGCAGGAGGGCAGGGACAGTGGCTATTGGGATGGAAGTCAGGGGGACGTGGAGGGCTAGGTGTGGGAGGCCAGACAAGGAGGGCACAGGACAAGACAGGAGAAGAAGTGGACTTGGGTTTTTGATCCCGAGCTTGAGGAGCCTGCAGGTCTCCAGGTGGAGATTTCACAGAGTTGATGTTCAGGAGATGAGCCACATTCTTCTTCTCAGGGACATTTGCTCAATGGGGAAGGGTCCCCTCCACCTCACCCAAGTCGCTTCAGGGGTGGCTGAGGAAGTTTAGACTGATGACGTGTCCCCTGGGAACAGGCCCTGAGAAGACTCAGGTAGGACTGAGGAGGAAAAAAGAAATCACTGACACGTTCCCCTCCCTCGAGCTCTGGCCAAGAGCTCACACCTTTTTGCAGCCACGACTCTTTCCACCACCACTCCCCAGCTGCCACCTTGTGCTGGGCCATGTTCTCACCCGATATGCAGCTGCATAGGACCTCCTTGGCAAAATGCACAACCCGTGAGCTAAACTGGTCCTTTCCTGGAACTTTCCAGAAGCTCACAGCTCGACCACCTCGTCTGCACCCCAGTAGCCCATCTGGAGTGCAGGGCTAGGTCAGGCCTGGCCCGCTCGGTCCCCTCGTCTAAATCACGGCCACTGTCTCAGCTACATCAGCAACTTGAAATTATATTGAGGATCAAAAAGAGAGGCTGTCTGCGCGAACTGTCTAGAATTGTAAAATGGGGCGCCGATTTCTGGCGGCCTTTCCTCATCACTACCCCTATTTCCCCAGGAATGTGAGATGACTGGAGGAGAAGGGTCTGGTTTGAGGGTGAACTTGAACCCTGGTTGTTTGTGACAGTGATTTTTATTTTTTCAAACTGAAGTGAAATTCACTTAACATATAATTAACCATTTTAAAGAGTACAATTCAGTGGCAGTTAGTATATTCACAATGTTGTGCAATCCTACCTCTATCTAGTTTCAAAACATTTTCATCACCCCAAAAGGAAATCCCATACCCATTATGTAACCATCCCTCATTCCCCCATCTCTTGGGAAACTTTCAACTGCTGTTTGTCTTTATGGATCTACCTATTCAGGATATATCATATAAAAGGAATCATATAATATATGGCCTTTTGTGTCTGGCTTCTATCACCTTTCTTTTTTTTTTTTCAAATTTGTCATTTTTTTCTTTTTAATATTTATTTATTTATTTACTTCTCTTCCCACCCCCCCCCCCCCACCCTGGCTGTCTGTTCTCTGTGTCCATTTGCTGCGTCTTCTTTGTCCGCTTCTGTCGTTGTCAGTGTCACGGGAATCCGTGTTTCCCTTTGTTGGGTCACTTCGTTGTGTCAGCTCTCCATGCATGCGGCGCCACTCCTGGGCAGGTTGTACTTTCCTTAGCTCTGGGTGGCTCTCTCCATGGGGCACACTCCTTGCGCATGGGGCTCCCCCACACGGACTCCCCTGTGTGACAGGGCACTCCCTGCGCGCATCAGCGCCGCACATGGGCCAGCTGCACATGGGTCAAGGAGGCCCGGGGTTTGAACCGGGGACCTCCCATGTGGTAGATGGACGCCCTAACCACTGGGCCAAGGCCGCCTTTTTTTTTTTTTTTTTTTTTTTTTAGGAGGTGCTGGGAATTAAGCCTAGGACCTCATACATGGGAAGCAGGCATTCAACCACTGAGCTACACCGGCTCCCATAATGTTTTCAAAGTTCACTCACATTGTAGTGTGTATCAGAACTTTGTTCCTCTTTATGGCTGAATGAATTGTATGGCTAGACCATTTTTTGTTTATCCATTCTCCAGTTGATGGACATTTGGCTTGTCTCCATTTCTTCGGCTAGTATGAAATGCTGCTATCAACATTCTTTTGCGTGTACAGTTTTTTTGTAGACGTATGTTTTCAATTCTCTTGGGCATATATCTAAAAGCAAACTTGCTTGGTCAAATGATAGCCCTATGTCCAACATTTTGAGGAACTGCAAACTGTTTTCCAAAGTGGATGCACCATTTTACGTTCCCACCAGCAGCATAGGAGGGTTCCATTTTCTCCACAAGGACTGACTCTTATGTCTGCTCTGTTAATATTTCATTCATTATGGCCATGTTTTCTTTTAAGTCCTTGGAAATATTTATAATATACTACATATAATCTCTATTTGTAACTAAGTTTTTGTCTGCTAACTCTAACATCTGGTTCCTCTTGGGGACTGTTTTTCAATTGACTTATTTTTCTCTTGATCATGGTTCATATTTTTCTGTCTTTGCATGTGAGAAAAATTTAAAATTATATCCTGCACATTGTGGACAACACATAGAAAAGACTTTATCTTCTGCTGAAAATGTTTTTTTGTTGTTGTTGGTAGCAAACAGTTTAAATTACTGAGTGAATATGTTGAACTAGTGGTAATGTGTAAGCTTGCTTTTACACATTATAAGGCTGATCTGTTTCAATTTCATCATTAGTTCTAGGGCAAATCTCTTAGTCTTGGAACATGGTCTTGACTCCTGTTTTAGTTTCCTTGGCCACTCAAGCAGTGGGTCAGTTGAAACAATGGGAATTTATTAGCTCATGGTTTTGAGGCTGAGAGTCCAAATCAAGGTGTTATCAAGGCGGTACTTTCTTCCCGAAGACTGGCATTCTGTGGCTGGCTGCCAGCCACCCTTGGCCTTGGGCTCCTCTGTAACATGGCAGTGCACATGGCGACCTCTTCTGGCCTCTCCATTCTCTTCTGGGTTCTGCTGAATTTTAGCTTCTTTCTTCCTATAGCTTCCTCTCTGTCTGTGTTTCATTCTGCTTATAAAAGACTCCAGTCATAGGATTAGGAGTGATCCTGGCTGAGGTGGGCCATACCTTCACTGACTTCACCTCATCAAAAGTCCAACTTAGAGTAGGTTCAAATCCACAGGAATGGGTTAAGTTTAAGAACATGTTTTCCTGGAACATAGCTCCAAACTAATACAACCCCTAAGGTGTCATTCTTTCTGGGTTTTGATGAAAAAGTCCCTCCAACTTGGAGGCTGTATGCATGTACAGTCTAGTGGGCTAGAGGCACTAATTAAATCGTTGTCTGTGTACAGTGACAAGCTGTGATGGGCGGGTGAAGGGGGGCTGCTCAGCACTGCAAGGAGGGATGCCAATGGGCATGACTGTTAGGGATGGAATCACGCTCTCCACAAAGGCACGTTCAAGTTCTAACCCCAGTCCTGGGGACATGAACCCATTTGTAAATAGGGCCTTAGAAGATGTTACCCATTAAGCTGAGGCCAAACTGAATCAGAGTGGCCTGAAGCCAGGACGGCTGGAGTCTTTATAAGCAGAGCAAATCTGGACACTGCTGGAGGAGACAGATGGGGAGAAGGACAGCCACGTGACGTGGGCAGAGATCGAGTTTTGGCTGGCTGGCCAGCCACCGCCAGAACGTTGCAGGCTTTGGAGAAAGCATGGCCATGCCAAGACCTTGATGCTGGCCTTCTAGGTTCCAAAACTGTGAGACAATAAATTTAAGGCACTAGGGAGCAGATGTGGCTCAAGTGGTTGAGTGCCTGCTTCACATAATGGAAGGTACCTGGGTTCGGTCCCTGGTGCCTCCTAAAAACAAAACAGAAAACATCAGCTTGGGGAAGCCAGTATAGCTCAGTGGTTGAGCACCGGCATCCCACATAAAAGGTCCCGGGTACGATCCCCGGTCCGTGGTACCAAAAAAAAAATTTAAGGCACTGGGTCTGTGGTGGGACACTCAGGGGCCAGCTGCAGAACGAGCAGGAGCTCGACCGCATGCCATGCAGGGGGAGTGGCCACGACCACACGGGAAGGGCAGAGCAAACAAAGGGCCAGAAGGTCGGTGGGGCAGGGGGAGGCGAGCACACCCCAGGCCCAGCCAAGGGTGTTGGTCTTTAGAAGGAGGCAGAAGAGCGTGGACCTGGGTGGGCATGCTCACTGCAGCTCTGCTGCACGCCACCACCATCAGCTGACCCATGCAGGGCTGTGCACTGGCAAGGCTGTGCTGCGCACACACTGTGGGCAGGGGACACCACCCGTGGGTGCTGGGCAGGGGTGGCCAGGGCTGCCTCCTAGAAAGGCCTCTTGGATGGCAGTGTGGGGTGGGCTGCTGGGAGACTCCTCAGGGATGGGGGTCCTTCAGCCATGCAAGGGCAGGGATGGTGGTGAGGAGGGAGCAAGTTCCGAGGTACACGATCAGGAATGTCTGCAGGACTCGGTGCTGGGCGTGGTAGGGCAGGGGGACAAGGATGGATGACTGCAAGGGGACAGTGGCCCATGCACGGGGCAGGAACCAGGAGATCCTGCCGCCCTGCCGACCCCAATGTGCATCTGATACGTGCATCTAGAGATCACTGGGGATGCGTGTCCCCTCAACCCGGGGGCCAATGGTTCTGGGTAGGTGGCAAGGCTCAGCGACAGAGGAGAAAGCCAGGGTGGCGTGCAGCCCTATGGAGTGGAGGGGCCATCCCGGCACAGCTGTTCTCAGAAGGAAACCCCACGGCATTGGCTGAGGAGCAGGTGGATGTCTGGAGCTCAGTGGAGGCTTTTCGGCCTCCAGAAGAGGTGCTAAGCGCGAGCACATGGCAGAGATGCTGCTGCTGCTCGGCCCCCGCCGTGCAGATGGGCCTGGTGGTGCTACCGCTGGGCTAGTGAGGAGGGCACCCCAGCTACAATTGGCTGAATGAAGGCCGCGTCCAAGTGGGGACAGCTGTCCGGACGGCATCAACACCCCTGGGCCAACAGAAAATCTCCAACCGTCTCAAGGTTTTCCTTCCACAGTTCACCACCCTCTCTGTTCCTTGTGAATCCAAGACGTCTGAGAAACCACCTGTAGGCTGAAATCAGGCAGTTGGAACCCCTCCCAGTCTTCGGCTCCTTCGTCTCAGGATCTGTGTATCTGCTGGTCCAGATCATCTGGAGGCTCCTCCTTCTTACTGCGCCAGACCAGGGGCCTTCCTGGGCCAGACCCCTCCACTCAAACCCCACCTCTGAACCAAGGGTCCAACTAGGCCCCTCCACCAAAATCCACCTCAGACCCCCAGGTCTCCTGACCAGGTTCCTCCACCCAAAGTCCACCTCAGACCTAAGGGTCTTCTGACTGTTAGAAAGAAAAGTGCCCCTGTAACAAAACCGAAACTCACCCGATTGTGGAGAAGAAAAGAATTTTATTAATGATCTTGCAAGAATGGGCGCATGACCTGGATAAAATGACCGGCGCACCAAACAGCAAGAAACACTGACATTTATACCCTAAACCTAACAGCAGGTCCCTCCCCTGTTCCCCATTGACTGGGTACTTCAGGGGTTACAGCCTATCGAGAGACAGACGTCTAACAAAGCCTGTTCTCCGTCCCCCCTCCAGCGTTCCCTACACTCTGGCAGGCCTGGCGGACTCAGCACCGCTTTCACTCCTGGCGGGTTGGTGAGCTTTTCAAATTCGGAGACTTTTTTAATACTGCCCCGCCCTTATTTCTCACCATTGGCCCCTTGCTCTGGCCCCGCCCCCAGCACTCACCATTGGCCCCTTGCTCTGGCCCCGCCCCCTGCACTCGCCATTGGCCCCCTGCTCTGGCCCCGCCCCCTGCACTCGCCATTGGCCCCCTGCTCTGGCCCCGCCCCCAACAGTCACCATTGGCCCCTTGCTCTGGCCCCGCCCCCAGCACTCACCATTGGCCCTCCCTCGTTTTGGCGCCACTTTCCAAATTCCAGGCGCACCAAAGCCGCTAGAACCCCTTTCCCTCCTTCGCTCCTCCAGCGGCAGAGCCAGCTATGGCTTCCGCTTTGTGAAAATTAAACTTAATCCTTTCCCATGTGACCAGGTGTCTTGACCTAAAACTCACCTCAGGCCTGCAGGTCTCCCAACCAGGCCCCTCCCCCACAGCTCCACCCTGACACCTCTGTTTGTTCACTTACATCTTAGACTCCCTCTGCTGGAATCAGAACCCACAAGTGCAGGCCCTTTGCCCTGAAGAATGGGTAGGAGGGAAGCTAGCTCTCCCACAAGGGCCTTCACTCTCAGAAGTCAACCCAAGTCTCCCTTGACTTTTTTTTCCCCTGAGATACCAGGAGTGGTGATTGAACCCCGTACCTCATATGTGGAAGTCAGCACTCGACCACTGAGCCACATTGGCTCCCTCCTCCCAAGTTTTTGTTTGTTTGTTTGTTTTCATCTGTTTGCTTGTTTTGTTTTTAGGAGGTCCCAGGGACTGAACCAGAGACCTCCCATATGGGAAGCAGGTACTCAACCGCTGGAGCCACATCTGCTCCCCACTTTGACTTTTTTTTTATCTTTTAAAAAAAATATTTATTTATTTATTTTATTTCTCTCGCCTTCCCCCACCCCAACCCTGGTTGTCTGTTCTCTGTGTCCATTCACTGCGTGTTTTTCTTTGTCCGCTTCTGTTGTTGTCCGCGGCATGGGAATCTGTGTCTCTTTTTGTTGGGTTATCTTGTGTCAGCTCTCCGTGTGTGCGGCACCATTCCTGGGCAGACTGCACTTTCTTTCGTGCTGCGTAGCTCTCTTTACGGGGTGCACTCCTTGCACGTGGGGCTCCCCTATGCGGGGGACACCCCTGTGTGGCATGGCACTCCTTGCATGCATCAGCATTGCACATGGTTCAAGGAGGCCCAGGGTTTGAACCACGGACCTCCCATGTGGTGGGCAGACGCCCTAACCACTGGGCCAAGTCCGCTTCCCTTAACTTTTTTTTTAGGTACCAGGACCGGGGATTGAACCTGGGACCTCATATGTGGGAGGCTGTTGCTCCACCACTGAGCCATTGGCTCCCCTGAGTTGGCTCCCTCATCTGTTTGCTCATTGTTTTCGCTCATTGTTTGTTTGTTTGTTTTCTTTAGGAGGCACCAGAAACTGAATCCAGGACCAACTGCTTAAGCCACATCCTCTCCCTTAGCTTTTATTTTTAATTAATTTTCATGAAACAACCTTGCCACGGGTGCTAGCTCAAAGGAGCCCACGAGGGAGAGCGTGTGGCTGCAGGTCTGAACTCCGCGTTCTGTCTGTACGGGCCCCAGGGCTGTCCCATCAAAGCCCTGTGGGGTCTCTCGGGTCTGCAGAGCAGATGGCAGCACTCAGCCCCGCTCCTGGCCTGATTGGGTTCCCACCTTAGACGTGACATCACCACCCACCCATCTGCTCAAATAAAAATTCTCCAGTTCACCCTGGCAGGCCCCCTTTCCCTTGTCTCCTACAACCAAGCCATCAACGAGTGCTGATGATGCCGCCTCCAAAAAGTGTCCAACATTTGCTCGTGTCATTCTGTCACCACCAAACGCCACCTTGTCCACGTTGCCTGGGTTTTCTTGGGGCGGGTGAAGAGGCTTCCATCTGACCCGAAATCACTGCCTCCTCCCTGGCATGGGGTCCTTTCAGAAAGGTGTGTCTAGATCACACATCCGCCCCGCACCGTGTGCACAGAGCCTGCGAGAGGCACCCGAGCCCACTTCTCCAACGCCAGCCCCACCCTCTCCCCTGCCCACAGAGCTCAGGCCCACGGGCCTCCCTGCTGTCTCCAAATGCACCAAGAGCATTTCCCTGGAGGCCTGGAGTCTGTCCCTTGGGGTCTTTGAAATTTGGGGCCCCCCTTCCTCTCCATTTGAGCCCCACCCCTCTCCCCCAGCCTCCCCCGTACAGCACAGATCTGCACCTGCACTTTCTTGATGTATTATTTGATTCCTCTAACCGCATGCAGGCTGCCCAAGAATGGGTCCCCCTGGCTTCAGACAGCATCCCCCAAAGTTCGGGATGAGGAGCAAGCCCAGCTGGACACTGAATCACCCCAAAGAACAGAGACATTGCCGTAGGGGCCTGCCCCAGAGTCTCACCCCATGTCCACCTGCTGCCATAGGTGTCCCAAGGAAAAGGAGGGAAGTTGGGCACAGAGACCCAAGGAGACAGGAACAGTCGGGTCCTCTAAGGCCATGTACCGCCGGCACCTGGGGTCAGGGTTAAGACATTGCCACATGTGTGCAGGCTTTAGTCTTCTAGAAATCCAGATGGGCTGCTGCCACCTGACCGGTAACTGCCAGCCACGCTCACCTTCGTGGGTGTTGGTGACACCTGCTCAAACTTAGCCTTCATGGACCCCTCCCAGCAGAAAACCAAGGGTTGGGGGCATTTGGGGGCAGTTTGGGGACCGAACCCATTCCTTCCAACCAAGTGCAGACTCCCAGGTCTGTCTGTGCACCCTCCACACCCAGAAGCACGCACCAGCCTTGCCCCTCACCTGGACACAGCCCCCCCTCTCCTGTGTGAGGCTGCCGAAGCTGGGTGTCTCAGTTTACAAGAGCTGCTATGACGAATACCCCATGATGGGTTGGCTTCAACAGCAAGAATTTATTGGCTCCCAGGTTGGAAGGCCCTAAGTCCAAAATCAAGGCATTGGCAAGGCTGTGCTGGTCTATAGGGTTCAAGCACTGGCTCGCTGCAATCCTTTGGGTCCCTTCAGGTTCCATGCCTGTCCTGTGGCAATGTCTGTGGTCCCCTTCTGTGGCTGCTCTTCTGGTTTCCACAGACTTCCGACTTCTTGGTTCCTCTCGAATTTCTCTCTTCTGACTTCCAGTTTCTTCTCTTTAGAAGGCTTGTGATGATGTGGATTAAAACCAACCCCAACTGGCCACATCTTAACTAAAAGTAACATCTTCAAAAGGTCCTATTTACACCAGATTCATGCCCACAGGGACATGGACTAAGATGATGAACACGTATTTTGTTGGGGTGCCCGACGCAACCTATGTGCTTGGGTACAGGCGTGTGCCCTGAATCAGGTTGCAGTCTGGTCAATGCCAAAGGTGAAGCCCCTGGGGCCTGGCTTAGTTCCACGAAGGAACGCACCTCCACTGCTGATAAGGACACTCACGAGGGCTTCTTCATGCCAGCTGCTCAGAAAGTCCCTGAGTTCTGCTCTGTGGACACAGGCACCAGGCACTGAGCTGCACACAAGAATCCCATGCTTCATGGAGCTTGCTTTCTAAGAGGGGGAGAAAGCTCATCATCAAAATAAAGTAGGGGGTCACAGGGTCCACTGGATGGAATGGAGGCGAGTATGGACCATGATGTGGACCATTGTCTATGAGGTGCAGAGGTGCCCAAAGATGTACTTACCAAATCCGATGGATATGTCATGATGATGGGAACGAGTGTTGTTGGGGGGGGAGAGGGAGGGGGGGTGGGGATGAATGGGACCTCACATATATATTTTTAATGTAATATTATTACAAAGTCAATAATAAAAAAAAAAAAAATAAAAAAAAAAAAAAAAAAAAAAAAAACAAAAAACAAAATAAAGTAGGGGGGAGTAGATGTGGCTCAAGCAGTTGAGTGCCTGCTTTCCACTGGGAGGTCCCGGGTTCGGTTTCCAGTGCTTCCCAAAAAACAACAGCAACAACAACAACAACAAGCAAACAAGTGGAAAAACCAATTCAGAGGAGCCGATGTGGCTTAGTTATTGAGTGCCGTCTTCCAACATATGAAGTCCTGGGTTCAATCCTTGGACCTCCTAAAAAATAAAAAAAATGAAATTTAAGTACGCTTTGTAGTTGTGTAATAAAGAGCGAGGCATGACGGAGAGCAATGGAGAGGGACCGCAGACCAAGTATGGGCTGGGACTGGTGGCCAGTGGCCCATGGGAGGCAGATATTTGGGCAGAGAGGGAGCCATGCCCAGGTTGGGGGCACAGAAAAACCCTGAAGAACTGAAAACAGGTGTTCAGATAAACACTGTAAGGAAGCAGATGTTGCTCGAGCGATTGGGCTCCCGTCTACCACATGGGAGGTCCCTGGTTTGGGACAGTGAGCTGGCTTGACAGGTAGGCATGGCAAGCTGATGCAATGAAATAATGCAACAAGAAACACAAGAAAAAAACATAATGAGAGAGACACAGCAAAGCAGGAAATGGAAGTGGTTCAAGCCATTAGGCACTTCCCTCCCACACTGGAAGTCCCGGGTTTTGTTCCCAGTGCCTGCTAAAGAAACAAGGAAGAGGAACAGACACGGCACGTGCAAACAGCAAGGCGGTGGGGAGAAATAAAGAAATTAAATTAATCTTAAAAAAAACAAAACTGTACACACACGTTCATCACAGCATTATTCCCAGTAGCCAAAAGGCAGAAGCAACCCAATGGATTGTGGGTTACCCACTAATGGATGAGTGGGTAAACAAAACATGGTCTGTCTAGACAGCAGAATATTACTCGGGCATAAAAAGGAATGAAGTTCTGATAGAAGCGACAACCTCGGAAACATTCTGTGGGGTGAAATAAGCTAGACGCAAAACGACAAATATTGTCTGACTGCACTTACGTGAGGTATCTAGAATAGGCAAACTCACAGAGGCTGGAGGTAGAAGGGGGGTTCCCAGGGGCCAGAGGGGGAGTGCTGACAGCTCACAGGGCAGGGTTTCCTTCTGGGAAGATGGAAATGTTTTTGAAACTAGATGTTGCAAATGTACCAAGGCCACCCAATTGCACACTTTAACTGGTTAAAACGGTGAATTTTACATTATAGGCATCTTACCACAATAATAAACAAATGAAATACGGAAGGAGACCAAACCGAGGGAAAAGAGCCCAAACCCTGGGGGCGCGCTGGCCGCCGGCCCCACCGCAAGGCGTGGGCTGGGCTGGAGAAGCCAGCCTGCCTCGTCAGGCAGCCGACTTCTTGTTCAGACCCAGAGACGCTGGCCAGCTCCTGTTTTTTCTAGAAGATTCTGTAAGAGATGAGTAATGGTGGCTGGGTGTCGCGTAGCCAGCCAGGCTACTGGGAAATGTGTCAACCTTGTTTATTCCTTCTTCCAGGGCTAACCTTGCACATCTCCCATCCAGAAGTTCAAGCTGTGTGGTGAACCTGGCCCTGGTAGCTGGGAGAGAAGTGTTTGCCGAGACTGTGGAATTCTGAACAGAAGGCAGAGCAGGAAGAACTCTGGGTTCCCGGCAGTGATGCTTACACCCAAAGTACACACTCCCTGCAAAAAGCTTGTCTCTTTCCTGGATAAGAATCTTAAAACGAAGGATTATCCACAGCGGAAATGGTGAAAGGGAATAAACAGGAAAAAGAAAGGCTTGGACAGAGGCGATCCAAAGCTCCTTCTTTTGAAGTCTAGAATGTTAGCAGCTGACACAACATCCTAAAGAGAAAAGTACAGTCCATCTGATGGAGAATTTACTTCTCAGCAGCCCAAGAAATCAGGCACTTAACTAGATAAGGAGCAGTTATCAAGTATAATAGTAGCTTCTGTCTTCGTTTTCACATTTCGAAAAATTTCCCCCAGAGAAGTTACTACAAAGTCAGTTTGATATTTGAGAAACTGAAAGAAAATTAGATTTACAGTGTCTGACAGATGAACAGACCTCAATTAGCAAACCGGGAGACACATTTTCCTAGATCAAGTTTCCAAAGGAAGCGGAATTTCTTATGCTTTTTGCCAGAATGCCAGCTGTCCTGCATGCTTTGAAAATACAATTCCTCTGGCAAATGAGAACATTCTCTGGAAAGAAAGGCACTGTCATTAAGCAAAATTGACCTCCCCCCAGCCCTGGAAGGACAGAGCCCTGCCTGAGATACAAATGTACTTGAAACCCCCTATAAAGACCACAGTGTCACAGGATGGTCAGATGAGCATGTCCAGCTCCGTGGCCACAGGCCTTGTCCAGCTGGTGATCGCTGGGCAAATGACTGGTTCAACTACTACCAATTGCACTTGCAAAAGACACCCCAGGCTCAGAAGACTGCTTGCAAAGAAAGGATGTATGATGGTTTGAAGCTGCATGGACCCCAGAAGATTATGATCTTAAAGTTAATCCATTCCCGTGAGTATAATAGGCTTACAGTCTACTGTAAGCAGGGCTTTTTGATTAAGTTACTTTAGTTGGGGCATAGCCCAGGGTGGGTCTTCATCCTTTTACTGGAGTCCTTTATAAATGGGATGAATACGGAGAGCAAGGCACAGAAGCAGAGAGAAAGCCACAGAACCAGGAAGCTGAAAACAATAAAACTCAGGAGAGAAAGGAGAGCTCAGCAGATGCCGCCGTGTTGCCTTGCCATGTGACAGAGGAGCCCAGGATCGCCAGCAGCCAATCTTCAGGGAGAAAGCATTGCTTGATGATGCCTTGATTTGGACATTGTGCTCAGTCTCAGAATTGTAAGCTTGTAAACTAATAAATCCCCATTGTAAAAGCCAATCCATTTCTGGTATATTGCCTTTGATAGCCTGACGGACTAAAACAGATGTAAATCATCTAACTAATAATTTGTTTATATTGACTGCATGTTGACATGATATATTTTGAATATACTGGGTTCAGACACATATTAACATTAATTTCACCTGTTTCTTTTTTCTCTTTTTAATGTGGCTACTAACAAATTTTTAATTACCCACACGACTTGCATTAAATGTCTACTAAAACATAGTGCTGCTATGAAAAATTCAGAAACAGCCCCAAGTTCATCTGGAAGTTCACCATGTGACAAAGGTGGTGTCTCGGATCACTGCAGTGAAGATGGATTTTTTGATAAATGACTCTGGGGACAACTGGAAAACCATTTGGGAAAAGATAAAAGGAGATGCACCCCTCCTATCCTGTGAAGTTAAACTACAAATGGACCAGAGATGGATCTAAAAGTAACAAATGAAACCATGCAAGTACTAGAAGGAAACATGGGTGGATTCCTTTGCAATCTGGGTGTGGGGAGAAGCATTCTTACTAGGACTCAAAACCCCAAATAAAAGAAAAGATGGATCAATTCAATTGCATAAAAAGAAAGCACTTTTGCCCGTTAAAAGACATGCTAAGTAAAGACAGACGGAAAGAGCAAACAAGGAGAAAATATCTGTAGCAGATACCACAGATCATGTGCCAATGTCCCCAGTTGTCTCTGAACAATCAAGGGCAAAAAAGGTAAGAAAATGGGCAAAAAGATAAAAACTGACAAAGTGCAACAAATGACCCTTGACCCTACGGGAAGGTGATCGCATTTGCTCACCAAGAAGGATTTGCAGATGGGGCAGTGTCCAACAAGACATTGAGTGTCTTGTCACAGCAGCCCTGGCAAATTAAGATACCTTGGACCAGCAAGCCCACCTTTCAGAATCGACCTTGAAGATACACCTCCAACCATACAAAAACACGTGAAACCAAAAATAAAATTATATCAAGCAGCATGGGGAGGAGAGTACAAATGGAAACAGTGTGAACATATGATTGAAATTGAAATAGAAAACATTTCTATAGTTTGTTTGCATATTTGCATATTTCCAGGACTTGGATGACACCCCTAAAATGAGCACCCCTAGAATTTAGATTTTGGTGTCTAAAGCTCAGAAGGAGGTGTCAAGTAGACACAGAGAGGGATGTGGCAGGAAGCTGTGCACACGGGGTTCTGGATTCATCGTCCATGAGAAGGGAATACAATGCCAATCTCTGCCTCTGATTCCCCACAACCATCTACCCTCTGCAGGACAGAAGCCAGGCTGCTTGGGCACCCCTGGAGGACCCTGTTTCTGGGAGATTACAAAAGGGATTCAAACGCTGAGTGCCCAGAAGTCCCATTGCCTTTGTGATGCACGGTCATCCCTGGCATCTGGCAAAGCTGGGGGCTCAACAGGGGCAGCTAGGGGGCTCCTCCACCTGGGTGGGATCTCCCCTTCTGCAGAGGGGGTAGTGAGAGGAGGATGGGCCCCCTCTGTCCTCACATCCTGTCACTGACCCCCTCTCCCAAGGATCCAAGGCACCAGCATCTCAGCCTCTCCTCTCAGGCCAGTCGCTCATCGTTGACCCCCTCGCACATCCATGAGCAGAGTGGGAGGAGCTGGCAAAAGACGCTGCAGAGAACGGAGATGGTGCTGAGAGAAGCCACCGTGGTGGGCTGCTGCCTGGGAGCCTGCACACAGCGATGCAGAGGGTGCCGGTGGGGGAGGGTTCTGGAGGGGCGAGCAGGCTGGCGGGGTAGAGAGCGGGGCTTTAAGTAAGAAGCCCCCAGACCCCACTAAGCCAGCCAAATGCCTGCCTTGACCTTGGGGGCTGCCTATGGGGTGAGGGTGGGGGGATAAGACAAGCCCAGTGAACACAACAGGACACTGATGGCCTCTGAGTGACCAGTACCCCCGCCCCGGAAACAGAGACATGGCAAAGCTGTTCTGGTGGGAGCCACTGTGGAAGGGCTCCCGGGGCGGGTACCCCTCTAGGTCAGCCTAGAGGCCGAGAGACAGGGCTCTGCCAAAACTCTGCAGGGAGCGCAGACAGAGCTGCAGGGAAACGCCCCCTCGGGGAAGCGCTGGCATTGGGGGCGGGAAGGGTTCTGGACTTGAACTTGGCAAGAAGGGCCAGAGGCTTCTGGAGAGGGGGTGTCCGGATTCAGTCAGCTTGAGGAGGAATAGGGGGTGATGGTGGTCTCGCTCTGGGGGTTAGCTGGGAGGTGTGAGGACCAGGTAGGGAGGAGGAGCCGGGAACCAGGGGCCCCGGAAGGCAGGCAGGGAGAGACAGTGAGTGCCGATTTAAGGACACAGCCCTCAAGTAATTCCACCGGCGCGCCCAATTCCAGAGGCTGTGCCTGGGGATTCCACACTGGCTAGCTGTGACCACAAAGGCAAAAAAGCAGACCACAGACTCCAAAGCCAAGTGCATCACAGGGGGGCATAGCCCGCTGTCCTGTCAGGAGTGCTCCCCCTACCTCTCCCCGAGCAGGAGTGCTCCCCCACTCCCGGGCTGGTCTCCCTGGTGGCCTGGCGCCTTGCACGTCCCCTGGCCCAGCACCACGGGTGGGGTTCCTCTGCCTCGGGAAGGCTCGGCTGGGGAGGTGGCTTGTCGCTTTGGGTGCAGAAGTGGGATGCGCAGCCAGGTCCTCCCAGCCTCCCAGACGGGTTCCTGCTGGCTGTGGGCCACCGCTCACCCCGCCCCAGCTGGGTGGAAACCCGCAGGCTGTGACGCAATTTGCTTCTTGGGCAATGATGACCCAGCTCGGGGGTTGGGTGGTGGTGGCAGGGAGCCAGGCCTGAACGGCTGAATGGACAGCAGAAGACAAACGGGCCCCTGGAAGAGGATGTCTTTGACTCAAGGGAGGGAAATCAGCAGGCGGCCCCTTGTGCAAAGAGGAGGGGTCCCCCTCCCCTCATGGAGACCTCAGGGGACCCGCGATCGTACCCTTTGCTCAGGTCAGTCCCAGAGGGAGGGTGAAGAAGGAGAAGCGAGTTATCTTCCAAGGAGCATGCGGAGGTGGCAAAGAGGAGGGGGCCACCCGAGCCCAGTATAGCGGGGGGCCCGGGTGGGTGAGGATAGGGAGGGAGGGACAAGGATTTAAAGTGCAAAGGAGGGAAGTGGACTTGGCCCAGTGGTTAGGTATCCATCTACTATATGGGAGGTCTGCAGTTCAAACCCAGGGCTTCTTGACCTGTTCGGAGCTGGCCCACGCGCAGTGCTGATGTGCACAAGGAGTGCCCTGCCATGCAGGGGTGTCCCCCGCATAGGGGAGCCCCACGTGCAAGGAGTGTGCCCCGTAAGGAGAGCTGCCCAGAATGAAAGAAAGTGCAGCCTGCCCAGGAATGGCGCCGCACACACGGAGAGCTGACACAACAAGATGACGCAACAAAAAGAAACACAGATTCCCGTGCCGCTGACAACAATAGAAGCGGACAAAGAAGACGACACAGCAAATAGAGAACAGACAACCAGGGTGGGGGAGGGAAGGAGAAATAAATAAAAATAAATCTTAAAAAAAAAAAAAAGAAAGTGCAAAGGAATACAAATGCTTTGGCCTGGGCCCCCAGCATGTGACAGGGAGACAGAATTGCTGGGAAGCTTTAAAAATATAGATATCTAGGTTCTGCTCAAGAGCTCCCAATGGGTACCCCCGGGCAGGGTCTTTTTATTTTTATTTTTTGAACAGGTGCTGGTTTACTGCTACATGTACAAAGGGTTCAGTGAACACTGGTCTCGCAGTAGTCTACATGATTCAGAGTTGTTCTTCAATGAAATTATACATTACTGCAGGCTGCATGCTTTGCAAAACCTTTTCCCCCACCTGGAATGGCTCTCTCGTGTTTTTTTTTTTTGTTGTTATTTTGCCTGTTGTTTGCGCTTGTTGTCTGCTCCTTGGTTTTGTTCGTTTTCTGCTTGTTGTTGTTTTGTTCTGATTTTTGCTCATTCTCTACTTGTCTGTTTTTCCTTTAGGTAGCCCTGGGAACCAAACCCAGAACCTCCCATGTGGGATGGGGGCACTCAACTGCTTGAGCCACATTTGCTCCCCTTTGCAAAACCTTTAATTAAATTTTTTTTTTGAGGTACCAGAGATTGAACCCAGGACCTGATACATGGGAATCACATGCTTAATCACTTGAGCTACATCCGCTCCCCATTTTAATTAACCTTTTTGTTTTGAGATCATTTGGAGAGTCACCTATAGTTGTGAGAGATTCCATTTACCCTTCACCCAGTTCCCACCCTCCATGGTGACATCTGGCAAAACTGCAGCATAACCCCCATCTGGATGTTGACATTATAAGGTCAAGATACACAATAGTCCATCATCGTCACTAGAACCCCTTGTGTTGTCCCTATTTTTTTTTTTAATTTCTCTCCCCTTTCCCTCTACCCCATCCTGGTGGTCTGTTCTCTGTGTCTATTTGCTGTGTCTTCTTCTTTGTCCGCTTCTGTTGTTGTCAGCAGCATGGGAATCTGTATTTCTTTTTGTTGCATCATCTTGTGTCAGCTCTCTGTGTGGGTGGCGCCATTCCTGGGCAGGCTGCACTTTCTTTCACGCTGGGCGGCTCTCCTTATGGGGTGCACTCCTTGCGCGGGGCTCCCCTACACCGGGGACACCCTTGCGTGGCACGGCACTCCTTGCCCGCATCAGCACTGCGCATGGGCCAGCTGCACACGGGTCAGGGAGGCCCGGGGTTTGAACCATGGACCTCCCATGTGGCAGACGGACCCCCTAACCACTGGGCAAAGTCTGCTTCCCTGTGTTGCCCTTTTAGAGCCACACCCACCACCTCCCCTTCCCCATGTGAACCCCTGAAAATAAATCACCTATTTTTCAGCTTTACATTTGCATTTCCAGAACGTTTCATATGTGGAATCATGCAGTAGGTAAGCCTCCTTGGCTGTCTTTGGCATCACTCTGGCAGGGTTGTTGGGGCACCTCATTACCACCGAGTGAGGGTGGAAATCAAAGCTCCTCACTTAAGCCTTTGCTGGCAAGTGCTGGGGAGGGGGCCACAGCTTTCTTTTTTGTGATGTTTGGCTAGAGTCGAGTGGATATTCTCTGAAAGTTTTCTGTCTGACGAGGGCATCCCTTTCCTGGTCCTTCAGCTAGAGAGGGCATGTGTTTGTTGGCTTCTTGTTGTTTGTCTGCACCTGTTGGCATTACTGGGTTGCTGGCTTCTTCAGCGCCAAGGATATATGAGGCAAAGAGAAAACCAGTAGTCTCCTTTCTTCGGTCAACCTCTTGGAGTCTTCTCATGCTTATTTTATATAATGTCCAGGGGTTTTCTTGTATTTAGCAAGAGGAATTGAGGGAAAAGCATGTCAACTCCATCATCCTAGAAGTGAAAGTCCCTGTATTTTTTTTTAAACAACTTCCCTGGGTGATTCTTAAACAGCCGCTCTGCAAGAACATGCAGGCACCTTGGGAAATGCTGCCGTGGCCTGCATTGATGGACTCTCAGTCGGCAGACACCTCAGAGGTCCTGGGTAGATTAGGCGGTGAGGGCAATAGAAAAGTCATTCTAGGGAAGCGGATTTGGCTCAAAGGATAGAGCATCTGCCTACCACACGGGAGGTCCAAGGTTCAAACCCAGGGCCTCCTGACCCATATGGTGAGCTGGCCCACACGCAGTGCTGATGCACACAAGGAGTGCCGTGCCACGCAGGGGTGTCTCCCATGTAGGGGAGCCCCATGCGCAACAAGTGCACCCTATAAGGAGAGCCGCCCAGCATGGAAAAAGTGCAGCCTGCCCAGGAGTGGCGCCGCACACACGGAGAACTGACGCAGCAAGATGATGCAACTAAAGGAGACACAGATTCCTGGTGCTGCTGACAAGAACATAAGCAGACACAGAAGAACATACAGTGAGTGGACACAAAGAGCAGACAAATGGAGGGGAGGGAGGGTGGGAAAGGGGAGAAAAAAAAGTTTAAGTAAATAAAAGAAAACTGATTCTAGAAACTTCGATGCACCAGGACTCTCAAAAGCCTCATAACCTTTGACCCAGTAATTCCAGTTCAGGAAATTGTTAACCCCAAAAATATGCCCAAGTGAGCATAAAGATAGATATGCTTGAAATTCTCTGAATTGTTATTCGTATAACAGAAAAGTGGTCATGCCAGCCAACAACACTGGGACAGCTGGCTATCTGTTTGGGGGCGGGGGAGGAAGGTTTGAGTCTTATATCCCACAGCATAATAAATTGCAGGTTAATCCAGGCTGGGGGAAGAGCGGAAACCTCCTGGAAAATTGCCTCGTCCAGCCCTGCAGCCTGGGACAAGTTCTCCCTGACAATAGGAGAATCAGAAAAGCTGCTCTCAGGGGGATCCCTCCTAAAACAGCCTAGGCTGGGTGGAAGTGCGAGAATGTCAGGGAGGACTGGATGGAGTGAAGTTCTGTGTACTAGAGAGAAGCACGGTTCCTTTTTTCCCTTAAACTTTTTATTTTGAAATAATTTCGAACTTCCAGGACAGTTGCAAAAATAATACAAAACACATACTGAGAACTCCAACGTACCACACACGTTCCCAAACCCTGATCCACCAATTTCTAGCTTTTTGCCACATTTGCTGTATCATTCCATCCATCCATTCATCCATTCATCCATCTATCCATTTCTCAATTTTCTAAACATTTAAGAGTAGGTCGTATTCATCATACTTCTTGCACACTTAATACTTGCACGTTTTAATACATTTCCTAAGAATGAAGATATTCACTTATATGACCACCTTAAGTGCAGTTATAAAGTTAAAGAACTACAACATTTCCTTTTTTTTTTTTTTTTAGATTTTATTTATTTATTTCTCTCCCTTCCCCCCCCCACCCCGGTTGTCTGTTCTCTGTGTCTATTTGCTGCGTCGTCTTTGTCCGCTTCTGTTGTTGTCAATGGCATAGGAATCTGTGTTTCTTTTTGTTGTTGTTGCATCATCTTGTTGTGTCAGTTCTCCGTGTGTGTAGCACCATTCTTGGGCAGGTTGCACTTTCTTTCGCGCTGGGCGGCTCTCCTTACGGGGCACACTCCTTGCACATGGGGCTCCCCTACGCGGGGGACACCCCTGCGTGGCAGGGTACTCCTTGTGCACATCAGCCCTGCGCATGGGCCACCTCCACACGGGCCAAGGAGGGCGGGGTTTGAACCGCGGACCTCCCATGTGGTAGACGGACGCCCTAACCACTGGGCCAAGTCCACCGCCCCACATTTCCTTTTATCATCAAAATATTCTATTATCTCTCTGTCCTTTTTTTTTTATTTTTAGGAGGTACTGAAGACTGAACCTGGGACATGGTACATGGGAAGAAGGTACTCTATCACTGAGCTACATCCACTCCCCTCTCTCTATGCTTTTAAACACACTCTTAAGTCTTTTTTAAAAAAGGTTTCTCATTTTTTTAAAAAGGTTAAAGTTCCCAATAATCACTGTCATTTACTGTTGTGTTTTCAAAATATTATCTATAACCATTTCTGGTCTTAAGCATATATTTTATTCTCTGACAACATTGTTTTGATATGGCCTTTCCCAAATCCAGAACAAAAACATTAGGATTTTTTCTGCCTAAACTATCTTTGGGTTTCCCAGAATGGCCATTGAAGATTTGCTCCTTCACCATTTAAATTTTTTTTCCTTCACCATTTTAAAGGAGGGATAATAGGAATAATTGGATTTGTTCTAAATGTAAATTTATTCACAACTATTGTGAGCGTTCTATTGTTTACTCAATTTAGGGTGCAAAAAAAAGTCAAATCAAATGAGAATTTCAGTGTTCCCAGGTTAATTCTAAGTAAAATGCGCTAATAGAGGTCTATTTCAATCATTATGTAACTTTAAAAAATAGCCCTATTCATATACAAAGACAGACGTAACAACTGTCTACAAAAATATTTTGTCTCTGGGTTTAAACACACTTTTATTTTTATTATTATTCTTTCTAATAATATATTTTTTAATTTTTTAAAAGATACTTAGATTACATAAACGTTGCACCAAAAATATCGGGATTCGCATATGCCCCACTCCCCACACCTCCCACACCCTCCCACATAAACAACATCTTTCATTAGTGTGGCACATTCATTGCAGTTGATAAATGCGTCCTGGGGCATTGTCACTGAGCATGGACCATAGTTCACATTGTAGTTTACACTCTCTCCCACACAATTCTGCATGTTATGGGAAGATATAAAATGGCCTATATCTGTCATTGCGATGTAATTCAGGATGATTCCCAGGTTCCAAAGAAGCCCGCGTTTTACACCTGTTTTTCCCTTTCTCTGCCCCTAGGGCCTCCAATGGCCACTGCCTCCACATCAATGTTTTGTAATTTCTTCCATTGCTTGAATCACAATAAGTCTATAGTAGAATACCAGTAAGTCCACTCTAGGCCATAGTTCATTCCCTAGTCCTGAGGATTCTGGGATGGTGATGCCCACTGCACCTCCAATTGAGAGGGGGCTTTGATCCCCTAAGGGTGATGGATGGGACTCCCTTGCTTGCATTTGTATGCTCTCTTGGTTCCCTGGTATGGTGGCTGTCCATCATCACCTCCTTATTAGTTGTCCTGGGTGAATCCAATTAACTGGAGAATAGGTGTTGCAACTCCCCTGAGGATCAGGACCCAGCTGGCACATGGACAGCCTGAGATTCAAGTCCCCTGGATGTACACCTACCAACTCCAGCACCAACTATAGGTTCAAACAGACAGGACAGATAAGTCATGTAAACACACTTTTAAATTGCTGACATTCATGAGATAACTCAAGGAATGAGTCAAAAGCCTAGAGATTTCCTTATTCCCTGAATAATAACTGAATAAAAGATTAGTTGTGTGATGCTTCAATTGAGAATTCTGCTCGTCTCTGTTCTGATGATGTGTTTTGTTGTTGTTGTTGTTGTTGAATGATATATTTTTTTATTTCTTTCTCCCCCACCCCCCAAGTTGTCTGTTCTCTGTATCCATTTGCTGTGTGTTCTTCTTTGTCCGCTTCTGTTGTTGTCAGCAGCACGAGAATCTTTGTTTTCTTTTTGTTGCATCCTCTTGCTGTATCAGCTCTTCGTGTGTGCGGCACCATTCCTGGGCAGGCTGTACTTTCTTTCATGCTGGGCAGCTCTCCTTAAGGGGCGCACTCCTTGCTCATGGGGTTCCCCTACACAAGGGACACTGCTGCATGGCACGGCACTCCCTGCACACATCAGCACTGCACGTGGGCCAGCTCCACACGGGTCAAGGAGGCCTGGGGTTTGAACTGCAGACCTCCCATATGGTAGGCGGATGCCCTATCCAATGGGCCAAGTTCACTTCCCTGATGATGTGCTATTATAATAAATTAATCGGAGCCATTTTAGTCCCACTTTGGACACAAGTTTCTGCTTGTTCCTCTCTTTCACCTCAAGTGGCCTTGAGCTGAATCAAACTTTGTGGAAGAAGCATGAGAAAGGCCCCACTGAAGGACTGCCCCAGTACCGGTGGTTTTTCATTCTATAGGGGATACAATGACGGGCAGTGCTGATGTCACTTCCATGCCCTTGTGGCTGGTCAGGGCTCTCAGGACAGGGTGGGACATGCAGAGGACAGCATTAAGTGGTGCAGAAGCTTCTGTCCCCTGCCATGAGCCTCTCTGTGTGTTTTTGTTCTTTGCCCTCCTGGTTATTTTTCCTCTCTCCATGGATTCAGGAGTGTGTTGGTTTGAAGCTGTATGGACCCCAGAAAAGTGTGTTCTTAAATTTAGTCCACTCCTGCGGGTGTGGCCCCATTGTAGGTAGGATCTTTCGGTGAGTAGTATCTTAAGATGTAACCACCTCATTCAGGGTGGGTCTTCTCCTCTTATTGGAGGCCTTTATAAGAGAATGACATTCAGACAAAGAGAGAGAAAGCCAAGGAAGCAAGAAGCTGACAGCAATGAAACCCAGAAGAGAAAGGAGAGACCAGAAGATGCACTATGTGCCTTACCATGTGGCCGAGGAGTCCAGGATCTCTGTCAGGAAGATGGTCTCATCTTGATGATGCCTTGATTTGGACATTTTCACAGTCTCAGTACTGTAAGCTTGTAAACTAATACATTTCCCCTGTTAAAAGTCAACCTAGGGAAGCAGATGTGGCTCAGCTGATAGAGCATCCGCCTACCATATAGGAGGTCCAGGGTTCAAAGCCAGGGCCTCCTGACCCATGTAGTGAGCTGGCCCATGTGCGCAGTGCTGATGCACGCAAGGAGTGCTGTGCCACACAGGGGTATCCCTCGCGTAGGGGAGTCCCACATGCAAGGAGTGCACCCTGTAAGGAGAGCTGCCCCGTACGAAAAAAAATGCAGCCTGCCCAGGAGTGGCACCGCACACATGGAGAGCTAATGCAGCAAGATGACACAACAGAAAAGAGACACAGATTCCTGGTGCCACTGACAAGAATGCAAGCAGACACAGAAGAACACACAGCGAATGACATAGAGAGCAGACAACGGGGGTTGGGGGAAGGGGAGAGAAATTTTTTAAAAAGTCAACCTAGGGATGTGTCTCAAGCAGTTAGGCACCTGCCTACCACATGGGAGGTCCCAGGTTCAGTTCTTGGTGCCTCCTAAAGAGGACAAGCAAGGCAGCAAGCTGGTGCAATGAGCTGATGCAACAAAATTACACAATGAGAGACACAACAAATGGGGAGCAGAGGTAGCTCAAGCCATTGGGTGCCTCTCTGCCACATAGGAGGTCCCAGGCTGGTTCCCAGTGCCTCTTAAAAAGAAGACAAGCACACAATGGATGGACACAGAGAGCAGACAGCAAGTGCGAACAACTAGGGGGTGGGGGAGAAATAAATAAAAAGTAAATCTTTAGGGGAAGAAAAGTCAACCCAATTCTGGTATATGGCTTTCAGCAGCCTAGCAAACTAGAACAGAGAGCTAAATTTTTTGTCAACACGGCAGTTATTTAGCAGTGGTGCTTCCAAGACCCTTATGCTTGACAATCACCAGATAGGGAATGACTGCTTCAAACCACATACTGCTCAAAGGGAAGAGTCACTTGGTTATCTCAGGAAGACCCAGCTATGTCACAAACATAGGACGTGTGTTTCATGCTGAAATAAGAATCCTGGTCTTAGTGTTTATCCATGTTGCAGTTGCCAAGCATGTAAGCTCCAGATTCTTACATGCTCCTGCACAGCTGCTGTCCCATAAAATGATCCAACCAAAGAGTAAGAAGGCTCAATGTTTCTGGGAGTCAAAATGGCAACCATTGAAAACTTGACCTGCAAATGGACAGCAGGGCAGCCCTGGATTGATCCTGTGCTCAGAGGAGAATGGTGTCTCCTTCATCTGAGGCTGAAGAACAACCACGAGAGGAGCCATAAGGTGAAAAGTGGTCCTGCTGGCATTTAGGCTTTTGGGGGCAGTGGGGGAGGCTGAGGATTAAAACAGGAACTACAGCTTGCTGAACATACCCCAAGAAGAGATAAACTGTGCCCCACCAAGCTATAATGGACCTCACTTTTTTTTCTTAAGATTTATTTTATCTATTTATCCCCTGCTTGTTGTTTTGCAGTTGCTGTCTGCTCTCTGTGTCCATTTGCTGTGTGCTCTCTATGTCTGCTTATTTTCTCTTTAGGAGGCACTGGGAACTAAACCCGGGACCTCCTATGTGGAAGAAAGGCACTCAATCACCTGAGTTATCTCAGCTCCCTGGTTTGTTGTGTCTCTCATTGTCTTTCCTCTTTGTGTCTCTTTTGTTGCATCATCTTTTTGTGTCAGCTTGCCACACCAGCTCGCCTTCTCCAGGAGGCACCGAGAACCAAACCTGGGACTTCCTATGTGGTAGGCAGAAGCCCGATTGCTTGAGCCATATCCGCTTCCCATGACCTCGCTTTTTAATGCCAATTCATTCAGACCTTTATATTCTAAGATAAGACTGTTGACAAAAGGATCCAATAGTAACTCCATATAGACTCATACCCAGCGCAAAGGAGGGAGCAGCCTGCCGAGGAATGGCGCTGCCCACACTTCCCGTGCCGCTGACGACAACAGAAGCAGACAAAGAAACAAGATGCAGCAAAAAGACACAGAAAACAGACAACCGGGGGAAGGGAGGGGAATTAAATAAATAAAAAATAAAATCTTTGGAAAAAAAAAAGCTAGGGGGAATTGTTTGCAAAATATATAATAGGTAAAGGATTAATAGTTGAATACAAAAAGAATCTTTACATTGTAATAGGAACACCAGCTACCCAATAAAAACAGACTATTCATTCACAAAGATAGACACACAAATGATCAAGAAGCATGCTGTAAAAGGGTCCAAACTCAGTGAAACATAAGTTAAAATGAGATACTCTTTTTCATCCATCAGATTGTAAAAGATTAAAACAGTTTGATAATATTGAGCAATTAGCAAGGATGACAAGCAAATGTTACTCAGATATGCTGCTGGTAAGTTACCATTAATACAGTTGTGTTCAAAGGCAATATGGAATAATTTATTAAAATTTAAATATGCATCATCAGGAACCCAGCAATTCCACTTCTTGATTTCCGCCCCCCCCCCATTGGTACACTCACGTGTGTACAAGGCAGAAAACCAAGACGGCAGCAGCATGGTTTGTAAGAGCAAAAACCCAGAGGCAATCTGAATGCCCTGTGATGTTTTGAAGCGATATGGACTCCAGAAAAGTATGTTCTTAAAGGTAATCCATTCCTGTGGAAATAAACCTTTGTAAGTAGGGTCTTTTGATTAGTACTTCAGTTAAGGCACAACCCAGGGTGGGTCTAAATCCTCTCCCTAGAGTCCCTTATAAACACAGTGGATATGGAGAGAGAGAGAGAACTATGGAAGCAGAAGCTGAAAGCAACAAAACCCAGAAGAGAAGGGACAGACCAACAGATGCCGCCACATGCCTTGCCATGTGACAGGAGTCCAGGCTCGCCAGCAGCTGGTCTTCAGGAAGAAAGTATCACCTTGGTGATGCCTTGATTTGGACATTTTTCTCAGTTTCAAAACTTTAAGCTTGTAAGTTAATACATTTCCATTGAAAAGCCAATGCATTTCATGGTATCTGCTTGAGCAGACTAGAAAATCCACACACAGGGGGTGGCAAATGAAGAACCATGGGTGCAGAACTTGGACCACTAGGAAACCGTAAAAAAGGGGAGTGTCGGCTCTATGCCTGACATGGGAAGATATCCAAGACACATTTTTTTTAAGATTTATTTTTTTTATTTATTTCTCTCCCCTCCTGCCCCCCCCCCCTCCCCGTTGTCTGCTCTCTCTGTCCATTCACTGTGTGTTTTTCTGTGTCTACTTGTATTCTTGTCAGAGGCACTGGGAATCTGTCTCTTTTTGTTGCGTCATCTTGTGTCAGCTCTCCGTGTGTGCGGCGCCATTCCTGGGCAGGCTGCACTTTTTTTGCGCAGGGCGGTTCTCCTTACAGGGTGCACTCCTTGCACATGGGGCTCCTCTATGCGGGGGGCACCCCTGCATCACATGGCACTCCTTGCACGCATCAGCACTGCGCATGGGTCAGCTCATCACATGGGTCAGGAGGCCCTGGGTTTGAACCCTGGACCTCCCATGTGGTAGGCAGCTGCTCTATCCATTGCGCCAAATCCGCTTTCCCCAAGACACATTATTGAGTAGGAAACTAGTAAGCCAAAGAATGCCAGGTTTATGTAAAAATTTAAAAATCATATCAAACTATATTGTCATGTAAATATGTAAGTATGGAAATGCAGAGAGAAGGCCTAGAAGCTTGGCACCAAACCTTTGAATCTGGATGAGTGGCACTGGGCAGGAAGAATGTTTTTGGAAAGTGTTTATGATGTTAAATGGGGAAAAAGCAGACAATTGCATCAAGGGAACAATCTCACCCACATTTAAGGTACTTTGTAATCAGGGTCTATTTCCATCCCCGGCGGTTATGAATGGGTAGGTCTGGTTGGGTTCAGGCCTGTGTCCCATGAAAGCCTACCCTTCAGCCCACTGGGGAGACCCATACCCAGACCAGACTCCTGTCCTCTTCTGCTGACTATTGCCACACACAGCACCACTTTTATAATCAATTCCTCTCAAATGGAAGCCAGACACACGTAGATTGCTCCTTCCATATCTGAGCTGCTCCTTCTTCTATGGTCTGAGCCATGAGCACCGTGGAGCTACTTTGAGTGTCCTTATTCCCTAAAATAAAAGGCCCACGTCCAGGTGAGGAGCCCAGACCCTTCCCCACTGCCCAGAAGCTGGGGTACATTTCATTTCCTCAGGAATCCATATATTCTTAAAAAAAAAAAACCAAGCTATTGCTGGATTTTTTCTAGGTTCTTGGCCAAGCTGCATAAAACGAATTTCAAGAGCAAGCCAGGTTAGTTAGGCCTGTAATTTATTAAGGAAAGGAGGGAAGAGAAATGGGAGAAAACAGATTAAGGGTCCCAGGCAGAGGGGAAGGGGCTGAAAATTGATAAAGAGGGCCAATTTATAGACTACAATTCCCCATTACAGATTACAAATGCCCAGGTTTATTTGTATGCTGATCCAGGTAGGGGGAAAGAAGACAAGAATAGGGGGTCGTTTGGCTTTGGCACCTGCCTTTTAAGCCATTAATTATTCTGCCCCTTTGCTAATGACAGGGGAGGAGTCCCAGCTGTTTGCTGTTTTGACTGATTACCCCACCTCTCAATCCCCTGGGAGGGCCCAATGATAAGGCCCCTGGAGAATATCTGGGGCTTTTCCTTGATTCCGGAGGGAATCTTGTTCCAGATGAGAGTCTCGCAAGGGTCTTCCAGCAGCCATCTTGTGGGGGCATTTGCGGCCACATGGGCTTCCTGCCAGGTTCCAGATCCATCTATGGATTCCCTAATTTACTAGCCTGCCTCAAAACCTCATGTATTTCTCGCTATCAAAGTCCCCAAAGGGTCTCCCTGCCCCCAGTCTTGTCCACAGAAAACTCTTTCATTCCTTCAACAAGAATTTCTAAGTGTCTTCTAGGAGCAAAGTGCCATCACCAGCTCTTAGTACTTATCCCATTTAATGTAAAAAAATGCCACAAAATAGCACTGCTGTTGCTGTCATCCCACCTCCAAGCAGGAAGAAACGGGAGCAGCAGAGCGGCTGAGACCGTTACCGGAGGGTCCCAGTACCAGCAATTCACCCAGAAGCTCCGCCTCCTGACCCGGAAGCTCCTCCTCTTGACCCGGAAGCCAAAGTCCTTTCTGAAAAGGCGGTGCCCTCTACCAGACCCGTGAAATAAAGGCGCTCATTAGCAGTGGGTGTGGCCATTTTTTAATCCTTTTGTGGTAGGCAGCTGCCAGGGTGACTTCAGGATCCTGCCTCCCATCTTCGCAGCTGTTTTAATTTGCCAAAGGCTGCCAATGCAATATACCAGAAATGGGTTGTTTTTTTTATAATGGGAACTTATTAGGGTAAAAGCTTACAGTTCCAAGGCTGTGGAAATGTCCAAAGCGAGGCATCATCAAGAGACGCTGTCTTACCAGGCTGCAGCGGTGGGCGATCAAACACGTGGCAGGGTGCAGTGGCAGCCCGCTCATCTCTCCCCTCTCCTCAGGGCCGGTGGCTGCTCCTTCAGGCCTGTCTGTCTGTGGCTTCTCTGTCCCTGAAGCTTTTTCTGTGTAGCTCTGCTTTCAGTCCATTTATAAAGTAAGAGGATTAGGACTGAGGTGGGTCACCTTTTAAGATCCTATTTGCCAAAAGATCCTGCTCACTATGAGTCCATGCCCACAGGAATGACTCTTCTGGGGTCCACAAGAGAGTCAAACCAGCACAACGGCCTTGAGTAACTTGCCCCTTGAGCAATGTGCAGCTAACCCACAGAATATGGCAACACGGAGGGGATGTCACCCCACGGTTAGATTACAAAAGATTCCGACTCTTCCCCTTGCAATCTTGGATGAAGCAAGTTGCCACAATGCGGAGACTCATGTGCCCAGCATCAGGTGGCAAGGAACTAAGGCCTCGGCCCAATGTCCCCTGAGGATTGAGTCCTGTCGACAATCATATGTGTGAGCTTGGAAGTTGCTTCCTAGCCCATTGAGCCTTCAGATGACTCTGCAGTTCTGGCCAACACCTTAACTGCAATTTCATAAGAGACCCTCCCAAGCAGAGGCCCCAGCTAAGCCAGACCCAGAAACCATGAGATAATCAACGCATGTTGTTTTAAGCCACTACGTTTGGGGTCGTTCCTTACGCAGCAGTAAGTAACAGATACATCTTCCTAATTTAATGACTGCAGCCCTTTGTCTCCCCAGGAATATCTTTGGTTGCTCCTGCCTGGAGTGCACAGATAGTAGAGAGAGACCAGCCCCTGGCTGGAAGGGGCAGAGGCACGGGCCCCCCACTCTTCTGCCTGGGCAACACACTAGGCAGTTTGACCCTTTTTGCCTTACATTTTGCTTCCACAGATCAGGGGCAGTAGAAAGAATAAGAAACAACCATAGGGAAGCCCCGATTTCCTCTGTTTTATCCATGTTTCCATTGGAGACCTAAATGAACAAAAATAACCATCCCACCGCCTGACTTGGAGTCTTTATTTATTTATTTATTTTTTTAAAAAGATTTATTTATTTATTTAATTTCCCCCCTTCCCCTGGTTGTCTGTTCTTGGTGTCTATTTGCTGCGTCTTGTTTCTTTGTCCGCTTCTGTTGTCGTCAGCGGCACGGGAAGTGTGGGCGGCGCCATTCCTGGGCAGGCTGCTCTTTCTTTTCACACTGGGCGGCTTTTCCTCACGGGCGCACTCCTTGCGCGTGGGGCTCCCCCACGCGGGGGACACCCTTGCGTGGCAGGGCACTCCTTGCGCGCATCAGCACTGCGCATGGCCAGCTCCACACCGGTCAAGGAGGCCCGGGGTTTGAACCGCGGACCTCCCATATGGTAGACGGACGCCCTAACCACTGGGCCAAAGTCCGTTTCCCATGACTTGGAGTCTTTAAAGAGGAAGGCTGGGGGTGGGAACAGTGTTGAGCGGAGACGACAGACATGCCAGGAACTTCAGGATGTTCCCACGATACGGGCTGTATTCGTTAAAAATACCTTCAATACCAAAAATTACAAAGAGTGCAACGAATCCCGTCCATTAATGCCAAGAAAAACACGCCCGAGTCAAACACAATGTATGGCTGAGAAAGAAGGATTTTCATCCAAAAGAGGACGTGAGCAGGCCTTCCAGGACCCGCCGGGCTCCCGGGCCCCCAGCGGAGCCAGCTACTCCCGGGGAGACGGACGCTGCTTCCCAGGGCCCGCTCCGTGGCTCACGTCTCCAGCTCAAACAGGCTGTCTTTATTCTAGCAGAGCCCCCCCACCCCGGGGAAGGGGCCATTCGGTCTCCAGGAAGGCTCCGGCTCTGGGACAGAGCTTGTCCAGCCTGTACTTAGAGGGGAAAGCGAGTCACTCCACTAGAGCGGGCCCCCACCTCCACCCCCCACCTGGAGAATACCCAGCGTGGGGGGCCAGGCAGTCACAGAATTCCAAGCAAAGGAAGAAGAATGCTCCAGGGGATTCTTATGAAAAAATGAGTGTGGTTAACAGTGCATCAATAAGAATGCTTTCCTCTGAAATGGAACAAATGTGCGTTAAAGTTACAGGACGTTAATATCAGCATGATATTTGGACAAAAATACAACCAAAACAAACAATGGACAGTAGTGTATAGTAATATATTAATAATCTGTCATCAGTGGGGGAAAAATATTAAGCATGTGAAGTGAAAGAAACTAGACAAAAAGTACCACATGTTGGTTGACTCCATCTATGTAAAATGTACTATGCAAATACATTACCAAGACGGAAATAGATGCAGTTATGTATGGCAGGGGAAGGACAGATTGTGAGGTGACTACTAAGGGGTAGGGTTTTTTATGTTTGTTCATTTGTGGTTTTTTCTTTTTTTTTCAAGTAATAAAAATGCAGTAATATTGACTGAAGTGATGAATGTGCAATTCTGTGATTATACCAAATGCCATTGATTGTACACTTTAGATGAATTGTATGGTTTATGAATATGTTTCAATAAAATTCATTTTTTAAAAAAAGAATGTTCCAGATGAGAACAGCCTGTGGACTGTCATGCCTTTCGCGTACAACCTCTCGTGAGAGGGCGAGAGGGCGAGAGCCCATCTCTCTGGATGGAGAGTGTGAGGCTCAGGGAAACTCAAGGACTGGCAGCCAGGCAGCCCCAGGTGGCTGCTGGGCTGAGCTGGATGCTATCCTCTGAGCACTGCTTGGCTGTGCCCTCCGTGCCCAACTCTTTTCCTGCCAAGCTGTGTCCTGAGCCCCTTCCTGCTGCCCTGGCTTCCCCTCCTGACCCTCCAGGAGGGGTCTGGGTATTCGGCGGTCCCTCCCACCCTTTTCTCTGACCAGGCAGCCCAAGGGTTACTGTCCAGTCACAGTTCTGGAAGGAAAAATGTACCCTAAAAGTAGCAAAAATGTCCCAAAAGAACAATGTATCCTACAGTTGTTTTTTTTGAAAGAAGAATTCTGCCTGGGCCTTGCCAGCCTCCAGCCAACCCCCGACTTCAGTGGGGTTCCCTACTGGTCTACAGCAAAGAGGACACCCATGGGTGATGCCCAGGAGAGGCCATGAATGGCAATGAGGATTCCACAAGGACAAGCAGGAACAGCCTGCTGCTCTTCCTTGTACTCAGAGGCACTCGCTTTCCCAGCTCACACAACTACCTCCCCTAGGCTGCCTCGCTCACTCTGATCCTGGGCAAGGCACCAGCTTTTCTGAGGCTCATGTTTATTTTGAAAAGCAAAGTTTATTAGTTTAGTTTTGTTTTGCTTTTAGCATGAAATGTCTTCTTTATGGAAAATTTGAAAACAAAAGGGACACACAAAGAATAAAAGATCATCAGCAATCCCTTGCGCCCATCCTTGATTGGGTAGATGCTGTGTCGGTCTCGTCGGGCTCGCTTCTCCTGATGCTGGGCTGCAGTGGAGACAGCACAGCCCACCTCTGTCCTCACTGAGCCCGTAATCTAGCGGGCAGCAGGCTGCCAAATGCACAAACGTGTTGCTGCGACAACATGGGCATGTCAGATGGTGACAAGGACAAGCAGCAACAGTAAGCAGGGAAAGGAGGGCAGGGGGGCCAGGGGTAACACCTGCAGGGGTGAGGGGAAGAGCCTGACATGGCTGGGTAGATGGGGGAGTGGTGGCATTTACTGGGTCCGTCGGTCATTTGCTGCACGGGATGCACAAGTTTTACACAATTGCACGTTGACCTAAAATGCCGCCCTGCTCCTGTTTGTACTGATCAGTCCCCTGGTGGTGAGCATCTTCTCACCCCTGCCCACCCTTAGCCTCCACTCAGTGGACCTGAATAAGGCAGACCCCTGGAATGCCCGAAGAGACGGGCTCCTGAGCTAACCAGGACCCTCCACGCTTGTGTCTGGAGAATTCTGAGCAAGCTGGCTTGTGAGGAGGGGAGGAAGAAGAATGGAGCAGAGAGAGGAAGAGAAGTCGACAAAGACAGAGGGACAGAGAGAGACCACCCAGCAGCCCAAAGGAAGGAAGGAAGACTCAGAGTCAAGGCTGAGACAAGCCTGCAGGCCCAGAGCTACTCTGGTTCCTGATGGCTGAAGTTCAGCCCAGATCACATACATCCAGAAAGTCAGTCCCTTCAAAAGGGGCATCTCTGCTCACTGCAGCCACAGGCCTCACCCAGCCACAATACCTCACACTTTTTTGCCATCATGACTTTAAAAGGTGGTCCAGCAATCTGTGTGATTTAACCAAGTTGCCTTGATAGGTGTCTGGGTGGTTTCCAGGATTTGGCTATGATAGATGATCAGACAGATTATTGCAAATCTATTCATCTCTCCCCAGCTAGTATGCTTGCTGGATAAAAAGCTCAAGCATTTCTTGTTTTCTTTTGTTTTGTTTTTTGGTACATTTGTATTCATGTTAATAATCTTTCCATTTCTTAGATTTCATCATTTTATTTCTTTCCCTTTTTTTTCCGGTACTCAACCACTGAGCCACATCGGCTCCCCTGAGTTGGTTTTTCCATTTGTTGTCTGTTTTTAGGAGGCACGAGGAACTGAACCCAGGACGTCCCATGTGGGAAGCAGTTGCTCAACCACTCGAGCCACATCTGCTCCCCTTATTTCATTTCTAAAATGGTAAGATCTCAGCTTTTGTTTTGTTCAAACAGGTCAAGACCATCTAGAAGCCAAGCGAGCCAAGTGGAGAAAACATCTTTGAATTTACTTTTCCACCCAACCACCATTTTTAACTGAAAAATTTGAAGAAAATAATTATACAAGGGAGAACATATTACATCGAAACCCCATATATCTACCTGCTAAACTTAAAAGTTATTAATATTCTGTCATACGTGCTTCAACTCTTCTTCAACTCTTTCCTCTGCTAAAACATATTTTTTTAGAAGATACTAGGAAGTGAACCCAGGACCTCGTGCAGGCAAAGCAGGCCCTCAACCACCAAGCTACACCCATTCCGCCAAAACATTTTTTGAGCATGACCCAGACATGTTTTGATCCCTAAATATTTTGAACTATATTAAAATATGAGACTTTAACAAATAGTTTCACAGTACCATCATCACATGCGACAAAAAAAAAAAAAAAACGCACACATAATAAAACATGATCCCTTTGAATCATCTAGCAGCCTGTCCTCACCCTGCACGTCCTTCAGCCTGTGGCTCCTCCAGCCTGCGGGAGACCCCCATCTCCCACTCCCCAGGGTGGAGTTTCGGGGGAGCAGGCACTGCCCCCGAGTGTCTCCTTCTGCCCCAGCAAGAAAGGGGCAGGAATCTTGGCAAATCTATTCACCAACAAAAAGACAGTTATTTTCCTTTGGAAGAAGAGTTTAGACAGTAATACAAAGTACCACAACCAAACTGACTTTTATGTTACTGATGTTTTATTTATAAGAAAAGTGCTCCAGGGGAGTGGATGTGGCTCAAGCGGTTGAGCGCCTGCTTCTCACATGGGAGGTCCCAGGTTCAGTCCCCAATGCTTCCTAAAAATAAATAAACAGAGAAGCAGACTTGGCCCAGTGGATAGAACGTCTGCCTGCCACATGGGAGGTCCGCGGTTCAAACCCTGGGCCTCCTTGACCCGTGTGGAGCTGGCCCATGCGCAGTGCTGATGCGCGCAAGGAGTGCCCTGCCACGCAGGGGTGTTCCCCGCATAGGGAAGCCCCATGTGCAAGGAGTGCGCCCCGTAAGGAGAGCCGCCCAGCTCAAAAGAAAGTGCAGCCTGCCCAGGAATGGCGCCGCACACACGGAGAGCTGACACAGCAAGATGACACAACAAAAAGAGACACAGATTCCCGGTGCCACTGATAAGGATAGAAGCGGTCACAGAAGAACATGCAGCAAATGGACACAGAGAGGAAGACAACCGGCGGGGAGGGGGGCGGAAATTTAAAAAACAATCTTTAAAAATAAATAAATAAACAAAACCATAAGCGAAAAATGAAAAAACCAACTCAAGAGAGCCCATGTGGAACGGTAGCCATGGTGGCTGCTGGGTGTGGGGAACGGGAGGAAGAGATGAGATGTGGAGGCGTTTTCGGGACGTGGAGTTGTCCTGGATAGTGCTTCACGGACAATTACGGGACATTATAGATCCCCCCAGGGCCCACTGGATGGAACGTGAGAGAGTCTGGGCTATGATGTGGACCATTGACTATGGGGTGCAGTGATGCTCAGAGATGAACTTACCAGGTGCAATGGATGTGTCATGATGATGGGAGAGAGTGTTGCTGTGGGGGGAGTGGGGGGGCGGGGGCGGTGGGGTTGAATGGGACCTCATATTTTTCATAATGTAATTTAAAAAAATAAATAAATAAATAATTTAAAAAAAAAAAAAAGAGAGCCCATGTGGCTCAGTGGTTGAGCACCGGCTTCCCACATAAGAGGTCCAGGGCTCATTCCCTGGCCCTGGTACCATAAAGAAAATATTTTTTAAAAAAAGTGCTCCAGGTATTAAAATCCTCCCACTCGGCAAGGCACAGGTCAAATGGGGCTTTCTGACGAATAGGTTCCGCGATCACTACTTCTCCCACTGCACCCCCCAGAACACACCAATGATCCTGCCAGTCCAAGCAAGTCTCTCTGTTTAATTTTTTAAATTGAGATATAATTCACAGATAAAACTCATTCTATTAAAGTGTACACTGTGGTTTCGGTATATTCACAAGGTTGTGTTCCCTTCACCTCTATCTAATTCCAGAACATTTACCTCACCCCAAAAAGAAATACTGCAAGCCCATTAGCCATCACTCCCCATTTCCCCCTCTCCCCAGCAAACACCCATCTATTGTCTGTGTCTATGTATTTGCCTGTTCTGGAGATTTCATGTAAACAGAACCATACAATATGTGCTTTGCATGTGTCTGGCTATTTCTGGGTCATCCATGTCTTAGCATGTATCAGGACTTTTGATGGTTAAATCATGTTCATTTGTAGGGATATGCCACATTTTGTTTATCCATTCTTCAGCTGATGAATGCGTTGTATTGTTTCCGCATTTTGGCCACTATGAATAAATTCTGCTTTGAACATTCAGGTACATGTTTTTGTGTGGACATGGTTTTTCATTTCCCTAGGGTATACACTTAGGAGTGAAATTCCTAGGTCAAATGGTAATTCAATGTTTAACCATTTGAGGAATTGATTTCAAAGCAGCTATACCATTTTATGTTTGCACCAAAAGTATGTGAGGGTTCTACCTCCTCCACATCCCTGACAGCACTTATTATTGTCTGTCTTTTTTTATGATTGCCATCCTGTGGGTATGCAGAGGTACCTCACCGTGGTTTTGATTTGCATTTCCCTGGTGACTCATGATGTATTTCATGGGATGCTCACTGGTCATTTATATGATGTTCTTAGGAGGAACGTCTACTCAACTCCTTTGGCCCATTTTTAAATCGGGTTGTTGTATTTTTATTGTTGAGTTGTAAGAGTTCTTTATACATCCTGGATACTAGACTCTCATCAAATACATGATTTACAAATATTTTCTCCCATTCTGTAGATGTCCTTTCCCTTTCTTTTTTATTAGAAAAGTTGTGGGTTTACAGATCAATCATGCATAAACATAAAATACAGGATTCCCATACACCGCCCCACCACAAACGCCTGGCATTTGTTACAATTGATCACAGTACTTTTCTGTAATTGTACTAATTTTTTAACAGTAGTTAACCTTTGTTACAACTTTTTATTATTAAAAATTATTAAAATTATTGAAATAGTACTATTAACTATGGTCCATGGTTTACATTAGGTGTATTTTTCCATATACCTTCCAGTTATTAACACCTTATATTAGTATCATACATATGTTGTAGTTGATGAAAGAACATTCTTATACTTTTACTGTTATTTATAGTCCATTGTCTACAATAGGGTTCACCCTGTTATACAGTCCTATTTCTATATTTTAAAAAGGTTCATCCATGTTGTAGCATGCATTAGGACTTTGTTCCTTTTTATGGCCAAATAATATTCCATTGTGTACATATACCACATTTTATCCTTTCATCAGTTGGTTGATAGACACTTAGGTTGCTTCCATCTTTTGGCAATTGTGCATAATGCCATCGTGAACATCATTGTGCAAATATCTATTTGAATCCCTGCTTTCAGTTCTTCTGGGTACATAACTAGTTGCAGGATTGCTGGGTCATATGGTAATTCTATACTTAGCTGCCTGAGAAATGGCCAAACTGTCTTCCACAGTGGTTGCACCATTTTACATTCCCATCAACAATGAATAATTGTTCCTATTCCTCCATATTCTCTTCAACACTTGTAGTTTTCTGTGTGTTTGCTTGCTGGTTTAATAGCAGCCATTCTAGCATTTCCCTAATAGCTAGTGATGTTGAGCGTATTTTCATGTGCTTTTTAGCCATTTGTATTTCCTCTTTGGAGAAATATTTTTTCAAATATTTTGCCCATTTTTTAAATTGGGCTGTTTGCCTTTCTATTGTTGAGCTGTAGGATTTCCCTATATATCCTGGGTACTAAACCTTGTGGGGTTTCCAAATTTTTTCTTCCATTGAATAAGCTGTCTTTTCACTATTGTTACAAAGTCCAGTGATGTGCAAAAGTTTTTAATTTTTTAGGAGGTCCCCCTGGGGACCTCTGTTGGGTAGTGGCATCTGTGGGCCAATGGGAAGAGTTGTGAAATGAGGTGGAATTGGATTACCTGAAGGACAATGGAGGTCCCAGATGCTGGTGGGGGCAGCTGATGGGCGGTGGCAACTCACTGAGATGGGAGGCATGGGGGGGGCAGTAGGGACCTTGGAGTGTGAGGGACCTACGGTGTGCCCAGATGCGAGGCCAAAGGAGCAATGGGACAAAAGTATCTGCAGCTCCAGACAAGTCCTGAGGACTGCATATAACAAGGGGAAGCCAGGCCCTGGAAGGGACTGAAACCCAGAGATTGAGGAAAGAGCCAAGGACAGAGCCCTGGAGATGACCCTCACAGAGAAACAGAGGAGGACAGGCAGGGGCCCAAGGGGAGTGGAAGGACAGGAGAGAGCTCCCCAAGAAGGACATAATCAGCAATGCTGAGAGCCACAGAAAGATCAGCCACGGAAGAAAAATACTCCCACTGCCCACGTGGGCTCTGGGGACCCGGGAGAGAACATGGTGAAGTGGAGAGACGGAGGGCGAGCAATGCAATGTGCTGGGAGGGGTGGTAGAGGAGGTGGTGGAGAAGAGGGGACAGTCTGCAGGCAGACTAGGGGTGCTCTCTTTGATAAAACACGTTTAAATCTCACGGGAAGACACCACTGGAAGGGAGAGATTCAGAAATGTAGTGCCAGTCTGCTTTGTGTTGGTCTCACTCAGTCTCCAGGTGAAAGGGTACTTCCTCCTGCATACCTGGTTTCAGACCCACTATCTTAGTTTGCCAGAGCTGCTATGACAGATACCACCCAATGGGCCTGTTTAACCATGGGCATTTATTGGCTCGTGGTTTGGGAGGTGAGAAATCCAAAATCAAGGCATGGGTCAGGCCCTGCCTTCTCCCCAAAGTCTGTCGCATTCTGGGGCTGGCTTGCCAACATTCTTGAGGTTCCTGGGCTTGGCTTTCTGCCTCCCATCACACATCTGCTCTGCCAGTTTCCACCGACATCTCCCTTTTTCCTGGGGCTTTCTCCAGGTTCTGGCTCCTCTCTATAAAGCCCCTAACAATTCAGATTAAGACCCACCCTCAATCCTATTCTCAAATGAGGCCACACCCTAACCCAACTTTTTTTAAACAAATCAATTGTATTGATAGATATTACTGCAGCAGAAATCCATCCGAGGTATATAACCAATGGTATTTGGTATAATCACATAGTTGTGTAGTCATCAGTTCAATAATTTTTAGAGCATTTTCATTATTCCAATAATAATAAATAAGGAACAAACAAAACCCTTATCACCTCTTAATCTCTCTATGCTTTCCATGCTGAACATAGCTGTTATTCTGTTTCCATCTCTTTAGTTTAGGGGTATTTACATTTTGTAAAAACAGACTTATATATGCAATATCACCCATATTCATATTTTACATGAGGTTTCACCTTTATACAGTCCCATGTTACATTTTTTAGCTTTCCTTCTAGTAATATACATGACCTTAGACTTTCCCTCTCAACCACTGTCATACCCATATAATAGCTCTGCTAGTTACACACACCATGATGTGCTTTCATCATTTCTATTCATTTCCAAAGATTTACAAACAACCTTTCTACCAACTCTGCACAGAAGCCTTCAGCTTTCCATTCTCTGTTCTCATTCTATTTTCTGCTGATCCATATTCTGGTTATTAATTCCATTAGGTCATAACAGCACAATCTTACAGTATTGGGCCTTTTGTGACTGGCTTGCTTCACTCAACAAGATGTTCTCCAGGTTCATCCATGTTGTCGTAGGCTTCTCGACTTCATTTCTTCTTATTGCCCCCTAATCCTCTAATATTCCATTGTGTGTATACACCACAATCCATTTTGGCAGTTTGAGAGTATTTATTTCCAAAAAGAGAGATTATGTTTGTAAAACTTGTCTGTTCCTCTGGGTGTGATAACACTTTGTATTAGATTCAGCTGAGCTGTCTGATTATGTTAAGATTAGGGCTTTGATTCAACCATGTCATTAAGAGTGCGACTCAAGACTCAGATAAAACAGACTCTCACATGGAAGTACAGACACAGAAAAGATACACAGAGGATCCCACAGCCCCAGGGAGAGATATGAGCTTCATGTCAGTCTACAGCTGAGAGCAGGAGAAGCTGGGGCCACGGAGCCCTAAGAGGAAGAAGGAAGGCTGAACCCTCATAGACATCATCCGCCATCTTGTGTCAATATGTGGCAACAGACTTTGGTTAAGAGAGCACCTGTTGCGGTACCTTGAGTTGGACTCTTTAGGGTCTTATGACTTTAAGCCTCTATCCCAAATAAATACCCTTTATAAAAGCCAACACATTTCTGGTACATTAGCACTCCTTCTGGCTGACTAATACATCCATTCATTGGTTGATGGACACTTGCCTAATCCAATTTTTAAAAATTTTTATTTCCCCCCCTTGTGGCTTGCTTGCTGTCTGCTCTCTGTGACCATTCACTGCATGTTCTTCTGTGTCTGCTTTTCTCCCTTTGTTGCGTCATCTTGCTGTGCCAGCTCTCCGCAGGAGCGGGCTATCAGCTCTCTGCGGGTGCGGGTGAGCCTGCCTTCACAGGGAGGCCCTGGGACGTGAACCCAGGGCCTCCCATATGGTAGACGGGAGCCCAATCATTGAGCCACAGCTGCTTCCCCCTAAGCCAGTTTTAAAGGGTCTTATTTACAAAGGGATTCACACCCAGAAGAACACAGATGAAAACTAAGGGCACGTCTTTTGTTCGCAGTACATAATTCAGTCCTCCATGCTCATCATCACATATAATGGATTGCAGTTTATTTTTGTATTTACAATATAACCTCTTTGTATTTCAGTTATTTTCTGGACAGTGATTCAAAATCCGTTTAGGGTTGCGGACTATGTGCCAGGCCTGTGCGTGCCTTATCTCTGTGATGAGATTGACGGCACCCCCTGGGAGAAGATGAGACTTATGCAAGTCTGCAGTGGGCCATTGGCAGAGCAGATGGGTCCATAAGGACCCGTGTGCCCAGTGCCTTTCCGGGGCAGCCCCTGCCCACAAGTTGGACCTGGACCCATGACAGCTCGACTGTCCAGCTCCTTGGTTACAGAGCTGGGCAATCCAGACACACGTTTTGGGGAATCTGCCAGGGAATGGGAGAGGCACCTCTTGAGGTCCCCGCTCAGAACCCTGGGCAGGGAGAGTCCTCGGGGAAGGCTCAGGTGGCCAACCTCAGGCCCGACCACAGAGAGTGGTTTGGTAGAGTTGAGAGCTCTGGCTGGGTTGGAGTGGGAGAGAGTGTAAACGACAGTGTAAACTATAATCCACGCTTAGTGGCAATGCTCCAAAATGTGTTCATCAATTGCAATGAATGTACCACACTAATGAAAGAAGTTGTTAATGTGTTAATGGGGAAGGGTGGGAGGTGTGGGGAGTGTGGCATATGGAAATCCTTTACATTTTTTTGTGTAACATCTTGTTTAATCTAAGTATCTTTAAAAAATTTTTTAAATATTTTTTTAAAATGTGGGGACATAGATGACAAAGGATATGAAGAACTTTCAGGAAACCATAAGGAAAAGATAAACCTTATGGTAGAACAAATGGGCAAATGATAGGAAAAGTCAATTTATAAAAGAAAAATATTACAAATGGCCAAGAAACATATCAAAAGAGTTCAGCCTCCTCAAGCAGCAAACAGATAAACCATATATATATTTGTAGATTATTATTTTTTAAATTTCTCTCCCCTCGCCGCCCCCCCCCCCACCCCCCGCCCCCAGTTGTCTGTTTTCTGTGTCCATTCGCTGTGTTCTTCTGTGGCCGCTTCTATCCTTAACAGCGGGACGGGAATCTGTGTTTCTTTTTGCTGCGTCATCTTGCTGTGTCAGCTCTCCATGTGTGTGGTGTCATTCTTGGGCAGGCTGCACTTTCTTTCATGCTGGGCGGCTCTCCTTATGGGGTGCACTCCTTGTGCATGGGGCTCCCCTACACAGGGGACACCCCGCATGGCAGGACACTCCTTGCGCGCATCAGCACTGCACATGGGCCAGCTCCACACGGGTCAAAGAGGCCCAGGGTTTGAACCATGGACCTCCCATGTGGTAGGCGGATGCTCTATTCATTGGGCCAAGTCCACTTCCCGCTTCCCGATATACCATATTTTAAAATCGGGATCCATGTTTTGCCAATCAAGGAGGCAAAGGCTCTTTTTAAAGGATGGCTTCCTGCTGCTAATGTCTCCAGAACAAGGCCAGGAGCTCTCCAAGGAGCCCTATCTTCAGTCCAGGAATTCCGCTCCTGGCATATATCCTTAAGGAGTTACGATAATTGAGTACAAGCTTCTTCAAAAATGTTCACGTGTTATTTATACCAGGAAAGAAAAAAAGGAACATGCTTAAATGATTGGAGAGAGATTAAATCAACCCCAGGGCAGCTGCCCAATGGAATGGAGGCTGTTACTGGGAATTGTATTTTTAGGAGATGACTTAATAATAAGAAAAGTCCTAAAAATATAACATTAAGCAACAGAAAGAATAGTTCAATTTTTTAAAAATGCACCTTTATTCAGCAAAATCCCAGAAAACAGCTGAAGTATTAAAATTGGTTGTCTCTACTTGGTGGGGTTCCAGGTCATTTCTATTTTTAACTCTAAACTTTCCTGTGGTTCCTGTATTTTCTAAAATTAACATACTACTTATAATCTGGAAAATTATTTTTTGCAAAAGGGTCTGCTGTAGCCTTAACACCAAGAACTATGAGTGTTGTTTCAAGGTCAGTCTTTCCCCAGGGGAACTGGTCCCTGCTGTTTGAGGCGCGCAGTAAACGCCACCAGTAGGGGGCGCTAACATACAGGTCTGCAACCCCCACCTGCGCTTGCTGCTGCTTGCAGCCCTTCTCTGCAGAAGCTCGCTTTCAAAATTGTTCCCTGAACATTCTGTCAGGAAGCCCAGAAGACTCACTGTTTAAATAATAATAATAATACATTTTACTGTGGCAAAAGATATACAAAACAAAATTTGCCATTTTCACCATTTTTTAAGGGTTTGAGTCAGTGGAATTAATTATATTCACAATGTTGTACCACCAGTACCACTATTTATATTTCCAAAACTTTTTCATCACCCCAAAGAGAAACTCCGTACCTAGTAAGCAATAATTTCCATTACCTCCTTCCCCCAGCCACTGGAAACCTCTAAACTTTTCTGTCTCTATGGATTTGCATTTCTAGATATTTCATAGATGTGGAACTATATATTTGCCCTTTTTTTTTAAAGATTTATTTATTTATTTAATTCCCCCCTTCCCCCGGTTGTCTATTTGCTGCGTCTTGTTTCTTGGTCCGCTTCTGTTGTCATCAGCGGCATGGGAAGTGTGGGCGGCGCCATTCCTGGGCAGGCTGCACTTTCTTTCACACTGGGTGGCTCTCCTTATGGGTGCAGCACTCCTTGCGCGTGGGGGCCCTACGCGGAGGACACCCCTACTTGGCGCGGCACTCCTTGCGCACATCAGCACTGCGCATGGGCCAGCTGCACACGGGTGAAGGAGGCCCGGGGTTTGAACCGTGGACCTCCCATGTGGTAGACGGACGCCCTAACCACTGGGCCAAGTCTGTTTCCCATATTTGCCCTTTTGGGTCTGACTTCTTTCAATTAGCATAATGGCTTCAAGGTTCATCCATATGGTAGCATGACTAAGAATTCCATCCCTTTCTATGGCTTAATAATGTTCCATCGTATGGATTGACCACATTTTGTTTATCCATTATTCATCCATCAGTGGATGCTTGGGTTGTTTCCATCTTTTGGTGGAATATTGTGGATAATGCTGCTATAAACACTGGCATACAAGGATCTGTTTGAGTCCCTGCTTTCAGTTCTTTGGGGGATATATATTTACCCTGAGAAAAGTGCAATTGCTGGGGCATACAGTAATTTTGTGTTTAAATTTTTGAGAACTACCAACTGTTTCCCATAGAGGCTACACCATTTCACTTTCTCACTGGTAACACACGGCAATTCCTATTTTTCCACATACTCACCACCAACACATTATTTTCCATTTTAAAAACATTATTAATAGCCATCCTTGTGGGTGTGAAGTGGTATCTCAATGTGGTTTTGATTCGCAGTTCTCTAATGGCTAATATCATTAAGCATCTTTTCGTGTGCCTATTAGCCATTTATATATCTCTTCTTTGGAGATACAGCTATTCAAGTCCTTTGCCCATTTCGTAATTGTGTTGTCTGTCTTTTGGTGGTTGAGTTGTAACAGTTCTTTATAAACTCTTTTTTGTTGTTGTTTTTGTGCTGTTTTTTTTTTTTGGAAATTTTTCTATTTTTGTTTTTTATTATTTATTCAGTCTGTTTTTTAATCTTTTTTTAATGTTTTGTTCTTAATTTATTTCTTTCATTTTTTAAATTTTTTGTTTCTTTATATATTCTGGATACAAGTCCCTTATCAGATATATGGTTTACCACTGCTTCTTCCCATTTTGGGGGTTGCCTTCTCACCTTCTCATTCATGCCATTTGATGCACAAAAGGTTTTCCGTTTTATAAAGCTCAATTTGTGCTTCTGTTAAGGAAGGCTCACTCTTCAAAAGCCAACAGAGCCCAGAACTCTGTGGCACCCTCACCTGGGCCTCCCACAGGGCAGGGTCAGCCTTGTCCTCGTGCTCCTTCATGTACCCGCAGTCCTTCCTTGGGCCTGCTGAACGCTGGCCCACGTCACAGGATGGTGCTGCAGCCCACCGGGCAGATGGGGCTCTTGGCCACCACCCCAAGAATGCCCTCTTAACGTGTGGGTCAGGGTTGCTCCTTGAACCAGAGTTCTGTACTGCTCCTCCTCCTTTGGGGAAAGGGGCGGGTGGAGGCTCTTCTGTCCCACACATCACTCATTTTTGAGTAGAGGTGGAATTGGTGTCCTTTTTTTTTTTTTTTTTAAGATTTATTATTTATTTTTTAACTGCCCTCCCCCAGAGATGGCACCCTCATCTGCCTGCTCATTCATTGTCTGCTTGCCTTCTCTAGGAGGCACCTGGGATCTCCCATGTAGGAGGTGAGTGCCCAGCCACTTAAGCCACATCTGCTCCCCGCTGGCTGTGTCCTCTGCTCGTTGCATCATCTGCTCATTGCAGCATCTGCTCATTGTGGCAGTTGTAGCATCTGCTCGTTGTGGCGTCTGCCCATCTTCTTTAGGGGGCACAGGGAACTGAACCTGGGACTTCCAATGTGGGAGGTGGGCATCCAACTGCTTAAGCCACATCTGCTTCTGATGTCTTTTCATGACCAATAAATAACCTTCCTAGATAGCAACACCACACTGGTGGTCTCAGAGCCCCACACTCATATTCCAGGGCCTGTGAGAAAGGACCCTTCTTTACCCAACTCAGGGGTTCTTAATCAGGTGCCCATGAGCTTGAACTAAAATTTTAAAAAACATTCTCTTGGGGACATGTTGGGGTGGGTGTGATATATTTATTAAATAATACACAGTAGAGTGTAGACTTACTAAGGGGTCCGTGGTTTTCACCTGACTGGCAAAGGGGTCAATGGAACTAAAAAGATTAAGAACCCCTGGCCTAACTGGATTGTTATGTTTAATCTGGGGTTGCTGCTTCTGTTCTTATGGATAATTTGGGGTGGGTGGGTGGAGGTGGGACAATACCTCATACTGACATCTTGTCAGAAATTTTTTCACTCCCCCCCACCTCATTGTTTGTGCTTGCTGTCTCCTCAGTTTCTCTTTAGGAGGCACTGGGAACTGAACCCAGGACCTTATTTGAGCCACCTCAGCTCCCTGGTTTGTCTGACTCTCATTGTCCTTCCTCCTTGTGCCTCCTTGTTGCGTCATCTTGCCACATCTGCCCATCACACCAGCCTGCCCTCTCCAGGAGGCCCCAGGAATGGAACCCAGGACTCCCTATGTGGTAGGCAGGAGCTCAATTGCTTGAGTCACATCCACATCCCTCCAATTTCTTTCAAAAGGCTGAGGTTGGGAAGTGGATTTGCCTCAACAGATAGAGCATTTGCCTACCACATGGGAGGTCCTGGGTTCAAACCCCGGGCCTCCTTGACCCGTGTGGAGCTGGCCGATGCGCAGTGTTGATTCGTGCAAGGAGTACCGTGCCATGCAGGGTGTCCCCTGCATAGGGGGGCCCCACACGCAAGGAGTGCGCCCCACAAGGAGAGCTGCCCAGCACGAAAGAAAGTGCAGCCTGCCCAAGAATGGCGCTGCACACATGGAGAGCTGACACAACAAGATAACGCAACAAAAAGAAACACAGATTCCTGGTGCCGCTGATAAGGATAGAAGCAGTCACAGAAGAACACACAGCGAATGGACACAGAGAGCAGACAACTAGGGGGAGAGGGGAAGGGGATAGAAATAAATAAAAAACAAATCTAAAAAAAAAAAAAAAAAGGGCCGAGGTATTTCCTCCATTTCTGCCTGCCCCTGGGAAGATTCTGTGACTGGGAGAGAAAGATGAAAGGGGGAAGGGAGGAGAGAGGGAGGGAGTGGGGGACAGGTCTTGGGCCTTGGAATCACCTGGCAGCACGGTGCTGCCACCTACCCTCTCTGCACCTCAGCTTCCTGGACAAAAAAAAACGAGATTGTGAACCGGCTGCCCCCAGCGCTGCTTTATGAGGTCACACGGGTGAGGGCCCAAAAGTTGTTCCCCCGCCCCCACCCCGCCGCCGCTGCCACCGTCCTGTGCTGTCTGCTGAAGGAGAGAATCCGCATGCAATTCCTTCCGCACCCCCCAGGGCCCCTGACCTGTGACCTGTGCACACCGTGTACCTGCTAAACGGTGTGTGAGCGAGTGTTCTGGAAATACACCATTGGCTGGTGAACATCTGCTAGGAAACAAACCTGACTGCTTCTTGGTCCTCGGCCACCAGAGAGCAGCAAGCCCGCGCTAACAGAGAACAGGAAATTGAAAGGTCTCGCCGCTCTCAGACAGGCGGTGTGGAGGAAAGGCTACCGGGCAGGAAGAGGGCCCGTGTTTGCAGAGCCCTGTGTTTGCAGAGCCCCCGACGTGCGTCCCTCAGAGAGCGACTGCCCAGAAATGCAGTCTGCCCAACACTCACGGCCTCCTAGAGCTGGGAAGGACTGTGGGTACATATAGGAGACATGCAGCATGTTCTAGAAACATTCAGAGAAGGTTTCGCACAAATGGTAATTTTACTGAGCAGTCATGGCCGGCAATAGGATTGGGGTAAGTGGCAGGGACAAAGGTGACCCTTAGGAACCCAGCCCGACCCTCCTTTCTCAGTCCCTCTGTGCCTCCCACCACCCTTTCAGTGATGGCGTGTCCAGCGATGGCACTCTCTGTCCCGCGGGGGTGAGACCCCAGGCTCTCATGGAGGGGACCGGCCTAAGGATGAACCGCTCATTCCTGGGGAGCAGCAGGGGAAAGCCTGCCCCCTCTTCCCCATCCATCTCCCCAGCATCCTCACCTGACTCGGCTTCCCGCAGGAGGCCAGCAGGGGCCTTGCAGGGGAGCAGTGGGGCGGGAGGGGGCTGCCTCATCCCGCGATTCCACGCCAGGCCACTGGCCATCTTACACCGTCAGAGGTGCGCTCCCCAGCAGGGCCCGGGATTTAGGGGCTCATCACACTCGGGGGTCTGTGCCTGCTCACCCCAGGGATGAAGGACAGAGGCAGTGTAGAGGCAGCTTGGCCTGGGGGCGGGGGGGGCGGGGAGCGGTCACAGCAAGACCCTGCACTCCCACCCCGGGCCAGGTCCTCGGGTGCTGGAAGTCCCCCAAGTGCCCTGAGCCTTCAGAAGGTCAGCGGAAGTGGAGGCCGCCATGGTCGCCCGGCAGGACCAGAGGGCGGGGAGTGGAGACTGGCCTGGACACCCCGCAGGGCTGGGCGGAAGGAGTGGAGGCCGGCCCGGATGCCCTGCAAGCCTGGGTGGCGGGGGAGCAGAGGTCAGCCCGGACGCCCTCAGGGACTTGGGTGGGGGTAGAGGCCAGCCCAGGCACCCTGAGGGACTGGGGAGGGGGTAGAGGCCAGCCCAGGAGCCCTGCAGGACTGGGGCTGGGAGTGGGGGAGTGGAGGTCGGCCCAGACGCCCTGAGGGATTGGGGGGGGGGTAGGGATAGAGGCCAGCCCAGTGCCCTGAGGGATTGGGGAGGGGGTAGAGGCCAGCCCAGTGCCCTGAGGGACTGGGAGGGGGTAGAGACCAGCCCAGGTGCCCTGAGGGACTGGGGCTGGGAGTGGGGGAGTGGAGGTTGGCCCAGACGCCCTCAGGGATGGGGGGGGTAGGGATAGAGGCCAGCCCAGTGCCCTGAGGGATTGGGGAAGGGGTAGAGGCCAGCCCAGTGCCCTGAGGGACTGGGGAGGGGGTAGAGACCAGCCCAGGTGCCCTGAGGGACTGGGGCTGGGAGTGGGGGAGTGGAGGTTGGCCCAGACGCCCTCAGGGATGGGGGGGGGTAGGGATAGAGGCCAGCCAGTGCCCTGAGGGATTGGGGAGGGGGTAGAGGCCAGCCCAGGTGCCCTGAGGGATTGGGGAGGGGGTAGAGGCCAGCCCAGTGCCCTGAGGGATTGGGGAGGGGGTAGAGGCCAGCCCAGTGCCCTGAGGGACAGGGGAGGGGGTAGAGGCCAGCCCAGGTGCCCTGAGGGACTGGGGAGGGGGAAGAGGCCAGCCCAGTGCCCTGAAGGACTGGGGAGGGGGTAGAGACCAGCCCAGGCGCCCTGAGGGACTGGGGCTGGGAGTGGGGGAGTGGAGGCCGGCCCAGGATGTCCTAAAGGACAGGGGGCGCAGAGGGGGAGTGGAGGCCAGCTGGGACGCCCTGCGAGACCCCATCTGCTTGGCGATCTGTTGCTGTGCTGCAGTCCCCTGCTGGTGCCGGTGCGTCCCGATGCTGGACTTGCCATCTCGTTGAAGCCTCCTGAGGATGGGGTGGGGGGGACACCCACGCCCTGACCCGAGTGTGCCCCATCCAGCCATGCCCAGCGCCCAGGCCCCGTGTGCCAGGCCAGGAGGAAGGCTGTGTGCAGCCAGCACGTAATAGCCCTGTGGATGGAGAACTGCCCCCAACACACACACACGCGCACACGGGAGTGCTCGGTGAAGGAAGCCTGCCGGCAGAGTCCAGGCTGGCGGGTTGCATGACCCGTGCACTGGCTCTAGGTGACCTGCAGGGCCCTGGGCACCTGCTGCTGCCACTTGGGCTCCAGCCACCTCCCACGCTCTCTACTTTAAGGTGTAGAGCCGAGGCACTGGAGGTGAAGGGACAACGTGCGTTTCCTGGTTAAAAGGTTTCCTTCAGGCAGCTCCAGGTGACACTCCTGGTTGGGTTCCCCATGTGGGTGACAAGCGGCTTTCCTGGAAGTGCCCCGGTGTGGGATGAGAAGCGGCTTCCCCAGGTCTTCTCTGCTTCCTTCTTCCCCACCGGCCTGGGCCCACCGGAGTGACCCAGGGGGCTTGGAGACCCAGAGCACGAGCCAGGGAGGAGCGCCACGCCGTCCTTCTCCAGGATCAGGGGGCCAATCCCGTTTCAACAAAAGCGAGCCACGTGGCTCCTTTTCAAGGGGCTTGCCCACGACCGCAGCTACCACTAAAAAAGATCAGTGGCCGCGTGGGAGACGCTAATTCCGGGTGACCCTGGCTTTCCCCTACAATTCCGCAAGCAGGTCAGAGACAAGCCTGGGGAGGGAGGGCTGGGAAGAGACGGCCTGGTGGGGCGGCTGAGGGCCATGGAGGGAGAGCTGGGGAGCCTGGACAAGCAGCCGAGACGCAGAAGGGGTTGTCAGGCAGACACGGGGAGGGGTGTGGCGGGAAGCTGTGCACATGGGGTTCTGGATTCTTCATCCGCGAGAAGGCAGCACAATGCCAGTCTCTGCCTCACTTCCCTCGGCCATCTTCCCTCTGCAGGACAGAGGCCAGGCTGCCCCAGGGAACCCCGTTTCTGGGAGGTCACAGAAGGGATTCAAATGCCAGTTGCCGGAAGTTCTATTACCTTGGTGACGGAATCTTCCTGGGCCTGAGGAAGCAGGTGAACTTTCGGGGCTCAGGGGGTTGGTCCCTGTCTCCCCGAGATACCTGGAAGTTCCCACCTGGGAGCCGCAGAGGCAGGGGCCAGCTCTTCCAGGCAGGGAATCCCGGCCCCCCCCAAGCCCAGCCCTTCAGCCTGTCTCCTTGCCTCATGCGAGGTCAGCTCCCCTGCTCCCCACTGCCTGAGTGTCAACGTAGCCCCTGCCCACCCCAAGATCCCTTTTTGTTTTAGTCGCCTCATAGTTCTGTGCGGGCTCTCTTGCACCCCAGCTCCTGACAACTTTCAAGAACAGTGCCCTGTGATAGCTTGGCCTTGGGTTTGGATGTTGCTGATAAAAGAGGGTGGCCATGGCATAGGTCTCCTCAGCTCCCATGTTCCTGGGAGGGCAGGGGAAGGCTGGTCTGGAGGATTGCCTAATTCTCCAGAGCCGGGGGTGCAGGTAGGGGAGTGGGTTGGGTCTGAGGCCATGCAAGGCTGCGTGGGACCTAAAAGGGTGGTAACACCAGCAGATAACCCACTGGGCCTCAGAGGAGGGCAAGCAGCCTGGCCTCAGGTCCTTCAAGCACTCGAGAAAAGAACTGCAGTTGAACACCGTGATTAAAAAAAAAAAAAAAAAGGCAACTGGAACAATGCGGGGGGGGGGGGGGAACGGTTAAAAACAGGGGGTGTGAGAATACTCTATCATAGCTCTTAAACCCAAGCTTTCCTGAAGGGAAAAAGCAATGCAATAAAAACAAACTCTATTTCATGGTCTTAACAATGAAACAATCTCGTTTCTCCCTGCATTCAATTTTATTGGGCTCCAGAGGTTCTGTGTTTCTAAAGATTAGCCTTCCCTAAGGAAATTAGAAAAAAAAAGCAATAGCAAATATTAGTTCCCCTTTCATGAAGTCATTTCTTTTAACTGGTTTCCTCGGGAGTTTTACATGGTACACAGCTTGTGAAACTGCACTCTAGCTCCTCCCTGACTCAAGTGGGGGGAAATGGCGAACAAAATATCTTTGAATTCCAGCGATTCAAAACAGGATTGGCCTCAAGCTGGGCTTCCTTCTGAAGTGTCCTTTTCTGCTTGTCCCGAAAAAGCCCGGATACAAAGCAGCCGTGCTCAGGCAGGCCGCCTTGGGCTGGCAACATCTTAAAAGCAGGTCTTCCAACTGCGCCAAGTCTGATTTTGACTCCTGATTAGGATGTGTGGACCAGAAGTTTTGAGCTCAAATAATATACAAGAATTTCCCTAGAGAAAATAGGCACACTCCTTTTTTTTGGAACCACTTAACACCATCTTCTAGAAAGTAAACGTACATATGCAAAGGCATGACACTTTATTTAGGAAAAGCCTGAGTACAAATGGATGCCGTCCCAACTGAGATGAATGTGCTCATTTTATGAGCCTTGTAGGCCGCAGGTGAAAGCTGAGCCATTGTTCTTCAGCTATTTCATGCTATTTTTCACATAAATCAAGGTAACGCCTGGCAAAGTCAGAGTGTTTCAAATCCATTCGCCTTTTCCTATTTGGAACATAACGTCGGGTTGTTGCCAAGAGCGCTGGGAAGCAAAGGGAGGCGAGCATGTACTTCATGGAGGGGGACCCATTCAGGACGGGATATGGGACCCAGGGCTCCCGACTACCGGTCAATGTCACTCAGTAAATCTTTGGAGAGGTTCCTGTTAACAATGAAAGGACACGCTGATGTTCATGAGTGACTTGGGCTATTAGATTAGGAGACAGAAGGGGGAGATGGGACAGTGCCAGGAGGGTATCAGGAACATTTTGGCCTCTCTGCTGTTGTAAAAGAAATGGAAGGACAGAAAGGAAAGAGAGAGAGTGCAGTGACTCCCTGCTGCTCTTTCTCTAAGGGGGCAGCAGGAGGGCAGGGTCATGGGATGCACAAGCTCAGCCGACATGGCCTGACACTTGGAGGGACGGAGGAGGGAAAGCGTGAGCAGAGGAAGGAGGTCTGCCTCCGTTGTGGGTTGAAGTGTGATCCCCCAAGAAAGACAGGTTGAGGGGAGCAGATGTGGCTCAAGTGGTTAGGTGTCTGCTTCCCACATGGGAGGTCCCAGGTTTGGTTCCCATTGCCTCCTAGAGAAAACGAACTGGAACGAGCCACAGCAAGAGGGAAAATGACTCAAGCCATTGGGCACTCGCCTCCCACACAGGAGGTCCTGGGTTCGGTTCTCGGTGTTTTTTAGACAATGAGCAGACTAGATGAGGGAACCATCTCAGGGGTGGAATAGGGGGACAAATTAAAACAACAAAAAAAGATAGGTCGAGGTTCTAGACCCTGGAAAGGTGAATTTATTTGGAAAGAGTTTGCAGATGGAATCAACTTCAGATGAGGTCAGACTGGAGTAGGGTGGGTCGTGGTGTCCTTGAAAGCAGAGGAGAAGTGGCCCACACAGACACAGAGGGAAGATGACCGCATGAAGACGGAGGTGGTGAGTGCAGTGATGCCACCCCAAGCCAAGGAATGCCTGGGGCCACCAGAAGCTGGAACTGTCCCTAGAGCAGGAGGTCTTAAACTTCTGTGGTTTTAAGAATCCCTCAGTTGGTGGGTCATTTGTTACAGCAGCCCCTAGGAAACTAAGACAGCTTCCAAGATGCCTCCCAAGGGCCCCTCTAGTGGCCAGGCTCTGTGGCTGGCTGGGTAGGCACGTGGGACAGGCGAGACTTTGCGTTCAGTGTGTTTCCCACTGAGGTGGAATGGGCAGCTTCAGTTGGGAACCAACAGGCTGAACTTCGTGCTTACTTTCCTGCTGCCCAGCAAGCCTTGGCCTTGGTTCCCGGTTTCTCCATCTCTGCCCCCTAACACAACATTGTCTGTGGGGAAAGTCTAGCACAGTGCCTGGTCTGCAGGCGCTGACGAACTATCAAAGGTCTTTCCTCTCTCTGGCCTCCTGACCTCACTTTTTCATCCAGGTCTCTGTAGAGGAGACTATGTTTGGGTGGAGGGCTTCTGATTACTACAGATATATATTCAGAATGGGAATGTTTTCGTACTAACCACGTTGGCAGAGTTCAGATACCAACCATGGGTAACACAGCAATTGAAACAAGACTGGGACCCAGCCCAACATTTTTTTTTTTTTTAAAGATTTATTTTTATTTATTTAATTCCCCTCCCCTCCCCCGGTTGTCTGTTTTCTGTGTCTTTTTGCTGTGTCTTGTTTCTTTGTCCGCTTCTGTTGTCATCAGCGGCACGGGAAGTGTGGGCGGCACCATTCCTCAACAGGCTGCTCCCTCCTTCGCGCTGGGCGGCTCTCCTTATGGGTGCACTCCTTGCACGTGGGGCTCCCCTACGCGGGGGACACCCCTGTGTGGCACTGCACTCCTTGCGCGCATCAGCACTGCGCATGGCCAGCTCCACACGGGTCAAGGAGGCCCGGGGCTTGAACCGCGGACCTCCCATGTGGTAGACGGACGCCCTAACCACTGGGCCAAAGTCCGTTTCCCCCAACATTTTTTTTCTTAAAAAGGAATTATTTATCCCCCCCCCCCATTGTCTGCTGTGTTCATTCACTATGTGTTCTTCTGTGTCTGCTTGCATTCTTGTCAGGTAGCACCAGGAATCTGTGCCTCTTTTTCGTTGTGTCATCTTGCCGCATCAGTTCTCCGTGTGTGTGGCACCACTACCAGGCAGACTGCGTTTTTCGCACAGGTGGCTCTCCTTGCGCGTGGGGCACCCCCACGTGGCACGGCACTCCTTGTGCATGGCAGCACTGCACATGGGCCAGCTCACCACACAGGCCAGGAGGCCCTGGGTATTGAACCCTGGACTCCTATATGATAGGCAGATGCTCTATCAGTTGAGCCACATCGTCTCCCATAGCCCAACATCTGATGTGCTTTCTCCGATGTCCTTCCCATTGAGGCCTGAGGAATGAGAAGCACCTTTGGATTTGTACAATTGCAACTCAATGTCCTAAATGAGTTGCTGGTACTCAAGATATGCTAATTTTGGAGTCAAGGGGTGCTCATAGCTTGCAAAGCTCCTCTGCTCTCTGGGCGCCTGTCCCCTGAGGCCCATACTGTCTGTCCTCATTGGAGTCTTTTATGGACCCCAGAAAAGATCATGTTCTTGGGCTAATCCATTCCTGTGGGTGTAATACCCTTTGATTGGACTATGTCAGTGAGGCGTGACCCAGGTTGTGTCTCTGCCCACTGGCCGGAGTCTTATATATGCTGAGAATTGAAAACAGAAAGAGAGAGAGAGGAAGCTGCCATTTTGACCCTGCCATGTGAGAGAGAGGGCTTTAGGAACAGCAGAGTCTGGCCTCCACCTTGCCTTGCCGCATGGCACGACTCCAGGATCTGCCAGCAGATGGCCTTTGGTAAGAAAGCATCTCTGACAGTGCCCTGATTTGGACATGTCATGGCCTTGAAACTATAAGCTTTTACCCCAAATAAATCCCCTTTATAAAAGCCAACACATTTCTGGTATATTGCATTGGCAGCCTTAGCAAACCGAAACGACCACCCCATCCGCAGCCTGCAGATGGAGTCCCATGATATAACCACATGCCCCCTCCCCACTCAGACATGAGGTTCCAGTTTCCACGGGTGCCATCTAAAATGCAGGCGGCCACTGAAGGCCATTGTCTCTTGCACATTCAGGGGAGCAGGAGTTACATGGAATGGGAGGAAGCAGTTTCCCATGCACACATTTTCTGAGGGGTAACGCAGCTGAGATATGGGTCTGTTGTTGGTGAAGGCTTTTCTCAGACTTTCTATGGTTAAGTGCTATAAAGAAGAAAATGCTATTTGCTCTGTCACCATTTTATCATCTTGAAAAGGAGAAGAGGCAAAAGTTCTCCCTGGCACACCTAGGAAACATGGGATCTGCCAGCTGGGAAGGAAAGAGCATCTCTAGGCGGCCTTTTCCTGTTACCTGATCTGTGAGGTGCACGTGGGCCCTGGCTGCACTTGGTAGCTCAGTGTGGAGCAGGGTGGATGCAACACAGGCTGCCAAGGCCATGGTACACTCGCCCCCACTGCACCCTCGCTGCCCAGGGCTTGGAGCCCAGGACCCCAGAGCTGGGGGTAGTGAAGGGAGGCAAACGGCAATCTCAGCAGAGGTTTTCTCTGATGAGTGAGAGCCTTTTTTTTTTAAAGATATATTTTATTTATTTCTCTCCACTCCCTTGTTGTTTGCACTTGCTGTGTCTGTGTCTGGTTGTCTTCCTTGCTTCTTTTGGAGGTACTGGGAACTGAATCCAGGACCTCTGATGTGGAAGGGAGGCATTTAATCGCTTGAGCCACCTCCGCTTCATGGCTTGTTGTGTCTCTCATTATGTTTTCCTCATCTCTTGTTGCACCAGTTTGCCATGCCTGCCTGTTGTGCCAGCTGACTGTCTTCTTTAGGAGGCACTAGGAACCGAACCAGGGACCCAGGAGCCTAATTGCTTGAGGCACATCTGCTTTCCCCAGAGTCTTTTATTATACCTTTCATTTCTCGCCAACCCATCAGTTCGAAGGGGTCTTTTTTCTTTAGGATTGATGCTAGGACCTGGCTCTCTCTGCACAGCCCACATGCCCACCTCCCCCAAAAGACACAGGACACCAGCACACCAACCCCAGGCCTGAGCTGCTCTCTTTCCTTTCAAGTGACGATATCAGCTTTGGCAGATACAGATGATGGAATTGTCTATCCCACATTAGACATGTTTTTAATCTTAATCTGAGTTCCTGTGGGTATGAACCCACTACAGATAAGTGCTCTTGAAGATGTTATTTTTAGTTAAGGTGTGACCAACTGAATGAGGTTAGTCTTAACCCAGATTTCTGGAGGCCTTCATAAGCAGAATAAACTCATGCATAGTCAGAGAAAGCCAGAGTAGAGGCGGAAGGTGACAGAACCGGAAATGAAAGGAGAGGACCATAAGCAAGTAATATAAACAAACACCTAAATAGACTTCCACAGCTAACGCCCTCAGGCTGCTGGCACACTGCCCTCCCGTTATATGACAGCGGCCTTCGGTGTGACACAGTAGCTGTCTTGGATTTTACGTGCATCCCTTTACATGGGTAAAAGGTCAACCTCGAGCTGAAATAGTGACTCTTAAGGTTCTGCAGACACCAGTCTTGTGGGCAGGCTTGGACAGTCCAGGCAGTTACTGTAGACACATCACACAGGTTGTGTGACCTATGAAATACTTTTGTGGCTATCCTCGATTATTTGCCCTTACAAAGGAGAGAAGGTGATAAAAATCATTGTGAAGGACACTGTAAAAAAGCAACAGACAGTATACTTGCTTCTTCTAGAGTCAAAGTTTTGAAAATTTTTTTGTTTCCTAGGAAACTGCCCATTTCAATTCACAGGCATTCACAGATTATTTTTTCATGGGGAGCATTCTGTTTTTACATTTTGGTTGCATCCTGCCTGCCATCACATGGATTTTCCAACCTGATACTGAAGAGAGAGTAAAATGCCAGAAAACTAGAGTGTGAGAGTCAGAAGGGAGAGATAAGTTGACTCATGGCAGATCATAGCTGCGTGGTAGGTCGATAGAGAATGTCAGAGGGAACAAATCAGCTCAGGAAGGTTGTACTCAAGACTGATATTTGAAAATCAACTGCCTCCAGACACATGGGCAGAAGCAATTAGAAAATGTCATTTAAAAAAATAGCACTTACAACAGCAACACACATTAGAAGTACTTAAGAATCAACCCCAGGAAGCGGATTTGGCTCAACTGATAGAGCATCTGCCTACCACATGGGAGATCCAGGGTTCAAACCCAGGGCCTCCTGACCCATATGGTGAGCTGGCCCACATGTAGCGCTGATGTGCGCAAGGAGTGCCGTGCCGCGGTGGGGTGTCCCCTGCATAGGGGAGCCCCACACACAAGAAGTGTGCCCTGTAAGAAGAGCTGCCCGGTGCAAAAAAAGTGCAGCTTGCGCAGGAGTGCTGCCGCACACACAGAGAACTGATGCAGCAAGATCACGCAACAAAAAAGAGATGCAGTTTCCCAGCGCCACTGACAAGAATACAAGCGAACACAGAAGAACACACAGTGAATGGATGCAGAGAGCAGACTACTGGGAGGGGCGGGGGGCGAGGGGGAAAGAAATAAATAAAAAATCTTAAAAAACAAAACAAAACAATCCCCCTAAATGGCAAGACCTTCAGGAATAAAATTCTATTGAAAGCATAAAGACCCTGATAACGCTAAAGAATAACAAGACTCACTATTACGATCAGGTCAATACTCTAAATTTGGAGATTAATCTTGAAGTTCAAAGCCACGGCCATCAAAACCCCAACCAATAACAGTACTATAGCACTACTGTGACTAGCAATGGAAGAAATTGTAGCACTGATGTGGAGAAAATGGCCATGTATTGCTGAGGGCAAGGAGAGGGAAGAAGAGATGTGATGTGGGCACTTCAGGACTTGGAGTTGTCCTGAATGAAACTGGAGGGACAGATGCTGGATATTATATATCCTGCCATAACCCATTGAATGTAGTGGGTGAAAGTGTAAACTTAAACTACAATGTAAACTATAATCCATGCAGTGCAGCAGTGCTCCAAAATATATTCACTGTGGCAATGAATATGCCACAATGATGAAAGACATTGTTGACGTGGGAGGGGTGGGGTGTGGTGGGATGGGATGTGGGGGATATGGGAACCTCTTATATTTTTTAATGTAACATTTTTTGTGATCTATGTATCTTTAAAAAAACAAGGCAATTGAATTAAAAAAAAAAAAGCTTTTCCAAGGACTGTCACAGGCTGAATCCACAACGTATGTGGTAGAGCAAAGAGCTGACAAGAGCCAAGCCTGTTCTGAAGCCTTTATAAAAAATATTTATTATAAAACTGAAATAATGGCAGTTGTGCTGGCACAAGATAGACAAATAGGCCAACAAAGTAGAGCAGAGTCTACAGCAAACCCAAGGGGACATGGAAAATTCGGAGGTGATCAAGTGGTATTGCCGTTTGCTGGGAAGAGAAAGTCTTTCAATGAATGCCATGGACAGTGAATTATTTATGTGGGAAAACCAGAATGGAATGGAACCTCTACCCACACCTTATCCCAAAAGTCCTAAATATAATCTTATAACCTTCAGACGAAAATACAGATGACCTTGGGTATGGGGAGATTTCTCAATTAGAACACAGAAAGCACAAAGCAGACTGATAGTCTACATTCAAATACACAAACTTTCTGTTTTTTTTGAAATATACAAACTGGGAGCAAATATCTGCAAAGCCCAGAACCAACAAAGGATTAGTATTCAGAAAATTCAAAGAATTCTGACCAATGACAAAAAGAGCAGAGACCCAACAGAAAAAGGGGGGAAAAAAAATCTGTGCTGGCAATTCACAGATTGGAAACAGAATGGTCAATAAATACATGAAAAGATGCTCAATTCTACTATCCAGGAAACGACAACTAAAACCACAAAGAAACACCGCTGTGTACTTAGCAAACTGTCAAAATCCCAAAAGGGTGACAACCACGAAGATCACCAGGTGTGGCGGTGTGGCGGTGTGGCGGGGGGGTTGAAATGGGACAGGACAGTCTAATTGCATAGAACAGACTCTTCGGAACAGACCTCTGTGGAAAGACACATGGAAACAGCAGGGCTGAAGGTGTCTGTACTGCGGGACTCAGCAAGTCCACAGTTAAATAGTCCTGGGAAAACCCTCACATCTGCGTGAGTGTTCAGCAGCTTTGCTACACTAGCAGGAAACTGGACCCCTCCTGATGGGTGGTAGGGGAAGGATGGCCTGGGACAATACAGAAAGCCCCACCCCTCATGCGCCAGGGGCAGCCTGGTATCCCCACAACTACACACAAATGAAACCAGAGTGACAACGCAGTTTCACACATGCTGGGTAAAGCAAGTGATGCTACCGTTTTCAGTGTTAGAACTTATTTGGGGTTATAAATCCACTCATTAAAAGTACAAACAGGGGAGTGGATGTGGCTCAAGCAGTTGAATGCCTGCTTCCCATGGGAGGTCCCGGGTTCAGTTCCTAGTGCCTCCTAAAAACAAAGAGACAAACAACAAGCAAACAAATGAAAAAACCAACTCAGGGGAGCCGATGTGGTTCAGTGGTTGAGCACCGGCTTCCCACACATGAAGTTCTGGGTTCAATCCCTAGCCCCAGTACCAAAAAAAAAAAAAGAGCAAACACCCATGCAAAATTCAGGACAGATGCTGTCACCCTGGGAAAAGAGACAGGTCTGGGATACATACTCTATTTGTAATATTTTATTTCTTAAGCTAGAGGCTGGGCACCAGGATGTTTGTGATGTAAATTTCTTTGACTTTTTTTTTTTGGTCTGAATCATTGCATAAAAATTATAATGATAATTAAACAAAAAAAAAACAGCTGTGAGTCCAGGCTCTTGAATATACTCCTAAACATGACCTTTGATTGTTGTGCCACACCAGTCAATGGCAGGCCTGGGAAACTAGGGAGGGCTGAGGGAGGAAACAAGGGGCAGAGGCCATGTGGGCAAGGGGGGAGGCCAGGCAGATACTGCAAAGCTCGGTAAGGCACAGTTTAAAGGGTAGACAGGTGATGGAAAGGAAATAAGTCCAGCGTGGAGAGAGAAGCTATATTAGTCAGGGTTCTCTAGGGAAACATAACTGACAGGAGATATCTGTAAATATTACGAGATTTTATAAAATCGGCTCATATTGGGAAGTGGATACAGCTCAAGCAGTCAGGCACTCACCTGCCACATGGGAAGTCCTGGGTTCAGTTCCCAGTGCCTCCGAAAGAAGACAAGCAAGAAAGTGAGCTGATTTGATGGCCTGGTACAGCAAGCTGACTCACATGATGAGACAAGATGACACAATGAGGAGACTCAATGAGAGAGAGACAACAAGCAAGAAGCAGAGGTGGCTCAAGCACTGGGTACTTCCCTCCCACATGGGAGGTCCCAGGGTTGGTTCCTGGTGCCTCTTAAAGAAAAAGAAGACTAGCAGACACAGAGAGCACACAACAAACAGACACAGAGAGCAGACAGGGAGTGCAAACAACAAGGCAGGGAGAAAAATAAATAAAATAAATCTTTTTAAAAATCCGCTCATGCAACCATGGGGATGCATGAGTCCAAATTCCTTAGAACAGGCTGCAAGCCGAGAGCTCCGATGAAGCGTTTTGATGAATTCCCCAGAAGCTGAGATGCAGAGATCAAGTCTCCTTTTAAAGCCTTCAACTGATTGGATGCCATGTCTCTCCTTGCTGAAGGCAATCTCCTCAGTTGACTGTAGATGTTATCAGCCATAGATACAATCAACTCACTGAAGACCCGTGTGGAGCTGGCCCGTGCGCAGTGCTGATGCGCGAAAGGAGTGCCTGTGCCATGTAGGGGTGTCCCCCTCGTAGGGGAGCCCCGTGGGGAGAGCCGCCCAGCGCGAAAGAAAGTGCAGCCTGCCTAAGAAGGTGCTGCACACACAGAGAGCTGACTCAACAAGATGGCGCAACAAGGGGAGACACAGATTCCTAGTGCCGCTGATAAGGATGGAAGCGGTCACAGAAGAGCATGCAGCGAGTGGACACAGAGAACAGACAACTCGGGGTGGGGGGGAAGAAATAAATAAAATATAAATCTTTTAAAAATAAAGCCAGGCAGGATGGTACAGAGGTGGGCTATGCCTGCTGTGTCATCTTTGCCAGGTGAGAGGACAGCAGAGCCCAAGGCTCCCATCCCCCACCTCGGCCAGGGCCCCACAGGCTGAGCTGACATCTCTTCCGAGTGTCTGCTCTCCCTTTTGCCTAGGGCTGTCTCTTGGCCTTTTCTCTCACTTCTCTGATTTACCTGAGAACTTACCAGACCCTTAGACTCGGAACCTTCACTATCCTGCCTCCAGGGTGGGGGGTGTTGGGAGCCAAGCCCCAAGAGCTGATATCGCAGAATCTTCCTTTTCTCTGGCTCTGGAGTTTTGAGGATTAGGGTTGTTACTCTACCCTCATTGGTTTTGCTGCTGAATTTTCTGGAAAATTCCTCTGGCTAGTTTTTGTTCCTTTTTCTAGGGACATCTATGCATCACTTGCCCTCTTAACCTGGAAGTCTTTTTCATTTAAAAAAAAAAAAAAGTATATAGGCAATTCCTAACTTCCAACATTTGCCAATCCAACAAATTCTACCTTCATACATCTACCAATTTTTGCTGCCAGTTCGGACTTTTGCGCATGAGCCATTAATGAACTGCCCCTCTCTATGTCAGGGTGATAAGGGTCCCTCCCTCTTCCCGGCAACCACTTCTGTAAGGAGCTTGTGCAAATCTGGGAAGGGTTTGGGAGAAAGGAGGTACCCAACGCCATGCAGGCTTTGGGGAGTGGGGAGCGCCTGGGCAGGAGTCAGCGCCCTAGCTGACCCTACTAGAGATGCTCGCTGGTTCCTCTTAGAAACTGTTACGGGGATTTCATTTTTAAAAAGGGTTTTCTTGCTAAAACAAAACAAAACAAAACAAAACAAAACAAAACAAAACCCCTGAAAGCCACTGTTTCATTGCCTTTTTCTCTTTGATGAAAATGAATGGAATACTGCAAAATGATACTGTAGATAAACTTAGGTCTTAAAATCTTTCAGCTCCACTGTATCTTTACCAACCCTATCTGATGCTTCAAAGTGCAGAATTTTAAAGCTTTGCTGAGGACTCGAAAGGGTGAAGGCCCCAGCTAGGAGGCATGGAGGGCTGCAGGGGAGAGCTCTGAAAAAGAAAGTTCCTGTGCTTCCCAACCTCAGAGGCAGGCAGGGAATGGGGACCAGCCCCAGAACAAGATCTACATGGGGGGGTCATCATCAGGCTGCACCCCACCTCCACCCCATGGAAGCTACAGGGACCCAGGATAGGTCTCTCTGTGGAGCATGTGGGGGACAATGAGAGGTTGGCTGGGGATGAGGAAGTACAGAAAGAAAATAAACACCAGCTGATTTCTGAAAAGTGCATTGTTCTGTTTATATTATGTTATGCTACATTATTTTTTTATTTTTAATCTCATTTAATTTTGTTCTCTAAAAGATGTCTAAGATTCAAAACAGGGCTCTGGAAGCCAATTTGTTTTCTGCATTCCAACCCCATTTGCTTCGGCACCCTTCAATTTACTGACCCTCACTTTAAAAAATAGATCTTTCATGAATGCATAGAATGGTCAACAGCCAGCATCTTGAGATACAAAAGGCTACAGAGCTGGCTGGGAAGGCGCCCTGGGGACAGAAGGGGTGCTGTGTGTGGTAGGGTGAGAAGGACAAGTGTGGCCATGCAAAGGTGCAGCCACTGGACGAGGACAAAGTTCAGCGGCAAGACCAACTGACGCCTAGTGTCTCAGGGCCACATGGGCAGGGGACACACCTCTGGTCCTTGAGGGTGCCAGACTGGAGTCTGACCTGACATCTTAGGAAAAAAGGAGCCATGAAACTCAGCAAAATCATCAAAACCAGTTTCAGAAAAGCTAATTTTCAGGGACAAGCACGGAAATAGAAACTTTAGTCTCTTCTCACTACTGAGGCTTGAAACAGTGATTCTGGTTCTGGGCCACATCACTGCGCCCCAGAGGAGGCCACTTCAATACCTCCAGCAACTGGCCATGTCACTGCCTCATGGAGCTGGCCACATCACTACCCCCCGGAACAGGCCACATCACCACTGAGGAGTGGGCCACGTCACTGCCTTCAGGGGCAGGTCGCATAATGCTCAGGAGTGGACCACATCACTGTCCCCAGAAGCAGGTCACGTCATCACCCACGAGCCACCTGGGCAGGGGTGCTGCACCTCTGCTCGAGGGCCCCTAATGCTGCCCAGTGGCCTCCTGGAGCTGCTTGCCTGCTGAGCCCTTTAGCACTCTGCACCTGCAAGGAGTATGTGAGAGCTGGGACTGAGAATATTTATCTACCTCAGTTTGGGCCCACCACCCCTAACCTCCCTTAGATCCCCTCCTCACTGACTAATTTTTTCACCATAATCGCTCTGATTGTGTCCTCTCACTGAACTACATAAATAGAGCTGGATCCTGCTATCATGGGCTAAATCCCTCTAGAGTCCCACATTCTGTCCTGCTCAATTCTGTATCACAAGTGCCTGGCAGAAATAAATATTTGTGGAGGGATTAATGAACCCTGCAAGTTCGGAAAGGGGAAGAGACTTGTCCCATGTTACTCGGTAAATTCACAGCGCAGGCAAAACGGGGTTTATCCCCGGGGTGCGGGCGCCCTGGTGGTCTCGGGCTGGACGGGAGTACAGCCGCTTTTCAGCAACTGGCTGCCCACCACAACTGCCCTGTTTGAAAAATTGAACATACTGTTACCTAGTTGGAGGGTGACGAATTCCATCTGGATGTGGAGGCTGAAGATAAATGACCCTTTAGCCACTGCGAGGAAACTGAGAATGCCTGGCCGGGGGTAGGGCGAGAATAGAAAGTGCAAATGCTGAACAGCGGGAAGTGCCTGTGTGACCAGTCGTCCGCCGTGCTTCCGCCCTGTCCTCTCCACCCAGCAGGGGATGGCAGGGCCCGGCCTCCGGGAAACACCTGGCCTGACCTCACCCATCTACCCCCGTGTTCACGCTGCTGCCGGTGCCCGAACTCCAAAGCAAACGCCTCTCGAGGCCGGGGGTGGGGTGGGGCGGGGGGGTGTGCCTCTGGCTCGGGTCGCAGGAACACCAGGTGCGAGGGCAGCGGGCGGGGCCCCGGGGGAGCGCGCGGGAATTTTCTGGGAGCTGGGATGGGGTTGTCATCGGCGCGTGGCTCTGTTAAAACGACAGGAAGCTGAAGCCCTGTGGATTTCACGTAAAGAAAACATACCTTTTTTTTCTCCAGAAGAAACAGCTGCACATGGAGGGGGCCGCGGTTCTCCGCCACCTCGCAGGCCCCCTAACCCTCCTCGCGCTGGCGCGCAGAAACACGTGGTCTGGGCGGCCGAGGGTGTGGCCACGCGGGAGGGCGTGGCCAGGGGGACGGTCGTCGGACGACGGGAGCGTGCGCACGTCGATGGGTGTGGCCACACGAAGGGGCGGTGGCTCGGGTGGGCGTGGTCACGCGGGGTGGGGGGTGGGGCGTGGGATCCGTGCAGGTTGGTGTCAGCGCTGGGATAGAAGTCGGGTCGCCAGCATCTGTCATCACGCGAAGGAGCGTCGGATTACCGACGGGCGTCGGCTCGGCTGGGCGTGGCTACGAGGGAGGGCGTGGTCACGTGGACGGCAGTCGGGTGACTGACAGGCGGTGGATTACTGGGGACGCGTGGCTGCGCCGCCTGAGCAGTAGCTCTTTGGATGTCGCTGTGCAGCCGGTGGGGGAAGCGCTCTCTTCGACCGGCGTCCTGTGTGCCCTGGGCAGGTAGCCTTCTGGGAGCCATCCCCCTGGCAATGTCGGTGATCCCCAAGACCTCAGGCCCTTCTCAGGAAGTGGTGCAGGTCCGGCTCTCCCCGCGCAGCGTTTCTAACACGCCAATTAGGAGCCAAAGGGCTGACTGTGTGAAATGCCACTTGAACTTCTGTCAGCACAGGAAAGGGAGTCTTGGTCGAGGGCCAGAGAGTACATCTTTTAGGTGTTGCTGGTCACACGGTCTCTGTCTCAGCTACTCAACTCTGCTGCTGCAGTGGGAAGGTGGCCACAGACCAAGTGAAGGAAGGGCCAGGACTGTGTTCCAGTAAAGCTTTATTGACTCACGTGTTATGAGCAGCTCTGATTTAAATTTTTCCAACCATCTAAATGTGAAAAAAAAGAAAACCTTTTAGCTCACAGGCCATTCCATCAGGTTTTGGGTGGGGTCACAAGAAGAAACAGGAAGTCAGCAGAAACTGGGAAAGCAGACATAAGGAAGAGAGAGACAAGGAAGGGTCCCTTTGGATTATAAGGTGGGGCTCGCCCATGCACGGGCCTCCCCATCCCTTTCCCCTAGGGATCGCACTAGGGCAAAAATATGAAGCAACAATGACCTGGCTGTAGAAGCAGCAGCACAGCAAAACAGAGAGGCAGAAGTCAAGGCATGTTCCAGTTGACCTGGCTTCCAATGCTGGATCCCTCACCTAACCCTCCATGCCACAGAGCTACATACCTGACTGAAGCTTGCAAACACATTAGAAACAGTTCCTTAAACTTGTGCTTAACCTTTGTGCTAGAAAATTGACCCAGAAAGGGTACAAGTCAGCCACATGGGAATAGATTTGGGACCTTGGTGAAACTGGCAGCCCAAGCTGCCATGATGATAAGAAAGTCAAGGGGCCAGTCCGGGGAGGCTTGGGAGCCCCAGAGTTGGGGTTACTCTTCAGAGGGCGAATTCTCAGCAGCCAGAACTGGATCCTCCCCCTCTTCTCCCTTTGCCTCCCCCTTCTTCCATCTATGTGTACCTCTGTGGCACGCAGCCAGGCTCCCCAGCTCACACAAATATTGCTCCGTGTGGTGGGCTCTCGGCTTCCACCCTTACTCAGGGATGAGAAACACTCCCTTAGATGTGTAGCTGTCTTATTCTCTGCAAATGGCAATGAACCTCAGCAAAACAGAGTAAGAGAAAGCCCCGAGCCCAGTGCCCACCCACTTTGTGCCCAAAATCAAGGGCTTGAGGTCTGTGTGGTAGATGGAGTCATGCACGCCAACAAAAGATGGCTTCTTAATCTTACCAGCCCGTGTTCCTGTGGGTGTGACCCCATTCGTAAATGGGACCTTTTGGAAGCTGTTATTATTAGTTAAAATGTGATCAGAACTGAATCAGGGTAGGTATAAATCCATATCACTTGAAGCGTTATGGAGAGGGGAAATTCAGATGAAAGAGAATGCCACAAGAAGAACCCAGAAGTCAGCAGAAACTGGGAGAGCAGACACAAGGAGGGAGAGATGGCCATGTGACAGAGCAGAGGTGTCAGCCGAAGAACTGCAAGGATGGCAGTGAGCCAGCGCCAGAATGCTACAGACTTTGGAGAGAAAGCACAGTCTTGATTTTGGACATCCAGCTTCTGAAACTGTGTGGTATTTGTCAAGGCAGCCCTAGCGAACCAAGACAGTACATGGCATTAAACTAGCCCCCTGCTACATCCAGTCTGTATGCAGGAGACAACTGGTAACTTTTTAAATGACAAGCACAACAGGCATACAGGGGATAGGCACACAGACATCCAATGTGTCACCTTTCCTTAGAGCAGGCAACAGCTGGCCTGAGACAGGGCTCTATCCAGGGAGAGCTGCCCCCACAAAGCAGAACAAGGATGCACCTGGTGGAACCAAGCCCTGTTGCCTCGGGCTATCTCTGGATCCCGTGCCCTCCCCACAGAGATATCACCTCAGGAAGTGGAGGCTGAACTGAAGCTCTCCTTCCTCCTGCTCCCCATAGCAGCACAGCTCTGAGGAGCCGAGAGGGAAGTGGCCTCTCGGGCAACTCATATGAGAGCCTCATGGCCCCTCCTTCCCTGCCCCAGAGTCAAGGAGAGGAGGCAGCAGACCAGAGGGGCAGAGAGCCAACAGATAACTGCAAATCTGTGCTCGTGGACCCCAGCACGAATCACCATTACCTGGTTATAGGCCCACCACCTGGCACTGCTGAAACCCAAACACAACCAAAGGGCATGAGAAAGTTAAAAAGTTTCCCAGCATACAGAAACCCACCTGAAGCAGCGCCTTCAAGAACCGTGTCTGGGAGCCCTTCCAAGGTCGTACTTAGCTTTCTTCTTCCTAAGCCAGGAAACAGGCAACTGCATTTGGACTTATTTTGTTCCCATCTTATCAACACTTGCAAAGAACTAAAAACAGGGTATTGGAGCTTTCACAGCAAGGAGCAGAGATGGGCAAAGGATTAAAGAGCCTGCACGCCCCAGCCAGCCTCTCAACCCCCTTCCTCGCAGGCAGGAGCGTGACTCAGACCTGCTTGCCTTGGGGGAGGTGCTGGTGGGGACGAGGAGGCCCTCACAGTCAGGGCGAGGGAACATCGCAGCAGCCCCCCGAGCATCACTGAGTCTAACTAACCTCTCTGAGCACTGACATACTCAGAAGCACAGAAGTAGCAGTCGTCACTGAGGCACAACACGGGCTTACACCTCTGCCCAGAAGCAGAGAGCGGTCCCTCGTACCCCTCTGAGCTGTGCTCCAGAGAGGCGGGTACCATCCCCCACCCCAATTCTTCTGAGTCTACAGGTCCAGGTATTGGTGGATGACACCCCCAGACCGGGCCTGCCTGGCTAAATTCCTCTGGATGACAACCCCAGGGGCAGGACCCACATGCCCCACACACCAGACACCGTGGAGCTCTGGCCTGAGGCGTGTTCTCCCCGATGTGCCCACTCCAGGCTCTGTGCACCACAAGGCTCTGTTCCCCATGGCCCCCAGTTCTGTGCCCTCCATCCTCAGGCTCTGTGTCCCCTCCTAGGCTCTTAGGCCCCCTCAGACTTGGTGATCCCTCAAGCTCTGTTCGCCATGCCCCCCAAGCTCTGGGCCCTCCAGGCTCTGGGCCCCCTCCATCTATGCCCCTCCCCTATTACCTGTGCACCCCAGGCCCTCACACCTCCCTGGAGTTAGCTTCCTCTTTTTTTTTTTTTTTAGATTTATTATTTTTACTTTCCCCCTACCTCTCCCCCTCCCCCCACCCTGCTGTATTTGCTGTGTGATTTTCTGTATCTATTTCTCTTTTTTTTTTTTTGATCTTCTCATCTTTCTCCTCTAGGGTTCAGAGGGATTCTATCCTGGGGACCTCTGATGTGGAGAGAGGTTCCTTGTCAATTGTGCCACCTCACTTCCTGGTCTCTACTGTGCTTTCCTTTGACTCTCCCCTTCGTCTCTCTTTTGTTGTGTCATCCTCTTGCTGCGTGACTCACTTGCACAGGCACTGGCTCACTGCGTGGGCACTGGCTCACCATGCAGGCATGCTTTCTCTTCTTTTTCACCAGGAGGCCCCAGGGATCGAATCCGGGTCCTCCCATATGGTAGGCGGAAGCCCTATCACTTGAGTCACATTTGCTTCCCTTAGCTTCCTCTGAAGCTCAGGTGACTGCACTCCAGGAGGAGAGCAAAGCTTTCCCATGGGCACATGTGGAGGTGGAGTGGTGGGTGCCGCCAAACCTTCCTCCATTCCTGGACCCCAGCAACCTGCTGCACCCCACCAACCAGGAGCAGAGGGCAAGGATGGCTGGACAGTACCACGCGGCCTGGAAAAGGCAGGAAGGCCTTGTAGAGACTGGACTGGGGTCCGAGCAGCCCACAGAGCCTCAGGTAACAGTTTTTTAAACTGTGGGCTTCCCCTTGGAATTCCAGCACAGTCCTGGCTTTCCTGTCAATGTCTTAGTGATGGGCTTTTATACGTAGGGGTCTGCAGCTCAGGAATGTAGTTCTGGGCAAAAGTCTTGTCAGAAGCAAGCTGCTAACCATGGTGGCTTTTCCTGAGCCTAGTTTACCTGCAAGAATACCAAGCATTAACTGAGTTTTTCGGTTTTACCTTGGTTTTATTTTCTTTCTGCTATTGATTACAACACCATCCTGTTTAGACAAAGAAGCAAAGAAGCAAACATAGAGCAGCTCCCCCAAAGCACTACCTGCCACTGGTGATCAACCGATCGGAGGATGGGTTAAGCGGTGCTAAAGGAAACAGGAAAATGAAACCCTGAGTTTATATAAGTATATATTCTATGAAAATCTAAATTTAATCTACTAAATAGCACAGGACAAATCAAAAGGTCACACGGAGTTCTCTACTACTCTCTAGTTAGAAAATTATATCTACACTTTGTACCCGTTGCTTCTATACAATGCAATGCTTTGAACTGTTTATGATAAAATACAACAAAAATCCAGTCACTCGAGGACACAGCCAATCTCCCCTTTGAAGCTTCCTGCAGCTCAAGTATTATACAGGCAGGAAGCAGAAATCTGTGCTTTGATTTGTTTAAAGTAAATTAAACACAACTAGCCACCATATTTCCTCTTATTCAGAGGAAGTTTCAAAAGGTACAAAAGACCAAAAAGTACCAGGTGACTATAAAGTGATGAGATTAGCTCTTTATCAGCCAAGAAAAACCAAACCAAGACAAATACGCTGGCCTGTTGTTGGTTGTCTGGGGATGTGGTAACAAAGGACTGCATATGGGGTGGCTTCAAACCAAGGACATCTATTCTCTCACGCTTCTGGAGGTGGCAGCAGGGCTGTACTCCCTCGGAAGGCTCTAGGGGGAGCTCCTTTTGGCCTCTTCCAGCTTCTGGTGGCCCTGGATGTGCCTTGGCTTGTGGCTATGTCACTCCAATCTCTGCCTGCTTCTTCAGGTGGCCCTGTGTGAGGGTTGTACGACCACATCATAACCTGATGATGTCAGCAAAGATCTGATTTCCAAACAAGGTGGTCAGGAATTTAGGGGGTTCCCGTTCAACCCCGTACAGGCCCTTAACCTACATTCAAAGAACTTCATGCACTGATTCAAAGGTGGTGTCCCCTGCCCAAAATGATTTGGAAGTAACTGGGATTCTCTCAGGTCAAAAAGTAAGTTGTGCAAATAAATTCGCCTCATGCTTTGAGATCAATTCATTTTTTTACAGCCTTAAACCTGGGCTTAACCTTGTAGGGCCTCTCTTCACTAGACTTGGTTCTTTCAAAACATGGACGTGGGGAGCAGATGTGGCTCAAGCAGTTGAGTGCCTGCTTCCCATATGGGACGTCTTGGGTTTGGTTCCCAGGGCCTCCTGAAAAAACAAAAAACAAACAACAAGCAAAACAAATGAAAAAACCAACTCAGGGAAGCTGATGTGGCTCAGTGACTGAGCACCAGCTTCCCACATATGAGGCCCTGGGTTCAATCCCCAGCCCCTGGTACCTCAAAAAAACCACAGAAACAAAAACCAAAACAAAAATAAGCAAAACCTGGGCACAGAGGAAATAACCTGATAGGGGGCCAGAGAAAGCCTCAGAGAGTTTGGGGGCAGCACAACAGGGGAGGGTCCTGTCTTTCCAGAACTACAGGGGTGTGTGTGAGGGAGAGGCCCGATACCTAGCGTTTAGCTCCTCTTTCTCCACCATCAGGTGATGCATGGTGGGGTGGGGGCCATGGCCTGGCCTCTGACTCTCCTGTACCTAGGAGTGTGGCCCTGAGTGCCCCTCGGCCTCCCTGTCCATCTCCCAGGGTGAGTGGAAGAGGACCAAGTCACACCCTCTGGGGCCCTACTGAGTCACTACAACAGCAACTAGCGCTCTTGCATCTCCAACAGGCTCTCCAGTATTTCCACCATCTGTGTGGATCTATTTCAGGGCCCTATTTTGTTCCATGGGTCCACGTGTCTACCCCTTGGCCAACTCCACACTCTCTTCATGACAGTAGTTTTGTAGTAAGCCTGGGAGCAGATTGCATGAGCCCTCCTACCATATTCTTCAGTTTTGAAGTTGTGTTGGCCATTCTAGTTCTTCTGCCTTTCCACATGAATTTTTGAATTGGCATGTTGAGTTCTACAAAAAAAGAAAAAAATCCTGCTGAGATTTTGGTTGGGATTGAGTTTAATCTATAGATCAACTGGGGGAGAATGGTCATCTTGCCAATATTGAGTCTTCCATTCCATGAACACAATCTATCTCTCTGTTTATTTGGGAATTCTTTGATTTCCTTCGTGTTTGTAGTTTTCAGTTTGATGGCAGACACGATCTTATAGAGCCACTGTATGACCTAGAAAGTGGTCCTCCCAAGAAGGATGTGTGGCTCTGTCCTTGTTCGAGTCTTCTGTGGACCCCAGAAAATTATATTCTTAATTGAATATTAAGACACATTCCTGTGCCTGTAAACCTACTGTATATGGTGGGACCTTTTGGTTATAATCAGTTAGGGTACCTTTTGGTTGTAACACTTTTGATTTGATTGCTTTGATTAAGGGCCTTGATTAGATTGCAGATCCCTTTGATTGGATTGAGTTAATTTGGGGGCCTTTGATTGGAGTACTTCAGTGAGGTATGACCCAGGATGGGTCTTAGCCTTCTTGCTGGAGCCCTTTATAAAGAGGAAAAACATGCAGAGACACACAGAGAGAAAAGCCACAGAGAGGACTCCAGGATCACCTACAGCCGCAGAAAGACTTAACTCCAAGAGGCTTAGAGGGAGAGGCTGGAGGCTGGAATCAGTGGAGCAGCCTGAAGCTGAAGCAACAAGGCCCAGGGAGAGACGAGCCATATATATGCCTGACTGCCCATAGCTGAGCTGAGGGAGAATGTGAGGCTGGAGAGAAGGCAGGGCCCAGCTGCCATTTTGCTTTGCCATGTGGCAGTAGTCCACAGTCTTGCCAGCAGCCAACTTTTGGTGAGGTGGCATCTCTAGTTATGCCTTGATTTGGACATTTTCTTTTTTTTTTTTTTTTTTTTCTCACATATGGCTTTTATTTAAAGGCAGAGGATACACTGCAATAAGGAAAAGTTATTTCCTACAAGTATTGGGGTCAGAGAGAGATTGATTTGGACATTTTCACAGCCTCATAACTTCAAGAGTTTACTCTAATAAATTCCCATGACAAAAGCCAGCCATTCCTGGTATTTTGCATTGACAGCCTTTAGCAAACAAAAACAGGCTCCAAAAGCTGCTGCTAGGGACTGCTTGGTGGTGGCTCTCTCTAGAAGCCTGATATAGGAGGGATAAAGGAGGAGAGCAACACTCAGTCTAAAATTCTGTGGCACAGGAAAATGCTGAAGACAGATTTTCTTTCTACAAAATATACATTCACAGACTCATTTTAGTCATTTGAAGGCTATTGAGTCTTGGGCTCATTTTAATTATAATTTTATCAATTTAAGCCTTTTTTTTTTTTTTTACAAACTGTGAAGACCAGGGATAGGTAAATAAAACTCATGAGAGAAAAAACTGGAAAAAACTAGATGCCAATTATAGAAGAATATCTGAATAAATTATGATATATTAACCTGACAGATGATCATATTGCCATTAAAAAGATAAAGGAACATGAAAAAGATGTTTGTTAGCAACTCGAAGCAGATGGAACCTTGATTGTTTATTTACAACGATTCCAACGATATGAAAGATGTATCAACATGAGAAAAGACTAGCAGTCTGGAGAAATGAAAGCAGTTATTATGCTAGTGTTTCCAAATGTTGTTGCAATAAACTTTTAGCAATTTAAATGTTTATTTTAGAATAAACTAGCTAATGCCCAGCAGTCGGTACTATTCAAACTTAACAAACAATAATTATTTGAAAGAGCCAGGAAGTGACCTACCAGCTCCCCTGAGGGTGGCCATGAGAAGCCTGCTTGGCAGACATCCTGTGGGCCTGGCAGGGCAGGCTGGCAAAGCCCGAGCGGCCTGTGGACTGGGAGGGAGTTGGAGAGGACAGCTGAAACCCACCAGGAATGAAGGCTGCGAAAGTACTGGGCAGATCCCCACAACGCAGTATGCTTGTGGTGAATGCCAATGAAAAAATAAAAATCTCTACCACCTTGGACTTGGAAGTTTACAGTTTGAGCACTTCCTATGTATTGGGGTATTTTTTTTTTAAGATTTATTTTATTTATTCCTCCCTGCCCCGTTCCCCCCATTGTCTGCTCTCTGTGTCCACTCGCTGTGTTGTATTGGGGTATTGACCACAAATTTTTACTTTGGGAAAGCCGTTGGAATGACGATGGGGAGGATGGTTCCAGCCCAACACACAGCATTTACTTTGGGCAGGGTTCTGTTCTAAGGGATCTTGAGAGAATAGCTATATACCACGGTAAACAAATGGCTGGAAACAGTCATGAGGAAAACCACGTGTGCCAATCCCATGCTGAGGTCACTCAATGAGAGGCACACGCAGCATTAGCGCAGGTTCCCTCTCATCCTTCAGATGATTGGGTTTCTGCTCACCCTTAAAATGATTCAGCCAGGTTCTTTGCGTGGTCCTGGCAATGTGCCCTACTTCCTTACATGCTTCTCAAGACATATGTGGAAAGAAGGAGAGGATGGGAGGGAGAAGACTACGTCTCCGAGTCCTGGAAATGCCGTCATAGGATGTGTGACCTGGACAAGTCACTCAGCCTCTGTGCATGTCAACTTCCTCTTCTGTTAAAAAAAAAGGGGGGAAACTGGATGATGTGACATCCAAGGGCCCATCACTCCTCTATGCCACACGCCTTTCCATGATACCCATATTTCCCCTTCTGTCCAGGGGCTCATCTGACTCATCTTCAGCTTCTGACCACTGTCCCACGGTGCTGTCCTCCCTCAGTCTTGAAAGGAGCCCAAGGAGAGGGATATGGATTGGGAAGTTGGCATATTTCAGACATAGTGATTTTCAGTAATAGTGATGACCAAGAAGATGACCCCAGAGAGCACTTACATAGCACTCATGTTTGCAGGCCCTGCTCTGAGCCATTTATATATATTTGCTCATTTAAACTTCACAACCACCATAAGAATGATGATACTATCATTACCTACCTTTCTGAGATGAGAAAACTGAGGCACAGAGTTTTCTCATCTCAGAAGGTGAGGTTTCCCCTCACCTTCGGAGCAGCTGGTCAGAGAACCCCATTTTAAAACACACAACACATATTTAAAGCCCAAACACTTTATTGTTGTTCATTATATCAGAGATGTTCCATCTTTCACTTAAATAAAATGAAATTACAGTATTCCACAAATCAACTATTACCAGATGTATATAGAAAAAAGACCATGAAAAGCTAGAAAAGGAAAGCTTCTTTCCTCAGGGGTGAACTCGTACATTAAAACAAAATAAAATATTTTCAGTCAAAAGCTAATCCTGGACATCTGCTTCCAGCCATGAGGAATAAACAAGGTCCACACTCACCTTACATGAAATAAACTAGATGGCAAATACATGAAAAGACTGTTTAATGACATAGGACAATAGACAATACAGGGCTGTCATTCAAGAGATAAGGGAAACAAGTAGGGTGAGCCCTAAAATCACTTCAGCTTTCTACCTAGAGGCACTTTCCAGACCACCATGCAAGTTCTTCAAACATTTCTTTTTTTTTGTCTCAATTAAGTACCCTGTTCATTGTGGAGAGAGAGAACAAAAAAAAAAAAAAAACAGAGCACAAGGCTCTTGTGGGAAGGAGACCAAGATCAAAGTCCAAGAAGTCCGAGGTGGCTGGAAGTTGTGAGGCAAAGTATCAGAGAGGAAGGAGCTACACATAAAAACAGCTGTGCGATCTTCAGAGGGATCCTTGGAGTCTGCTGCATAGTAAGCGGCTCAGGCTTGGAACCTGGCAAGGAGAGCTACATGTTGGAAAAATTCCCAAGGCTCACACAAGGTGGGGAGCTATCATGCTCCCCAGCTAACAGGAAGTGTCCTCATCCTCACTGATCACCTGGAGAATTCAGCAGAGACCTCGGGAGCATCACGTGTTAGGGGTAGGACTAAACTATCCCTAGAGAAAAGACTACTCCAAACTCTCCTCAGCAAAGATGAAACACAAGTCTGGAAAGGTTTGATGTCATCTTCAAGTAACCTAACTCTCTGGAAGAAGACCCAACATTCTCTAAAAAGAGATCACAGAATGCAGCCATTCAAAATGTAATATTCACAATGTTCAGCATTAAATTTAAAAATTAGCTATCAAGAAGTTGGAAAATATGGCCCATAACCGGAGAGCCGGGGTGGGGGGGGGGTCAGTCAATAAGAAACAGACCCATAAATGATAGATCTGAGAGAATTGAAAGATGAGGACTGTAAGAGAGCTACTATGAATATGCTTGCTATACTCAGAGATTTAAAAAAAAATAAACACAATTAGGAGACAAATGAAAAACATGAAATAGAACCAACTGGAACTCCCAGATATGAAAAATATAGACTCTAAAACAGTAAGTTCACTGCATGAGATTAACAGCAGATCAGTCACTGCTTAAGAAAAAATCAGTGACCTTGAAAACAGAGTGATAGAAACCAGTCCAAATTAAGCACATAGAGACGAGACAAAAAAGAAAGAAAAGAAGGAATGAAAGAATGAAAGGAAGGAAGGAAGGGAAGGGAGAGGAAAAACCCATGGAAAAATACCAAGTAATCTAACATAGTTGTAACTGGAGTCCAAGAAGGAGAGAGAAGATAATAGAAAAAAAAACTTAGAAGAGAAATGGCAAAAATGCCCCCAAATTTAATGATAACCACAAGCCAACATGTTCAACAAATCCAAAACAGATAAGCACAAAGAAAATCACACCAAGAAACTTCATAATGAAATTGCTAAAAACCAACAATAAAAAGCAGGTGGTCTGTGTGTGGCTGTCACATTACAAAAAGAAACAAAAATAAATAAGAATGTCTAAATACTTGTTGTGTGAAACTCTGAAAGTTATGAAACAATGGAATGACATCTTTTAAAGTGCCAGGGAAAAAACTGCTGACCTAGAATTCTAGTCCTATTTCTCAAAAACGAAGATTAAATAAAGACTTTCTCAGATAAATTCAAGAGCTAAAAGAATTCATATCTTGAATTGTGCTATCAGAAATATTTTAAAAATGTCTTCAAGTTGAATAAAAAAATCATAGTAGATGTGCACTAGAGGGAATGAAGAGCACCAGAAATGATAAATATGCAGCCAAATACAATTTTTCCTTTTAATATTCTTTATAAAAAATTATTAGTTGACCTTGAAAAAAATTAAAAACTTCTCTTCTAAGAGCATCATTAAGAATATAAAAAGGTAAGCCAAAAACTGTACATTTAAGAAATGACTTTTATGAATACATATGAAGGATGTACAACTCAATAATCAGAAAATAAACCACCTCATTAAAAATTAGGAAAAAGATTTGAGCAGATATTTCATGTAAGAAGATATACAAATTGCTAATACACGTGTGAAAAGATGTTCAATATCTTTAATTAAAAGGGAATGCAAAACCATTAGCTACCTATTAGAACTACCAAAATTTAAAATACTGACAATACTAAGTGTTGACAAGGACATGAAGCAATAGAACTCTCATGTATTAGTAGGGGGAAAATAAAATGGTTCAAAATGTATGACTTCTTTTACTCTTAAACATGCATCTATCACTTCACAATCTAGCAATTTCACTCCTACGTATATATAAGCAATAGAAAACATGTCTACATGGAGACTCATACAGGAGCATTCCTAGTAGCTTTCTTAAGAATAGCCAAAAACTGAAAACAACCCACCTGTCCACTAACAGGTAAAGGGCTAAACCAATGTGATGTAGCCAAGCAACAGAGCTCTACTCATCAATCACAAGGATGCAACAATTGGAGGTATCTCCCAGATATTATGTTGAACAAAAGAAGCCAGACACAAAAGAGTATATACTATATGATTCCATTTATATGAAACTCTAAAAAAGGCAGATCTAGAGTAACAGAAAGCAGACCAGGGGTTTGGGTGGGGGAGATAGAAATGTTCTATATCTTGAATGTGATGGTGGTTTCTTATACAGCTCATTGAACTGTACACTTAAAATGAGTGCATTTTATTGTATTATAACTAATACCTCAATTGACTTTTTTTTCCCTATCTGGTTGTGTCATCATCTTTTTGGTGTGTTGTTTTGCTGCGCTGGGGCCTGCACCTCTCTGCATTGTGCCGGGACCTGTGCCTCTCCACACGGCGCAGGTCTGGGATGCCTTTTTTCTTTTTTTACCTGGAGGTCCCAGGAATCAAACCCAGGTCCTCCATATGGTAAACAGGAGCGCAACTGCTTGAGTCATAGCTGCTTCCCAAAAAAAACTGACTTAAAAATCCTTCCAGGAAGCGGACTTGGCCCAATGGATAGGGCATCTGCCCACCACACGGGAGGTCCACAGTTCAAACCCTGGACCTCCTTAATCCGTGTGGGGCTGGCCCATGCGCAGTGCTGATGCACAAGGAGTGCCCTGCCACTCAGGGGTGTCGCTCACATAGGGGAGCCCCATGCGCAAAGAGTGCGCCCTGTAAGGAGAGCCGCCCAGAGCAAAAGAAAGTGCAGCCTGCCCAAGAATGGTGCCGCACACACAGAGAGCTGACACAGCAAGATGACGCAACAAAAAGAAAACACAGATTCCTGGTGCTGCTGATAAGGATAGAAGCGGTCACAGAAGAACACACAGCGAATGGACACAGAGAGCAGACAACTGAGGGGAAAGGGGAGAGAAATAAATAAAAAATAAATCTTAAAAAAAAAAATCCTTTCTATCACTGAGTTAAAATGCTCATAAATATACATATATATGTATATATACACACACATACACATTATATTTATTCTGTATTTTCTAAAATTTCTAAAAGAATCAATGTTTAAAATCAGAAAAAAATTGGAGAGCTTGAAGATGCCAATGAGTACATAAAGATTGCTGCCATTTTTAAGGATCTATTTATACATATACTTATAAAGAAATACATGATATTTCCATAAAGACTACAATTACCTCTGGGAATGGGAGACAGAGTGAGAAAGAGTCTTACATTTCACCTTCTACGCGAACTCTTGGATTTTTCATCATATGCATCCATTTCCTAACAACAACAACAACGATGACTTCTGATTGATAACTGATCTGCTAAAATAGGTCCACTGAATCTGGAATGGGGAGATAAATGATCTGGAAATATTAAGGAAACCCAAGTTTCAGGTAGCTATAATCCCAGAATTCAATTCTCTAAAAAGGATGTGCCCTGAGAAATTATGATGAGTCTTCTCCAGGGACCAGCAGCTGTCCTAGTACCCCCACCAACATTGCATATGGCCCTGGCCAGCTCCTCATCTCTCCTGGCCTCACTTTCCTCACCTGCTATAAGCACCCAGGTCACAGCAAAAACCTAATTCATTTGAAGACAAGGGATAAACATTATGGATGTTTATGGAGGCAGAGGCTGTGTACCCCCAAAGCACGACACTTCATCTGTTTCACTAGGTTGCTGGCTGCAATACAGTAATTCCAGCATAGGATCTAAATATGCTCCAAAAGAACAATTATCCAAGAAACGAAATTATGGTAAATTCAAGAAGAATAAAATTGAATTTATTTTAGTGACTCAATCGTTAAAGCCGAAGCTTACAGGTTTGGAACTGTATAAATGCATTTTTAAAATTTTGGACTCATTATTTCAAGTAATAGGGTCATGAAATGAAAATCCATGTGACCACATGAGAAGTTCAAACCCATGAACTTCTCTAGTCTAATCAGAACTTCAAAGAAAGAGAATGGGTAGTTGCCAGAGGCTGGGGGAGGGGGCCAAGGGGGAGAAATTGTTTAATAGGTACAGGGTTTTTATTTTGGAATGACTGAAATGTTCTGGCACTGTGTAGAAGTGGTGGTTGCACAACATTGTGAATGTAATAAATGTCACTGGAATTTTTACACTGAAATGGTTAATTTTATGTTTTGTGAATTTCACCTCAATACATTAAACAAAAAGAGAGAATGAGAATAAATTTAGCTAAAGTTCTGATTTTTTGAAACATAGTTTACCTGGATTGGTTTTGCTGACTGAGACAGGATGTTTTATTCTGAGCTTCAGAGGCTAAAAGAAAAAAGAACAAAAACACATCTTACTCAAAGTCACATTCTTCCTTTCAGCATCACAATTTTGGACAAGAATGAGAAACGAAAGTCCCATTTGTGATTAAATGCATGAAATTATGATTTATATTTCTCTCCGTCATCCATGTAATAACCCATGGAAAACCTTTTCTCCAAAATTTTTCTTAAGGATTGGCTTTTTTTCTCTCTCTCTTTTTTTATTAGAGAAGTTGCAGATTTATAGAAAAATCATGCAGAAAGTAGAGAGTTCTCATTGTTGAGAAATAAAAAGCGTAACCTTGCAGAAAAAATATCTAACAAGCCACTCCTACCCCTGCTTCTATAAATCAGCCTGTAAGAACATGGCCTTGCAGGAGAATATCAAACAAACAACTCTTGCCCCCGCTTCTGTAATCTAACAAACCACTCCAGGCCCCCTCGCCCCGCTTCTGTAAATCAGCCTACAACCGTGCACCTACCTTCTGCTTCTATAACCCCACTTACAAAGTTTTGCCTAGCAACGCGTTAGCCAATGAGCAAAAGTCACACTGATCCCATATAAAATCCTACATAAACCTATGAAAACTGAAAAATGGGGCTCGGAATTTGGAGATTGACTCTCCTCTGGGCCCACGCTTAATAAATCTGTTCCTCCGCCTCTCTGAGTGCCGTCTTGGGTTTCTCTGCCATTCAGAACTCCTGGCTTTGCTGCAACACCATAAACAACACCCTCCTCCTCCCCCCCAGAGTTTCCCCTCTTATTAACATCTGTATTAGTCTGGTACTTTTGTTATACTTGATAGAACAATATTATCAAAATTATACTATTAATATTAACTAGAGTTAATAGTTAATATTAGGGTTGATATTAGGGTTCACTCTTCGTGTGGTACAGTTCCATGGTTTTAAAATTTTTTTATTCTGATAACATATATATAAAACCTAAAATTTCCCACTTTCACCACTTACAAAAAACCCTTTTAAAGAGTTGGCCATGTGGCAGAAAACGACATGTCTATCACCTCAAAACAAAAATCTCCCTGTTTCTTCTTCAAGCTTCCACTAGAACTTCAGCTGTCCCCAAATTACCAATATTAATGATTTGAGGTCACACTTTCTCTTAAACATGTGACACCAACTTTGATAGTAAATGAAGAATTATCTCTTCCTTTTTAACAGTTTCAAAACAGTGACGGGAAATGGTAAAAAAAAAACAAAACAAAAAAAACACACCAAAAACCTTGGAGTTTGCCTGGTGGCCACTGTGCCAGAGAGGACAGGGAGGAAATGACCCAGGGGACAGGGCACAGGGGCTTTCCTGTGGGGGCGCACAGCCAGGCTCGTGGCAGTGGGAGATGATAGCGTGCTTGGGGGTGAGCTGTGACCGTCATGCCCAGGACTGGCAGACTCAGGCACTAATGACCCATGCACTGACCGCACGACAGGGCATCTGAGGTTTGCTTCCAGGAAAACGAGATGGTGAGAATGGGCCCACTGGGGGCGGGGGCTCGGGGGGCAAACGGTACTGGTCTGTGTGTGCATATGTTTATTGTTACCCATAATAAAGTTGGTGTATTTTTTAAAAGACGGCTCTCCCCCACCCTTCTCCTTGCTATTTCCAAACAATAATTATCTTTCTAAAGAAAAACAACAAAAGAGTAATGACCTCAGCAGCAGTGACTCAGCCCTGTAGTACCTGAACTCAGCCAGAAAAGGCATGCACTCTGCATGTTGGCTCACCCCTCGTGTGAAAGGCCTGAGAAACTCCACTGCGCCAGGCCACGGCCCGTCCCTGAGGAGCAGCAGGGAACTGGTGTCCCATGGGGAGGGAGAAGCGGGCAGAAAGGTATGGCAGTGGCAGCAGTCAACCCAGGAGAGGGGCTGCCACTGTTCTGTGATACCCCCCAGAGCTGGGGCGAAGCCGAGAGCCTGCTAGCGAGCCCAGCCAGGGGTAGGAGCCGGGGAGGCTCACAGGCCTGAGTCGGCGCCAGGGGCCCTGTCAAGGGCTGGGGCCTCTTTGAAGGGCTGTGTGTTTGTGTGTGAGGGGGGGCATGGGTCATGTTGAGGGACTGCAGGAGGGCCGTGGGTCCTGGGAGGAGCCCTGGGAGGGGCTGTGGGCCCTGTGTAGGCCCTGGGAGGGTCTCGGGGCTCTCTGAGGGGCCGTGGTTCCTGTGAGGGGCTCTGGGAAGGGCTTGGATCCACAGAGGCTGGTGTGCAGGCCCGGGTGGGAGCAGAAGGCCTTGCAGGCCCTGGTACGGGCTGTGGCTTTTATTCAGGACACTTGGAAACCAGTTTCCAAACAGGGCTGGTTAGCCACATCCAAACGCCCTTTGTTATTTCACAAGGGGTTAAACAGGGACCCCACCCAATACAGCCACGGGAAGTGAGCCTTGTCAGAGGGCTGTGCTGATTTCCTCCTGTGCTAGGCCCACAATGGGAGGACAAGAAGAACCCAGCCCAGGGAGCCCTCTCCTCAGCCTGGCATCCAGTAGGCGCCAAGCAACCTGGCCGGAGGAAGGCAGCAGCCTGGGCGTCCTCCCTGGAGGAGAGTGGGGAGGAGGGAGCATGGTCTCCCAGCCCCTGAACACAGCTAGCACCCTCTGCCAGGCCCCAGGGGACAGGGGCCAAGCCTCAGGGCCTTTTATCTCCCAAACTACTGTGCTGTGACAACTGTCAGCTTCATGAGGCAGCCACACAGCTCTCTTGATGACAGAAACCTGAGCCCTGGCAAAATCCACAACTCTTCCACCAGGGCCTCTTACCTTCCATGCTCCAACAAATACCTACTGGATACCTACCTACTCCCAGGGACTGCTAGGAACTGAGAAAGTGGCATTTGAGCGGACTTGGTGAAAGTGGGGGGGGTGAGGGGAGGTGGAGAGAGTGCTTTCTAGACAGAACAGCAGGTGCAAAGGCCCTGAGGCAAGCATAGGCCTGGTCTGCTGGAGGACTGAGGTGACCAGAGGGAGGAGGAGACGAGCAAGAGAGGGGTGAGCCCATTGCTGGCTGTGGCCACTGTAGGGCCTTTGTTACTCTGTGTCAGTGGGAGCCATAGCAGGCTTCTGAGTAGAGGAGCGACATGATCCATGCAGCCAGTCCTTAAAGCAAAGATCTGTCCGACTTCTTTTTTTTTAAAGATTTATTATTTATTTATTTCTCTCCCCTTCCCCCTCAGTTGTCTGCTCTCTGTGTACATTCGCTGTGCGTTCTTCTGTGTCTGCTTGTATTCTTGTCAGTGACACCCGGACTCTGTGTCTCGTTTTGTTGCATCATCTTGCTGTGTCAGCTGTCCGTGAGTGCAGCGCCACGCCTGGGCAGGTGGGGTGGCTCTCCTTGAGGGGTGCACTCTGTGCGCATGGGGCTCCCCTACGCAGGGGACACCCCTGCGTGGCAGGGCACTCCTTGCATGCATCAGCACTGCGCATGGGCCAGCTCCACACGGGTCGAGGCGGCCCTGGGTTTGAACCCTGGACCTCCCATGTGGTAGGCGGACGCTCTACCAATTGAGCCACATCCACTTCCCAATTAAACCACATCCACTTCCCTATTTTTTTTAATGTTACATTAAAAAAATATGAGGTTCCCATATACCCCCCCACCCACCCTCACCCCACTGCTCCCACTTCAACAACCCCTCCCCCCGCCACTGCGGCACACTCATTGCCCTTGGCGAACACCCCCCAGAGCACCGCCGCACCACACGATAACAGTCCACATTGCAGTTTACACTCTCCCCCAGTCCATCCAGTGGGTTATGGCAGGATATATAATGTCCAGCATCTGTCCCTGCAACGTCATTCAGGACAACTCCAAGTCCCGAAAATGCCCCCTCATCACATCTCTTCTTCCCTCTCCCGGCCCCCAGCAACTACCGTGGCCACTTTCTCCACAGCAATGCTACAGTTTCTTCCAGTACTAGTCACCATAGTTCCATAGTAGAATATCAGCAAGTCTGCTCTAATCCATATTTTATTGTGGGCTGTTTATTTAGTTGTCATTGAATTTTTAAAAATGAGGTGTAATTGACATAATTGCACATGTTAAAGTGAATAATTTGAGAAGTTTCCACTTATGTCTACACCTGTTACACCATTACAATAAACATGGTGGTGGAGATATCCATTATCCCTAAAAGTTTCCTCCAACATCTTCCTACCCTTTCTCTCCTGCCCTTCCCAGCACTTCCCCTCTGCAGGGACCCAATAATCTGCTTTCTGTTGCTAGAGATTAGTTTGCATTTTCTAGAATTTTATATACATGGAATCACAGTATTTACGCTTTCTTTTTTGACTTCTTCCACTTGACCTGATTATTTTGAGATTCAGCAATGTTTTAGAATGTATCACTACTTCATTTCTTTTGACGGCCATTCCATTGAATGGATATACTATCATTTATTCACCTGTTGCCAGACATTTGGGTTGTTAAGGAATGTCCAGACTTTTCCAAAGTGGTTGAGCCATTTTTTTTATCACATCTGCCGTGTATGAGAATTTCAGTTGCTTCACATACTTGCCAACAATTGGAATAGTAAGTCTTTAATTTTAGCCATTCTCATAGGTATTAGCATTTTATTGCGGTTTAGATTTGCATTTCTCCAGTGACTAAAGATGTTGTGTGTGTTTTTGTGCCTGTCTTCTTTGATGAAGTGTTCACACTGTTGCACATTTTAAAATTTTGTTTTATTTTTGTTTTCTTATTGAATTTTGAGAATCTCTGTATGTTCTAGATATAAATCCTTTGCCAGATAAATGATTTGCAAAAATTTTCTCCCAGTTTGTAGCCTCTCTTTGCATTTTCTTAATTAGTGTCTTTCAAAGAGCAAAAGTTTCTAATTTGGCTCAACGGAGAGAGAGAGAGTCCACCTACTACATGGGAGGTCCACGGTTCAACCCAGGGCCTCCTGACCCATGTGATGAGCTGGCCCATGAGCAGTGCTGATGTGCGCAAGGAGTGCCGTGCCACGCAGGGGTGTCCCCCACGTAGGGGAGCCCCACGCACAAGGAGTGCGCCCCGTAAGGAGAGCCACCCCACATGAAAAAAACCGTGCCCACCCAGAAGTGGCGCCACACACACGGAGAGCTGATGCAGCAAGATGATGCAACAAAAAAGAGACACAGATTCCCGGGCCACTGACAAGAATATAAGTGGACACAGAATACACACAGTGAATGGACAGAGAGCAGACAACTGGGTGGGGGAGGGGGGGGGGTGGGGAAGGGGAGAGAAATAAATTTAAAAATAAAAATCTAAAAAAAAAAACCAAGAAAGTACTGGAATTAAAATATTTCACCCTAACATGTGAATAGAGGAAATGAGTGTCAAAATTCTTCAGAGAAGCTTGGAAGGTGCTTGATCACCAATCTAATTTGTGAACTTTCCAGTAGAATAAATAATAGGCAGTGGGTATCATCCAAGAATAGGTGTACCTGTATTGGGGTGATTAAGTTCTGAGTCTCTCTCAAGTGCAGGATCCAATTTCCCATGATGCTCCCCATTCCCTGACCACTCTACACACCCCCCTCCAGTTCCCATCTGATCCAGGGAAAGGCAGCGTCCTGCCTCCCTGGGCCTAATCTCCACAGCATTCCTCAGAGCTCCCACGGGTGGCAGTGACACAGTGCACTGCCCCAGATGTCGAGGCCTCGGGACTCAGCGCTAGGAAAACCCAGCTCACGGGCCCCGCCCACAGAGGCGCGGAACTGGCCTCACCCCAGTTAAATTGTCACCATGCCCGGACTTCAGAGTTTGGATGTTCGGCAGCCGGGCCTCTGCTTGCAACTTTAAAAACAAGTAGACTAGCCAGATACACCTCCTGCCCCAAAGAATTGAAAACAGGGTCTCAAACAGATATTTTGTACACCAATGTTTCCGGCAGCATTATTCACAACAGCCAAAAGATGGAGATAACCCAAATATCCATTGATGGATGAATGGATAAACAAAACGTGGTTGCTCCATACAATGCAATAGTATTCAGCTATTAAAAGGGATGAAGTGCTGATACACGCTATATCATCGATGAACCTTGAAGATGTTATGCTTAGCGAAACAAGGCAAACACAAAAGGTAAATATTGTAGGATTTCACTTATATTATGAAATATCTAGAATGAGCCAATCAATAGAGAGAGAAAGTAGATTAGAGGTCATTAGAAGGGAATGACTGCTGAAATGGGTGTAGGGTTTCTGTGTGGGGTGACGGAAGGGTTTGGGTGATGGACGGTGGTGAGGGTAGCACATCACGAATGTAATTAATGCCAATGAATGGTACATTTAAAAATGGCTAAAACGGCAAACATTTTTGTTATATGTGTGTTACCACAATAAAAATTTAAAAACAAACAAGTGGACATATAGACTAAGATTCCATTTACAGGAAATGTCCAGAGTAGACAATTCTGTAGAGACAGAGTAGAGTAGTAGTTGCCAGGGGCTGGGAGCAAAGAAGGAGTTGGGGAAAATGGGCAGTGACTAATGGGGAAAGGATTTCCTTTGGGGGTAATGAAAATGTTCTAAAATCGACTGTGGTGATGGTGGCACAACTCTGTAATATACGAAAGACTACTGAATTGTACGTTTTAAAGAGGTCTGTCAAAAGGTATGTTAATTAAATTCCAATAAAACTGTTACAATACAAACAAAATGCAAATACCCAGTAGAGAAAGACAAGGGAGAAAGAAGAGGCTGAGGGCCCCAAGAGTTGGAGTTGGAACTGATGGGGCGCAGGCCCTGGGAACTAGCTGTGGCAGGCAGGGGGCGCTAGAGCAAGGCTGAGGGGCGGCTGGGCACAAGGCCAACTCTCTCCCAGGTGAGGGGGTGGGGGATATATGGGAACCTCTTATATTTTTTGAATGTAACATTTTTTGTGATCTATGTATCTTGAAAAAAATACAATTAAAAAATTGATGGGGGTAGGGGTTGAGGAATGGGGTATATGGGAACCGCTTATGTTTTTTAATGGGAAAAAAAAAAAAAAAGAAAGAAGTGACTGGTAGAGAAGATAGAGTTAGGAAAATCATGCATCACCATCCTGACTCTCTCCGGCACAGAACCAACAGTCACGGCCCACCACACTAAGAACCTTCCAGCAGTGACTCACCCTCCTGAAATAGTCACGTTTCACAACCTCCATCCAGGCGAATGAATCACCCAGGGTCTTGAAGCACTGAGCCCTGGAAGAGCCCAAGGACAGTATTCTGCATTTTCAAAACAGAAGTTCTTCATGACTTGTTAAGTTACTCTTTCCCTTATGGTCCCCTGGGAAACTGACTTGATCTCACTGCCAAAAGACTAGGCTCGTGATACTGACATAAGTGGCATCCTGTGATGCTGATCTAAGACAGCAAAAGGTAAAGTCTGATCCAGGGTGCTTCTGGGCCTCACACCCAAGTGTCACGCAGTTCAAAAGGAATCACCGAATTGGAGACCAGGGTTTGGTCCCAGGGGAGCACCTACTCAGCGTGAGACCCCGAGCCAGTCACCTCTCCCCTCCTGGTCTGTCTCTCATGGGGACTCTGTTTAGCATGCCTCCTGATCTAAAGGGGCCAAGGGCAAAGGTGTCAAGATGTTTCAAAGGAAAACAAGCAGGGAGTGGTGATGACTTCTAGAGGGCGGAGAGGATAACATAGGGTATGGGGAACTTCTCAGACTGGTTTTATAAAGTTGGAAGTATTTCTAGACCTAAGCTCTTAACAGTGAATATCCAGATCATATAAAGAAGTATTAAATCTCCATAAAGGAAAAGGAAAGCACCCCTAAAGCAAAAAAGGCAAAAGACACAATTTTAAAATTAAAAGAAGCAATTCAAAAGCCAAAAAAAAAAAAAAAAGCATTTAAAAGGATGCTAAGTTTGCAAATACTAAATGGAATATAAATTAAAGCAGCAACAAGACAAACTTTTTCACCCAATGGATTAGGAAAATAATTAAGAAAGAAATACCCAGTGCTCCTGAAGTGTGAGGAAATAGGCCTTCTTGGGGTAACTGGCCACAACCTTTTAAAAGTCTAAAATGTGCAGAACCTTTGACCCAGCAATTCTTCCAGGAGTCTAGCCTATAAAAATAATCACAAAGGTACACAAAGGTATACACACACTCAAGACTCTTTACTGCAGCATTATTTTTCACAGCAGAAAACCTATTAAACCACCTAAATTTCCTTCACTAGAGGTATATTTGAATGATGATGCAGCCATCTAATAAAATACTATAACTCTGTATTATGTTAAAAACCAGGGGAAAAAAAGTCTTCAAAGGAAACAAGTTGCTGGGGTGACAGCATGACTCCATTTATGTGAAACATAAAACTATACATATGTGCAACTGCATAGAAAAAGGTTGGTAAGGAGATGTATCTCTATGTACTTCCTGAGGTTAAAAATTATTCCATGGAACATGAGTAAGCACAACTTTTTAATATTTGAAAAAGAACAATCTCAAGCTTGGGCTGGCATAGTGCGATGTTACCCTGTCCATGTTTCCCAGATGCTTGTGCCTCTTCCTAAGCAAGCTCCTCCACGGCCTTACCATTGACCTGTTGAGGGGCCACTAGGCTGTATGTCCAGCCCAGAACCTTCCTCTGAGATTCAAGTTTTCTATATGGCCAGTCACCTTTGCAACATGTCCCCTAAGCCCCACCCAAAATCTAAAGCAGGGCTTCCTCTCCATAGCAGGCCCTCCTTTCTAGAGTTCCACCTCTGGCCCGTCACAGAGCCCAGCGCCACCACTGACTCCTCCCCTCCCCTGGCCCATATCCAGACCAACACCTAAAGTCCTAAATCTCTCTCAAACCCATCTTTGTCTCCAGCACTGCCACACTTAGTCTGGGGAGCCTTCATCTCTCTCCCGGACACCAACGCCTGCCCGTCCCTTCACCCTCCATGCTGTAAACCCCAAGCTCCACACTCCAACATGGCGGCTTGAGAACGGGAAATCAATTTGCAGTCACTCAGAGCTCAAATTCTTCAAGGGCCGTCCCACTGCTTGCAGGACTAAGGCCGTAAGGAGATCTGGCCATACCTGGCAGGGCCACCACTCAGTCCTCCTCCCACTCTCGGGACTCTGTCACCCCAAATTTCTTTCAGTTCCTTGCTCCTTCCCCGTTGCCCCAGGCCCTGGGGCAATGACACAGGTCTGTCCCCTTCTCTGGAACTCTCCTCCCACTTCCCCTGGGTTCATTTAATTCCATCACCCTTCAGTTCTCAGCTCAGTCCTCACTTTCTCGGTGAAGCTTGTTCTGACCCTCTCCCTATTGGTTTTCCCTGTTCAAGGTTTCCATCATGCTCTGTCACTTTGATTCAAAGACTATGTCTCTGTTTGAGATTCAGTCTTTGTGTGATTCTAGGTTAATATCTGTCCCCCACAGCTCTGAATGCCAGGAAGGTGGAGAATCATCAATGTACACAAATGCCAGCAAATGTCTGCAACAAAGCAGAAGTGCAGTAAGCATTGCATGAATCGATAAAGGAATTTTATGTGGACAAATGTTTAAAGACTAGGCAGATGTATACTTTTCTTTTTTAAAGAATTATTTTATTTATTTCCCCCTACCCCCTCATTATTTGCATTTGCTGTGTCTGTGTGTTGCGTGCTGATCTTCTTTTTATGAGGCACTTGGGACAGAACCCGGGACCTCCCATGTAGGAAGGAAGTGCCTAATTGCTTGAGCCAAGATGTATATTTTTATTTTTATTTTTAATTTATTTTTAATTTTTTATTCAATTTTTAAAAATATTACATTAAAAAAATATGAGGTCCCATTCAACCCCACCGCCCCCACCCCACTATTCCCCCCACAGCAACACTCTCTCCCATTATCATGACACATCCATTGCATTTGGTAAGTATATCTCTGGGCATCGCTGCACCTCATGGTCAATGGTCCACATCGTAGCCCATACTCTCCCACGTTCCATCCAGTGGGCCCTGGGAGGATCTACAATGTCCGGTAATTGTCCCTGAAGCACCACCCAGGACAACTCCAAGTCCCGAAAACACCTCCACATCTCAAGATGTATATTTTTAAAAAACTTTTTATTTTTAAATTTGGGAAAATTTCAAATATGCACAAAAGTAGAAAGAAGAGTATATGAATTCCCATGTCCCTATCATCCAGCTTCAGTAACTATCATCATTGTACAGGTCTTATTTTTATCAATCCACCCCCTCACATCTTCTGTTTTTCTTTTTTTTGTTTTTTTCACAAGACCTTTAGTATACAAAGAGAAACAATTTTATACATGTAAATGCATATCTAGTGGAGCTCTATGTGTTTATTCAGAGGTGAAAGGGGTCTCCAAAAGACACAAAAACTAGAAATCATTATACTGCATATTATAAAATGTCAAATGACAGCTGTTTGCTTTCCCACACATTCGGATTCTCAAGTGACTGACGTGGAACCCTCGGAATGACAACGAAGGAACTGCCTCATATCTCAGGTGGAAAAGTGATTTGGCTGTTTGAGTCAAGTGCCTCACAACACACTGTCACACCCTTTCCGATGTGAGCAAACACAAAGAGATGCATCCCATCAAGTCACCTACTTGGCTGAACTGTGCACCTGGTAACCCTCTCAGAAGCTTCCTTCATGTGTATTCCTCTCCCTACACAAAGCCTCTGAAGTAAACCGGGAATGACAAAAACAGGAAAGTCCCATCTTGCGGAGAGATTGAGGAGCCAAGGCCTGCCTGACAATATGGCCCAAGTTCATTACTCCGGATCCGAAAGAAAACAAATGATGTCATTACCGTGGTGTCTACTTCAAAACCAAGAAATACAGCAAAAGGGATAAACCACAAATTCAAACAAAAATTTCTAGCACTTATAATCAAACGAAGAGGGACAAATGTGTTTATCCTCAACAAAGTTGTAAATAATTTCACAGCTGTTTATTTTTGGCACCCACAGCTCTGGAGGCAGTTATCTTCAGCATCCTTAGTCACAAGTCTGATATGCCAAAGGCACATACTCTTATGAAAAAAAAATCGGTCATCAGCAATAAGATTTTTAACGGTCAGTATTTAAAAGTACACAAGAGCTTAAAAACTCCCTCGATAATAAATCCAGAGAGGGAAGTGGATGTGGCTCAACTGATAGAGCATCTGTCTACCATATGGGAGATCCAGGGTTCTAACCCAGGGCTTCCTGACTCGTGTGGTAAGCTGGCCCATGCATAGCAGAGTGCTGTGCCATGCAGGGGTCTCCCCCGCATAGGGGAGCCCCACGTACAAGGAGTGCGCCCTGTATTGAGCCGCCCCATGTGAAAAAAGTTCAGCCTGCTCAGGAGTGGCGCTGCACACACGGAGAGCTAACGCAGCAAGATGACACAACAAAAAGAGACACACATTCCCAGTGCTGCCGAGAATGAAGGAGGACACAGAAGAACACACAGTGAATGGAGCAGACAACCGGGCGGGGGGGGGGGGGGGGGGGCGCGGGGGAGGAGTAAATAAAATAAAATCTTTAAAAAATAATAAAAATAAATCCAGGATTTGTAAAAGACACTACCTTATCATTCCAGGTCACAGGCTATTTCTGTTTAGCCAGGAGATTTACTGACCAGGACTCTGCACTAAATACTGCTGAGATAACCAATATTACCAAAAATAGCTCTTCTTCCTGTCTCCTTCCCTGAGCTACGAGCTTCACTGTCCACCCGGTACCATGAACCTACTACTTCCAACCCTCCTTAGTTTCCTAGGCTGCTCAAGCAAACACCATGAAATGAATGGGGTTAGATCATGGGAATTTATTTGTTCATGGTTTTGAAGCTGGAAAAATGTCCAATTCAAGGCCTCATCAAGGTGATGCTTTCTCCCCAAACACTGTGGCATTCTGGGGTTGGCTGCCCGTGATCCTTGTTGGTTCCTCTGTCACGTGGCAGGGCACACGGTGGCATCCCCGGGCTCTTCCTTCTCTTCCAGGTTCCACTGCAGCTTCTTGCTTCCTGCGGCTTTCTTTTTCTGTCTGGATTTCATTCTCTTGCAAAGGACTCCAGTGAGGAGATTAAGACGCATCCTGATTGAGGTGGGTCGCACCTTAACTGAAGTCATCTCATGACAAAGTCCTACTTACCATGGGTTCAAACAGGAATGGATTAAATTTAAGAACATGTTTTTTTCTGGAGTGCATACAGCCTCAAACTACTATACTGCCTCTCTCCCTCATCTCCCTCTTCCAATCAGTGCCTCTGAGGTCATCTGTGCACCATCTCTACCACCATTAGCCCCCAGATTTTGAAGGCCAGAGAATGGCAAATGACAGGCACCCAGTAAGAAAGAGTAACAGAAGGCAGAAGGCCTCAGCCTTCCTAGATTAAGCAAGCATCCAAGGAACTCAAAGATGGTTATTTGACTGCTTAATTTTTCAAAGAAAACAAACAAACAAACCTGAATTTAGAAAAGCTATTTTCTATCCACACAGATCAGCTCATCCTTCACAAGTGCTGAGTTTTCACCACAGACACCATTCTCTGACCTGCGCCGTGCCAATATTCGCTGAGGAAATGCCCATTGTCCTACGGTTTTCTCATTTTCTTCCAACATGCAGATGCCAATGCTAATTACTGTCTCAGTTCAGGCAAACACAAAGCTGTACAATGTGTGTGTTTCTGCAAATCCTCCAGCAACTTCCTATTTCAGTTACAGTGAGGAGGAAAGCTGCCCCTTACTTAGCTTGAACAGCACGAAGGGAAAGAGAAAGTGTGCAAAGACAGGATCTCGAGCGTTAGAAGTTAACTAGTTTGGCCACCGAGTTACCCCATCCCCAGAAGGATCTCAAAGACAAAATAAAGGGGTCATGAACAACTGATTTTATCAGCTTCTGAAGATTTGAAACTCGGTGGAAAATTCTGAATAAAAGCTGTTTCTTCCCAAATAAACTCAGGGTTAACAATTATTGCTATTGCATTGTTTAAAAAGCATTCATTTGTCACTGACATTTATCAGTCTGGAGTTCTGACATGCTTCTGAGACAGAGCTCAGCTAGTCAAGGAAAAGAAAATGTCCTTTGGATAACTGTGTATCCTCTGGCAAGATACCTAATTTTGCCAGGCCTTCATCTTCTCAGGTGGAAAATGGAATAACAATTATATTTTGAGTCTTTTTGGACCCCAGAAAATTATGTTCTTAAGCTAATCCTTTCCTGTGTGTATAAAGCTATCACTGGTGGGACCCTCTATTTAACTCATTTCAGTTAAGGGCCTTGATTAGATTATATGACCCAGAGTAGGTCTTACTCCTCTTACTGGAGTCCTTTATAAATAGAGGAATATAAAGCTGCAGACAGGGAGAAGCCTCCAGAGGTTGAAATCAATGAACCCAGGAGAGACAAAAACCACAGTCAGAGCAGACCGAGGTTAAAAGCAACAAGGCCTGGAGGAGAAGGCAGAGGCCGGGACCAGCAGACGCTGTGCCCTGCCACATGAGAGGACTCCAAGACCACCAGTAATCGGTGATTGGGAAGAAAAGCATCACCCAATGAAGCCTTCATCTGGACATTTTCACAGCCTCGGAACCGTAAGGTTTTAACCTAATAAATCCCCATGTCAAAGCCAACCCATTTCTGGTATATTGTGCCCAGCGTCTTTCAGCAAACTACAACAAAGACCTGGGAAATGGATGTCGCTCAAGCAGTTGGGTGCCCACCTACCACACGGGAGGTCCCAGGTTTGGCTCTTGTGCCTCCTAAAGAAGACGAGCAAGACAGTGAGCTGACACAACAAGATAATGCAGCAAGATGATGCTACTAAGAGACACAGTAAGGAAACACAATTAAAGACACAACAAGCAGGGAGTGGAGGTAGCTGAAATGATTGGGTGCCTCTCTCCCATATGAGGTCCTTGGTTTGGTTCCTGGTGCCTCCTAAAAAGAAGACAAACAGAAAGCAGGCATAATCCCAAACAACAAGGGGCAGGTAGGGGGGAGAAATAAACAAATAAAATAAATCTTTAAACAAAAAAACAACAAAGACCTACCCTAAAGAGGAATGAGAAGATAATAAAAGTCACTGTTCCATTCTCCTGTACCTGGCAACTGTGCAATCCCAGGGAAACACTAAATATATGGTGAAGGCATCCTGGAAAAGCCCCGAAGGAATGAGAGCAGACTAGCTCCAGGCCTGGAGGCCTACTAGGAGACCCTTGGGGATCTCAGATCCATGTGCCCAAACTCATACTCTCTACCCACAGAAGTGGAGGTGCACAGATTATCACCAGAAGTCACACTTGAAGAGCTTAGAGATCTTCTGATCCCAAGCTGTCATTTGCACCAGTAGGCTTGCACACATCATACTGCCTTACCAGGCAGCTTTTGTCTTGTTCTTGTCCTGCAATCGGGGGACTCTTGGCTCACATGGTGCTCATGTGCCTCTTTTCCGGGAAACTTAAAGTGGATGATAGCCAAATCTGCACTTCTCATGGAGCCCTTTCCTTTGAGCTCAACCTGGCTTTCCTGTTGTTTCCATCATGGCAGTCCAGCCATATCCCAGGAAGGTTCTCAGTGAATTCTCTTGAGTGATTTAACCTTAACATGATTTGATATGTACTGTCATCCCCATGTTGACTGTGAAGAGACAAGCTTACCAAGATGAAGTAAATTGCCATTAGATTTCTTCATTGGGATGTCCCCCAAGGCCCAATGTGCCTGGTGTGTGGCAGGCATTGAACCCACATTTCCTTCTTGTCCTTAATTTCAGGACCCCACTGTCCCCCCCATACACACACACACAAACACAGCAATCTTCTTCCTGGTTCCCTGTACCAGTTTATACTCCCACCACCACCGCCTAGGTTCAATCCTCACTCTCTCTTACTAGGACTTCCTCCAACTGCTGTGCCCTACAAATATCTCCCCTTTACAACTGCACCTGGATTAAGTCATCCTGAAGGCAAACCTGAACACAGAAGGCTCTGCAATGGGCTCTCCATCCCCTTGAGAATAAAGTCAAACTCCAGCTCCCCTTTGGCACTCCAGAAAACCCAAACCGCTTTTACCAACTCTCAGAGATCAACAGCCTTGCCTTCACACTCCCACTCGTGTTGTCTGTGCCACAGACGCCCTTGTCCATGTTTCCTTGGGACTCCCATTTCCCTGCAGCTGAGGCCTCACTTCTGCAAGCCCTCCCTTACCTCCACCAACCCCAGGCTCAGCTAGGGACAACCATAAATCTCTGCATCACATGGATGAAGATATAATTATCTAATTAATTGCCCCTTTCCCCTATTCAACTAAACACACCATGAGAGCCCATACTAGGTCTTTTTATCTTCAGGACCTAGGGCCTAGACACATTAAATGTCTTCATGATTCAGTCCACCCAATTTTCCAAACTTTGGAGCCCTCCTCGACTCTTCCCAGGCAGGGAGCCCCATCAATTACTGTCTCTGAAATCCCACTTCCTTCTTTATCCCTCTGTACCTCCAGGCTCAGCCCCTCTCATTATTCCCAGGACTATTATACTGACTTCCTTCCTCCAACATCCCCTTTAGATATTTACAATTCCTTTCTGCTTCCTGCCAGAGTTACTCTTCTGAAACACATCTAATGTTAGTGCCACAGCTACAGACCCTCTGCAACTTTTCGCTACCTGCAGGTGAAGGTACCATATCTAGATGGCTTTCAATGCTCACCTCCCCCTTCAAGCCCACCCACTTGTCCCACACTGGTCTAACAGCCATTCCCAGAACTCTGCAGACCCACACATATTCTGTGCATGCTTTCAGCATCTCTTTGCCAGGCCCACCCCACCCCATCTCATCCTTCAAGGCAGAGTTCAGAGGTCATCTCCTTGGTGAAACCCGCACAGCACCATCCTCACCTCCACCCCCTCCCCCCAGCAGAGCTCACCCCCGCCTGCACTCTGAGCTTCCACCAGTGCTGATTACACTGCCAGCTCCGGGTTCTGCCGGCCATCATCCAAGCCCAGCAAGTAGGGCAGGCAGGGCACAGGGCTCCCAGTATGAGCACATGCAATGAGTCACTTGAGGCAATCACCTCATTTCCTTCGATTTAATAACATGAAGTGTTAATGTGAAGTGCGGAATAAAGAGCCCCAGGTCTATGACATGCCTGGCCCAGGGCCATGGGTGTCCGGACCTCAACCACCTCATCAGCAATTCACTGTTTTGCCAAAAGGGAACCAGGGGGAAGCAGCTGTGGCTCAATCTGTTGGGTTCCCATCTACCAAATGGGAGGTCCTGGGTTTGCATCCCGGGACCTCCTTGTGAAGGCAGGGGTACCTGGCCTGGGCAGCGCGGAGTGCCCCCAGCCCACAAGTGCCACAGAGAGCCGACTCAGCAAGGTGACACAACAAAAGGGGAGACAAGCAAAAACAGAAGACCGCGCAGTGAAGAGACACAGAGAGCAGACAGCAAGCAAAAAGCTGCAAGGAGGGTGGATTAAAAAAAGGGGGGCCAGGACCCCCTAGGGATCTCAGGAGGACATGTCCGTTGTCTCACGCAGCGGCTGCCACCCCGAGCGTCCCTTCCGCACTCGAGTAACTGGAACTCTCACCTCTCCATTGCTGATGCAGCAACGTGAATAAAAGAAAGCTGCTGTTGACGGTTCTGCGCGCTGGGGAAAAAGGCAGTGTCTTCCACAAATCTCTGGCTTTATTATTGAGGGAGTTTTTTTAAGCTCCAATGCCCTTTTAAATATTGACCATTAAAAATCTTATTGCTGATTACCGATTTTTTCTTCAGATGATTATGGGCCTTTGGCATGTCAGACTTGTGTTTAGGGATGCCTAATACCTGAGAGATGCGGCCGCTCGAGGGACCTGTCGCCACGAGGAAATCCATTGCGTGGCAGCGCCCGCGCGCATGCGCTGCACACATCGCGCATGCGCCGCAGGACGGAGGTGTGAGCCACGCTTCTGGGTCGGTGAAAAGGCGTGTTCTCAGGGGGCGTGAGAGGCGAGCGAGGCCGGGGCCAACGAGGCGATGACCCGGGGACAAGCAGCGACCTGCCCCTTCCGCCGCTTCCCGCTAAGGTGCGATAACCGCTCTCCTCAGATGGGGGAGAGGTACTGGGTAGGCGGCCGGAGGTGAGAGGACTGAGGAAGGAGGGGGTCAGCCGAATGGCCCGGCCTGTCAGGATGCGTGGGGTTCCCGTCACCCCACCGCACCCCACCTCACCCCCCTTCAAATGCCCAAGGTGAGAACAGAGGAGAAGGAGCCGGAAAGTGTGCAGACACCCAGGCGGTGAGGAGAAATGTGTACCTTCCCCATTGTTATTCATATTTACTGTCAGCTAAGTAGGCAGCTGGAAACATCGCCTTCTGGGGGACACGATTTTCTTCTGCCTTTCCTATGTGGAAGGCTGGCCCTGTGGGCTGGAGCCCGACTCACAGAATTCAGATTGCAGTGTTGTTGCTTGTTATCCTTTTGAGCTTGGGCAGCTTACCTCTTCTGAGCCTCGGTTTCCTCATGTAGTAAAAGGGTTAGTAATAGTATTTCCAGGACTTTGGTGAAGATAAGATGAGTTATTATAAATACACAATGAGACTGGTGCCAGGCAAGACTGCATGAGTGTTTTGTGTTTTTTATTTTATTTTTAATTATCTTTTTCTAAAGTTAATAGATCACACAAAATATAACATTAAAAAACGTAAGAGGTTCTTCTGAGGGCTACAGAGACCCACAGGTTCTATGGTCATGGCAGATGGAGTTCAGTGCCATGTCATTTGGCCCTACTTTGGAGTTTGCGTTTCTGTGTGATGCAGCTGGACTTAGATGTCCACAAGTCTCTCCTGTTACTTTTACTGGAACTGTAGTTGGTGCTGGGGTTTAATGTATACCCAAGGGACCTGAATCTCTGGACTGACCATGTGAGAGCCAGGCCCTGAGCCTCAACAGACTTCAGCTCCTACACTCTGGTTTATTGGACTTACCCCACTCAGCTACATGGAGGTGAAGAAGGTCAACCATCACACCATGGAGCCAAGACTGCCTGCAACTGAAAGTAGGAGAATTGCATCCAGCATCCATGTGGAATCTAAGCCCCCCTCTTGATATAGATGTGGAGTGGACACAACCATTCTAAGGTCCTCAGGATGGAGGAATAGAGTATGGATTAGCGTGGACTTACTGATATTCCATTCATGAACTATTGTGATTAGTAATTGAAGAAAATGTGGCATTGGTGTGGAGAAAGTGGCCATGGTGGCTGCTGAGGGTAGGGAGTGGGAGGAAGAGATGAGATGTGGGGGTGTTTTTGGGACTTGGAGTTGTCCTGGGTGGTGCTGTAGGGACAGTTACCGGACATTTATGTCCTCCCATGGCCCACTGGGTGGATTGTGGGAGAGTGTGGGCTATGATGTGGACCATTGACTATGAGGTGCAGCGGTGCTCAGAGATGTATTCACCAAATGCAATGAATGTCTCATGATGATGGAGGAGATTGTTGTTATGGGGGGAGGAGTGGGGTGAGAGGGGTGGGGGGTATATGAGAACTTCATATTTTTTGAATGTAATATAAAAAAAAAAAGACAAAAAAAAAACCTATGAGGTTTCCATATACCCCACTCCCTACCCTCCCATCCCCATCAATTTTTTATTGTATTTTTTGAAGATACATAGATGACAAAATATGTTATATTCAAAAAATATAAGAGGTTCCCATATACCCCCCACTCTCCCCCACCCCACTCCTCCCACATCAACACCTCTTTCGTCACTGTGGCACATTCATTGCATTTGGTGAATACATTTTGGAGCATTGCTGCACCACATGGATAATAGTTTACATTGTAGTTTACACTCTCCCCCCAGCACATTCATTAGGTTATGGCAGGATATATAATGTCCAGCACTTGTCCCTGCAGTATCATTTAGGACAACTCCAAGTCCTGAAAATGCCCCCACATCACATCTCTTCTTCCCTCTCCCTGCCCTCAGCAACAACTGTGGCTACTTTCTCCACATTGGTGCTACAATTTCTTCTATTACTAGTCACCCATAGTAGAATATCATTAGTAAGTCCACTCTCATCCATATTTTATTCCTCCATCCTGTGGATTCTGGGATGGTGATGTCCACTCCACCTCTGTATTGAGAGGGGCTTAGATTCCACATGGATGATGGATGTAATTCCCCTGTGTGCAGTTGTAGGCACTCTTGGTTCCCTTGCATGAGTGTTTTGCTGTCACTGTTACTGTTTTTATTAGAGCTGTGAGTAACACGATGTTCAATGGGACTTTTCCTGTTACCCTGGAATTGATGAGTCAGCTTGCAAAGGTGAGGACCCAGAGGCTTAGTTCCCCACCTTGTAAAGAGAATCCCCAACTTAAAGTATTCAGAACTGCTTATTAAAGCACTGCAGAATCAGCCTTGCTATTCCCAGCTCCCCCGTCCCCCCACCCCACCCCCCTGCTTCCATTCCCAGGCCTACAGGAAGAGACAACTGGGGAGGGGTGGACAAGAAGTATAGGAGTTTCCCTCAGAAGCCCTCTGGGTACAGAATTGGGAAGAACGTTTTGCTGTTAAAAAAAAACACAGAAGGGTGTTTCGCTCCAGGAGAGTGACCACAATGATTTGAGATACCTAAATTAAGAGAGATTGCCATTGTATCGCCTGGGAGAATCCTCAGTCAGATGGGTGGTGGTTTAGTGGAGGGCATGCCTATCATTGCTGGAGTTCTCTGATAGCAGCTTTCTGCTGGGCCAGGGGCCCTGAGTCAAGGGCCATAGGGGTATCACTGATAGCAGGAGCTAATTGGTGTTGGGAGTAGAAAAAGTTGAGCTGGAGTACAATTTCCCATATCATAGCACTGTACACTGAGGAGACTTTTCAGGGCCTTTGGAAGAACTTATATAAACTCCTGTGAAAGAAAGCCAACTTCCAGACTTAACCTTACAGAGATTTAAAAAAACATCATGTTAGGAGGACTTACACTACTTGATTTCAAGACTTAGTGTAAAGCTATACAAATCAAGACACATAGATCAATGGAAAGGAGTGGAGTCCAGATATAGACCCACACATACATGATCAAATGATTTTCAGTGAAGGTGCCAAAGAAAGGATAGTCTGCAACAAAGCGAGCTGGAACAACTGGGTATCCATATCGAATAATATGATTCTCAACCTTTATTGCAAACCATAATCAAAAATTAATTCAGAATGAATCCTTGACCTGAATGTAAGAGCTAAAACTGTAAAATTTCTAGGAGAAAATCTTGGAAGGACCCCATTAAGAAAATGAAAAAGCAAGACTGGGAAAAAAATATTTTCAAAACATGATAATGGACTTTTATCAGGGTACATAAAGAACTTACTCAACCCTATAACAAAATTACAAACAGAACAGATACTTAATGAAGAAGCTGTACAGATGACAAAGTATATGAAGAAATCCTCAACTGTCACCTATTATTAAGGAAACAAAAGGCGACAGTGAGACACCACTAAACCATCATACATCTACTCGAATGGCTAAAATTGAAAAGACAGTACCAAGTTTTGGCAAGATGTGAAACAACCGGAATTCTCATACCTTGCTGGTAGGAATGCAAAATGGTACAGCTAATTTGGAAAATGTTTTGAGTTTCTTATAAGGTAAGTTATTACTTACCATTCAACCCAGTGATGCCACTCCTAGGTACTTACCCAAGAGAATGAATATATGTCCCAGTACTTATACTAGAATGTTCATAGAAGCTTTATTAATAATAGTTAAAATTTAGAAATAGCCTAAGTGCCCATCAATTGGTAAATGGATAAACAAGTTGTGATATATCCAGACAATGAAATACTACTCAGCAAAAAAATGAACAATTGATATGGGAAACAATGTAGATATATCTCAGTTTTGTTAGGTTAAATGGAAGAAGCCAGATGCCAAAGGCTACATATTGTATCATTCCATTGCTAGGAAATTCTAGAATAGGCAAAACTGTTTTGACAGAAAACACAACAGTAGTTAGGAGCTGAGTGGAGGGGAGGAAATTTACTGCAAAGGAGCACAGAGTGAATGTTGTGGAGTGGTGGAAATAGATCTCTATCATAATTGGCTTGATGGTGGTTGTAGGACCGTGCATTTGTCAGAACTCTGAATTGTACACTTAAAATTGGTGAATTTTGTTGTATGTAAAAAAATACCTCAATTTTTAAAAATTGTGTTGACCTGAAAGTAAACTACAAGTAGTGGTTCTTTAGATACAGACCTTTGCTCTTCTCCCTAATTCATTCACCATGATCCAATACCAGAGGAGCAAGATCCCAAGAAAGGGGGCAAGGGGGTGGGGTATCCAAATCTCACCTTTCCTCTTAGTGTCCTAAGCCATAAATCTGACTGGCAATAGGAATGGGCAAAGCTTTACCTTGTATTTGAGATTGGACTGTCTGGATTTTTAATAATTTCAAGGCATTGAGAAGTTGTGAGATCTGCTCAAAATATGATTAAGGGGAGGTGTGGGAGATTTGACAGAGATTGGTTGAAGGTAGCAATTAGAGAAAGCAACTTATTCCTTCAGAGGCAAGATACCGCAATAATTTGACTATACTGGTCATTAAATTAGCATAATAAACCTTCTGCCTAGTATATAATGTATCACTCATATACTGTATTTTTTAAGTGTATACAAATGCCATTGCAGCTAATAAAATATAGAATCACTTAAAATATTACTGAATTCATAGTGTACTTTTGTCATTATATATTTTCTGAATTAAAAGATACCAGAAGTGTAATAGCTATATGTGAGGGGCCCCCATATTTTTGTCTGTAAAAAGGAGTCCTTGGTGTGCAAGAAAGTGTTCCTACAGGAAAATACAAAGCCAATACAGTGCTTTGGGAACAAGAATGGAAATGGATCTTACTGGAGATTGAGAAATGTCAAACAGGAAAGAAAATCCAGAATAGTGTCATGATGTGGACACCAAAAATAAAGAGCATTTCAAGAAATAGGAAGGTTGTAAGCCCAGCTCTGACTAGGCACAGCTAGATCTTCTTACCTGTGGGCTCCAAATGAACTGATGAACCTCTTTTCAGCACAAACCTGTCCAGTCAGAACTGCAAGATGAACTCCAGTTAGCTGTTCCTTGCCAGTCTCAACATAAACTACACAATCCTAGCTCTTGACTGTTTTGCACCTGTGAATGAGCTAGAACAGATCTGTTAATGCAGCTTCCAGGTAAAAACGGAAGTTTGAACACACTCCCTTTCACTTGTGTCACGTCACAGGGAAAGGGGAGGGTACAACACTGGCTCCACCAGCAGAAAGCCCCTGAAACCTCCCAAGTTGTAGGAGGCAGAGCTGGATCATATTTCTTCTGGTTTCCCATCTTGCCTAAGCATACAACCCTTCCCCTGGGGAAATGATCATTTAGAGACAAAAATGTTTAATCTTATTAATTATTACAGAAATTACAAAACTCCAGGGACTCCATCTCTTACTCCCACTTCAGCTCTTATCCCCACCCTATCTCCTTACTCAGTTCTCTGCCATTTACCACTTGAAAACCCAAATTCACTAATCTTTTTCGTCAAATAAGATCTTTTTTCCCAGTTCCAGATATGATCTAGCTTGATGGGCTCCCTTGCTTGCTTTCTTGTAGGCATATCAAACTCAGCACACCTAAAATTGAGTATCATCTCCATGATCCCAATCTGCTTTTTCATCTCTGTTCCCTGATAGTGCATGACACCACAAACCACACACATTTGCACATACGTAGACTTGTTAATCAAAGCCAATAGCTACTTTCACCTAAATTTCAAATCCATCCCTGACTGTCCCTGCAGGTTGCTTTAGTTCCGGCCTCATCCTCCCTTGCCTGCAGAATCCTTGCAAATAGCTACTGTGTGGTCCTCCTGCCTCTAGCTGGCTAATCCCCTTCCCCTAATACTGGCCACAAGGCTCTTTGTACTGGTCAATCTGATACCCACCTCTTACCCCCATTCCACCCCACACAATTGAAACCCTCCAGTGGTTTCCCACTGCCCTGAGGATAAAGTCTAAGCTTCTTAGCTTGTAGTTCCTGCCTGAGCTGGCCCCTGCCAGCGTTTCCAGCCTCCCTTCTTCCCAGACCCTGCTTGCATTTTATGCTCTGGCAGTCTAGCTGTATACCTGGCGTTTAAAACCTTGGATGGTGCTCAGTAAGTATCCGTTGAGTGAATCACTCCAATGTTATGAGGTACATTCTATCATCTCCATTTTGCTTATGAGGAAAGATGTTTACCAAGGTTAAGAAAATTGACTGCCCAGTACTTAGCTACTAAATAGTAGAATGGGCAGGAGGGGGTGATCTTAGTACTCCAAGATGACAGGGCAGCTGCAGGCCAGTCCACAGCCAGATAGCTGAGCAGTAGGTACCGTGGGGCAGACTGCAGGCCTAGCCCTGACAGGGCTCTGCGTAGGAGATCAAGGTTGCGTGCCAGCTCCTTTGCTGTGCACTGAGGACCACAGATCTTCAGTTGGTCTCAGGCCTCACTAGCCACTAGCCAGCCTAGACAAAGTCGACAGACACCACTGAAAAACCAGTTGTGCATAAGAAAGAGCTGGCCTCAGGTAATCATTAATTTACCCATGTCACTGCAGGTGGCCAGGTTCCTTCACTTGGAAACTACTGTGAGACGCCATAATTTGGTATACATTCTACTTTTCAAATTAGATGAAAAGCTCAGCCATGACTTTGGATATGCTTACATGTAGCGTAATCATTTGTAGACAGTTTGCCCTAAAAAATGCCCCAGGTATGCTCTTTAAAAGAGTTATATTTGAAAATCAAAATTGAGCAATTATAAAAATATCTCTATGTTACTTCTGTTTCTCTTACTAATTCCTGAGAATATGGTTCACCAAAATCTATTTTTTTATTTTCTGAAATTTAAAAGTAAGAATTAGGGCCCTCCAGATTTAAGTTAAAAGACTAAAAACCTAGAATTTGAGAGTATTCTTTCTTGCCCACGTATCGTGCAACTCCCATCCCACCCCGCCTCTCCCTTTCTTTACTTTCAGTTATATTTTTCCCTTTTCACAGAATCCATATTTTGATTTGATAATTTGATAATTTCTGCCTCCTCCACCTTTGTGAGGTAGCCTCAGGGTATTTTCCTAACTTGTTGCTGACAAGATGGAGGTGGCATTGTTTTTGCAATTACATTAGAAGTCCGAAGTCTTTCCATGCTATGTCCTGTGTTTCCTTTGTCATCACCATGCCAGGCCCAGGACTCCCTCCCTGCCACCACACTTTTATCATGTGGACCACTCAGGGCACCCCATCCCTTCTCATTGTTAGGCAACATCACTTCTATGGTTAGAGCTGGGCCTCTTTTCTGAGTAGGCAGTAAAAGGTTTGTTGCTGATAGGTTTATTGCTAGGAGTCTTATTCTTTTTTTTTTTTTTTTTTTAATTTCTTTGTACTTAATTTCCCAAAGACCTACTTTGGTGGGAAGAATTCTAAAGCTATTCTAAAGAATTCTAAATCCTCCCAGGATTCCTGTCCCCTGGTTATGCAATTAAACATTAATGTAGATACTGCTGTGATGGGACTCTGCAGATGGAATTAAGGTTATAATCGGCTGACTTTAGATTATTTTGGATTATCTGGGGTGGGCACAATGTGATCACATGGACCCTTAAAGGCAGCAGAAGACTCAGATGTGGTAGCAGAGGGGAGGTAGAAAGGGGGGTCAAGGAGATTTGAAGCATGAGAAGTACTTGACCTGCCATCTAGGGCGTTGAAGGGAGCTGTGAGTTAGGGAACACGGGTATCTTCTAGAAGCTGAGAATGACATCTGGATAACAGCCTGCAAGGAAATAGAGACCTCAGCCCTACAACCACATGGGATTGAAATCTTCCCATAACCTGAATGAACTTGGAATCTGCTTCCAAACAAATTCATTCCCATGGCTTCTAGAAATAATACAGCCCTGCCAACGCCTTGATTTTGGCACTATGAAACTTGAGAACTGAGAATCAGCTGAGCTACGCTGTGCCTTGACTTTTGACCTATAGGTCTATGAGACAATAAATCTGTGTTGTTTTAAACTGCTAAGTTTGTGGTCATCTGTTATGGCAGCAATAGAAAACTAATACACATACTTTTGAGAAGAAAGAGGTGTGTATTTTTACTGGTTCATTAGGTTCTTTTTTTTTCCCTCTCCCCTTCCCCGCCCCCCTTCCCCGTTGTCTGCTCTCTGTGTCCATTCACTGTGTGTTCTTCTGTGTCTGCTCTGTATTCTTGTCAGCGGCACCTAGGATCTGTGTCTCTTTTTTGTTGTGTCATCTTGCTGTGTCTGCTCTCCGTGTGTGCGGCGCCACTCCTGGGCAGGCTGCACTTTTTTCACTCTGGGCAGCTCTCCTTACGGGGCGCACTCCTTGTACATGGGGTTCCCTATGCGGGGCAGGGAACTCCTTGTGTGCATCAGCACTGTGCATTGGCCAGCTCATCACATGGGTCAGGAGTCCCTGGGTTTGAACATTGGACCTCCCATGTGGTAGGTGGACACCCTATCTGTTGGGCCAAATCCACTTCCCTTTTGGTTCCTTTTGAGTGTCCATGCTATTTCAGAATGTCTCCCTGCCTAATTTATACTCCAGTTATTATGATACAAAAATTGTATCATGAAATTGGTCATACTGACTCAAGTAACAGTTGCCTTTCATTTTATTGCTTATAGCTGTTTAGGACAAATTGATGTCTGTATATTAATTTCATTTGTATCCCTTGCAATTATAATAGTCTATTTTATATATTAGAGGTATGTAGGTACTTTAATCCTTTCATTCAGTAAACATTTACTGGGATTAAATGTCTGCTGCCTTGCTGGGCCCTAAGAGCATGGAGATGACCAGTCATGTTCTCATGGACTAAAGTATAGGCAATATAGCAAGTGACTAAGACCCTGTCTTGAGCCGACTGCCTTGTTAGAGCCTGTCTCTATCACTTCCTATCCCTGTGATGTTGTCTCCTGTATCCTCCTCTTTACAATGGGTGTCTTATTGTGCCTGTTCCCCAGTCTGAGCCTGAGGGTTAGAGTGGTATATGTTTATCACTTAGAACAGTGTCTGACACATGGCAGGTGTCAGGTGAATATACTTGCTGTTGTTATTATGTCAGTGCTGGCCAGCTCAGATGGTTTGGGTTCCTGTGCTGATGACATGTATTAGCCTACTTGGCAGGTAAAGAGGCTGAAGATTGGAGATGCCAATCTTTACCTGTCCCAGGATAGAGGACGAGCCAGAGCTGGGTTCTCACCACTCCCCAAACCAGATGTGAGAACAAAATAACTAAACATCACCAAAGAAATAAATACTTCTTTAAAAGCATAGTGTTTGCCCTGTGGGTGGTGTCTGGCAGGTGTCTCTAGGTTGGGTCATATCTGGTGTTGCTTTGTTGGATTCCCTGGTCCTCCCAGAGCTCATGAAGAGCAAGAGACCAACCTGCCTTAGTGACAGGGGACACGTCATGTCATTGCATTTTCCTAATCATTTAGAGTAAAGCAGGAAACCCTTCTTCAACCTCCTGCATCCAAAGCTTGTCCAGCCATCGAGGCCCAGCAGAAATGTCATTTTTTCCAAGAAGTGAATGGCACAGGGAATTTTCATAGCACTGAGAAAAAAAAAACAAACAAAAAACCCAAATCAGTTGCTCAGCTCATCAGAGCATAGTGTCATCTCTTGCTCGGGATGTGAGAATGCTTAGGTCCCAGAGCCTTTCCTCCCACCAATTGCTGCCCTCCCTCCCCATCTCTGTCCTGGCAGAGACTCAGGGCCACCCATGGAGAAGAGGAGTTTTTCCTACTTTTCTGTTTTGAGGCATTTCCCATGCTAGCACAGGATGTTTTGGAAGGGAGTAACACCTCCACCATGGAAAAGACAACAAGTCTTTGGAACTGCTTTGGACTGGAAGGTTTGGAGAGGACTGTCTAGATAACCTTTACCCAGAAAAAAGCCCTCCAGGACTTTGGAGGTGTGTGTGTGAAGAGAGTAACATTACTCCACTGTTTGGGAGGCACAGCTGTCATATACAGATCCCCACTTGGATGTTCCAAATCTCTGGTTCCCAGCACATCCTGTCAGGGCAGCCCGTCTGCCTAGACCTCTGAAACAGTTGGCTGGTGAATCCATGGAGTAAGCTAAGCCAACTGTCCATGGCCTGTTTCCAAGCAAAGACTCTTCTTTTTATCTCATGCTTATGTTTTAAAGCCACAAAGACTACTGATTATTGGAAAGATTGGGTCACAATGCAACCTTAGAAAGTTCCCTTTCAATCCAGAGGATCCAGGACTCTGTAACTCCAGGTCGCAGCTGTCAGCCAGCATCTAACAATTGCTTATATTATAATGTGCTCCTTCTCATTTGTACTCACTTGCTGGAGCCTGCTTCTCTGGAAGGAGGCAGAGAGAGGGTGGTCTGTGTTTAAGAAGAGGAGCCCAGTTCCATCGCCTCCTTCCTGATGTGCCAAGCTACATGCCACTTAGATGCAGTGGCTGGTAGATGGATGGTATGCATGGCTCAGCTGGTTAAGGAACCTAGAAGACAGAGGCAGAACTGTTGGCTAATATCCCCGCTTTGCCCCCCTGCCAACTTCCTATCACTTATTAGTATTTCTTATAAAGATAACAGCTGCACTTGAGGAAGAAAGATCCAGCTGTAAAGAAAAAAATGAGTCACCCTCTCACTCCAGCTCTCCTCCCTGAAGTTACCCTTTCTTAAGCATTTCTGTTTCAGCTCTTACTATGGTTACCTCCATAACTCTAAAGCACACACCCCAGGGTCTGAATTTCTCAAGAGTAGAGTTTCTCTTTATTCTCTTCTATGAAAAATATGAAATTTAGCACATTTACACCACCTCTTCTCCCCTCAACCTCCCAATTTGTTTATTACTTTTAGTTCTTCTAATATAGTTCCGTCAAAGAGGGTCCACTGAGCACCTGCCTAAAATGCAGATTTCCAGGTCCCAGACATAATTATCAGAATTTGTGGTGGTACCTAGGATTATGGGTTTATAATCATGTCCTCTAGTTAATTCCTAGGTGTAATAAATTTGAGAACCTCATGCCTACATTTAAACGAAATAATCTATCAGTTGGAATGCTTTTGTCTGCTGTATCAGAAATACAACTAAGGAGTGATGTTAGCAAAAATAGTGAAGTAAGGAACTCCAATTTCCATTCCTCCCTAAAAGCAATGAAAAACAGGCAAAAACTGTCAGAATTAATTTTTGTGTAATTCTAGAAATTAGCCAAAGTCTTGCAGCAACTTGGGAATGCTTATTCAAGAAAAACAGCTGATTCTCATTAAGAAGAATGAACTTTATGGCATTTTAACTTAATGCAATCCCATCCCCTGCTTTTCAACTCAGTGGTAGCTATAAAAATAACAACCTGGTACAGGAGGGAGCAGAATAAACTGCATTCATAAAGAACTGTAATTAATTATTTGTTCTGATCACTTTGGTAGCTACCTAGAAGACTGGTTCAAAACACTTGTCTTTATTTCACCTAACTCAGAACTGGCCCAATGCAAAAGCTACTTCCTGGGAGGCTTTTGTTTAAAACATTTACAAGCTAATGTCTTAGTTGCTGCTGTATGGAATGATAAAAAACAGTTGTGGTAAGCAATGGACTAACCACTAAGCTGGAAGGAAAGGCTGAGGAATGAGCCTAAGAGATTTGAAAAGCTGTGACAGATTCTTAAGAATCCAGAGGGCTAGGAGAATACTCTGGACTGTGTGCATGCTCAGGAAAGACTTGAGAAGGCCCTAAGCTCTCACCTCTGGCTGACCTTCAGGTGCTGCACAGTGAGGAAGTGAAGGCTAAAGCAGAGTTGTAAACTGCCTGGCTTAGTGTTGAAGGTATGTACCAAAACACATGCAGAACCCTTCAGCAAAGACTAAAAGTTTTCTTGGTCCCAGGCATTTAAGGATATTTCTGTCTAATCATTGCTTGACCACTAAACTAGCAGAACAGATATTTCAGGGGCCATACATGACAAAGAATACAAACTTTATGGAATTAGTTTAAAAAAGCAACTATTATAAGCAATCACAACAACTAATCCTGTGGAGGAGAATCAGATTTCCAGAGTTGTCATATTGTAATATTGAAAATGTCCAGTTTTAAAAAAAAAATTACAAGGCATGCAAAGAGACAAGAAAGTATGAGCCACATATAGGAGAAAAAAAGAAAATAGTAACAGGGTCTGAGGAAGTCCAGATATTAGACTTTCTAAACAAAGAGTTTAAATCATCTATGTTGAATAGGTTCAATGAGCAAAAGGAAACCATGCCTAGAGAACTAAAGAAAAGTATAATTATATTTTGCCAAATAGAGAATATCAACAAAGAGCTAGAAATTGTATTTTTTTAGGAAAAGGAATCAAGTCATATTTTTGAAGGTGAAAAGAAAAATAACTGAAATGAAAATTCATTAGAGGAGCTCAACAGCTAATGTGAGCTGGTGAAAGAAAGAATCAGCAAATCGAAGATAGGTCAATTGAGATTCTTCAGTCTGAAAACAGAAAGAAAAAATAATGAAGGAGAATAAACAGAGCCTCAGAGACCTGTGAGACACCCGATTAGGGCTCTCTAGGGAAACAAAACTGAAAGGTTTGCCTGGGTTAGGCAGAGATGGGAGGTCATTTGTGGGAGTTTTTCTCCTCCTCCTCATTCTCCAGTAGGTATGCTGGATGGTAGGTCACATTCCTCCTGGACTCAGGTATTTCAGGACCAGGTACACACTGTGTTCTCCCAGCTCCCTGTGGCATATAACCTCAGTCATATAGGATACAGTATGGGATAAACAACTGGTACAGAAAGTCCCAGATGTCTATATAGTGGGTACCCATCAGAATGGCAGTTGGGGGTGCCATGCCCGCAGCTCACCCACAGCCTGCTTCATGTTACCCTCTGCCTGAAGCACCTATTTGATTGTAGATGTAATTAACCATAGATAAAATCAACTGACTAATGATTTAAATCCATAAAATACACTGACAGTTAACAATCAGACCAGTGCTTACTTGACCAAACAACTGGATACCCTAATCTATCCAAGTTTTCACATAAACTTAACTATCACAGATACCATCAAGTATACCAACATGCACATTATGAGAGCCCCAGAAGGAGAAGAGAAAAAAGTGCAGAAAAAATATTTGAAGAAATAATAGCTAAAAAGTTACTAAGTTTGATGAAAAACATTCATTTCCAATCCAAGAAACTCAATGAACTCCAGATAAGAAAAATTCAAGAAGATATACACCCAGACACGTGATCAAGTGTTGAAAACAAAAGTAAAAAAGAAACTCTTGAAAGCTCTCAGAAAGCAACTCACCACATAGAAGGGGTCCTCAATAAGATTGAGTCAATAAGTAGGACTCCTCAATATTAACAGTCCTAAATAAATAGCAAGACATCCTGTGTTTATGGATTGAAGACAATATTGTTAAGATGTCATTACTACCTAAATCAATCTACAGATCCAATGCAATCCCTATCAAAAGTTTTTACAGAAATGGAAAAGCCAATCCTCAAATACATAAGGAATTGCAGAGGGTCCAAAATAGCCAAAACAATCTTGAAAAAGAAGAAAGTTGGAGTCTCACATTTCCTGATATCAAAGCTTAATACAGGGAATCGGATGTGGTTCAAGCAGTTGGGCTCCCATCTACCATATAGGAGGTCCAGGGCCTCTTGGTGAAGGCAGGCTGGCTTGTATGGCAACCTGGCCTGTGTGGAATGCTGGGGCCTGTGTGGAGTGCTGGCCTGTGCAGAATACTGCCCCACACAGGAGTGCTGCCCCACGCAAGAGAGCTGCCTTGTGCAGGAGTGCTGTCTATGTGGAGAGCTGGCACAGCAAGATGATGTAACAAAAAGAGACACAGAGAAGAGATAAGAGATGCAGCAGATGAGGGAGTTGAGGTGGTGCAAGAGAATGATCCCACTCTCCCCTCCGGAAGGTCCCAGGATTGGTTCCCAGAGCTGCCTAATGAGAATACAAGCAGACACAGAAGAACACACAGCAAATGGACACAAAGAGCAGACAACGTGGGGTGGGGGGAATAAATAAATCTTTAAAACAAAGTAAAACAAAAAAGACTTAATACAAATCTACAATAATCGTAACAGTGTGATAATAGTATAAGGATAGACATATAGACCAATTGAATAGAATTGAAGATCCAGAAATAAACCCACTCATGTATGACCAGTTGGCTTTTGACAAAGATATCAAGTCCATTAAATGGGAAAGAATAGACTCTTCAGCAATTGGTTCTAGGATAACTGGAAATCCACATGCAAAAGAAAAATTTGGACCTCTACCTTTCACCACCTACTAAAACAAACTCAAAGTGGACCAAAGCCCTTATATAAGAGCTAAGATTATAAAACTCTTAGAAGTAAACATAGTGATATATCTTCAAGACATTGTATTAGGCGATGGATTCTTAGATTTTACACCAAAAGCATGAGCAATAAAAGAAAAAACAAACTTCAAGTACATATAGAACACTCTCCAGGATAAATAATGCATTAGTCCACAATGAAGACTCAATATATTTTAAAAGATTGAAAGCATGTAAAGTGTGTTGTCCAAAAGTAATGAAATAATATTTGAAGAGAACAATAGAAAAATTCACAAATAAATGGAAATTAAACAACCCCATCCTAAATAACTAATGAGTGAAAGAAGAAGTCACAAGGGAAATTAGAATACACTTTAAGGAGAACAAAAACTAAAGCACAAAATTCCCAAACTTTAAGGTTTCACCAAAAGCAGCAATCAGAGGGAAATTTATATCTGTAAATGCCTATGTTAACAAAACAAAACAAAAAAACCAACAAGGACAATCTAAAATAAAAAAGCCACCTTTCCACTTTAAGAAACTTTAAGAAAAAAAAGAAGAGCAAACTAAACCCATAGCTAACAGAAGGAAGGAAATAATAAAGATTAGAGTGGAAATGAACAAAATAGAGAATAATAGCCAATAGAAAAGATCAGTGACACCAAAAGTTGGTTTATTAAATAGGTCAAAAAAATTAACAGATCTTTAACTAGGCTGAACAAGAAAAAGAAAAAAAAAGACTTAAAATTCTAAAATCAGGAAAGAAAGAGGGACTATTACTACCAACATTACAGAAATAATACAGGTTATGAAGGAATATTATGAACCATTGTATGCTAATAAATTAGGTAGCTTAGATGAAATGAACAAATTCCTAGAAAGACACAAACTACTGAAATTAACTCAAGAAGAAATAGAAAATTTGAATATATCTATAACAAATATAGAGGTTAAGTTAGTAGTCAAAAATCTTCCAACAAAGAAAATCCTAGGAATGGCTTCATTGGTGATTTTTACCAAATGTTTAAAGAAAAAATAACATCGATCTTTCTCAAGCTCTTTGAAATGGTAGAGGAGGAGAAAATATTTCTGAACTTATTCTGTGAAGCCAGTATTATCCTGAAACCAAAGACAAAAGACATCCAAAGAAAACTACAGACCAATATATTTTATGAATACAGATGCAACAATCTTAAACAAAATGCTAGCAAATGGAATACTGCAGGATATTAAAAGGAAGCAACCCAAATGAACACCAAATCGATGAATGGATAAACAACCAAGAGAGCGTTATACCAGAATTGCAAATTAGATTTAATATAGAAAATAATAAAGAAAAAACATACATGATCATCTCAATAGACACAGAAAAAGCATTTGACAAAATATAACACCCTTTCCTGTTAAAAATACTCAATAAAGACAGAAGAGAACTTTCTCCAACTGATAAATGGTGACTATGAAAAACCCAGATCATGCTTGATTGTGAAAGACTGAAAGCTTTTCCCCTAATATTAGGAAAAATTCTCATCCATGTCGGATGTCCACTCTTGCCATTTGTAGGTTCTAGCCAGGGCAATTAGGGAAGAAAAAGAAATAAAAGGCATTTGAATTGGAAAAGTCACAAAACTATCTCCATTTGCAGATGACTTAATCTTATATATAGAACACCCTAACAAATCTACCAAAAACGTATACACATATTTATTTATTTATTTAAGCTAATAAACAAGTTCAGCAAAGTTGAAGGATACAAGATCAATATACAAAACCAGTTGTAGTTTTATACAATAGCAGTGAACAATTTGAAACTGAAATTAAGCAAACAATTTCATATACAATATCACATACAAAAAATGCCTTGGAGTAAAATTAACCAAAGAAGTATAAATCTTGTATACTAAAAACTATAAAACATTGTTGAAAGAAATTAAAGATCTAAATAAGTGGAAAGATACCCTCTGATTCCAAGAGTTGATATTAAGATAACACTGCTCCTCAAATTGATCTACAGGTTCAGTGAAATCCCTTTTAGAATTCCAACTTGCTTTTTCAGAAATAGACAAGCTGACCCTAAAATCCATATGGATTGCAAGGGACATAGAAGGGTCAAAACTGTCATGAAAAAGAAGAATAAAGTTGGAGGACTCACTTCTCAATTTCAAACTTACTGCAAAGATAGATAACACTAATCAAGACTGTGTGTTTCTGGCATAAGGATAGACATATAGACCAACAAAATAGCATAGAAAGCCAGAAATAAACACTCATAATCCATGGTCAATTGATTTTCAACAAGACTGCCAAAGCCATTCAATGTTTTCCTTCAATAAGTGGTGCCACAACAAATGGATATCTACATGCAAAAGAATGAATTGGGACCCTCACATCATACCATATAAGAAAATTAACTCAAAATGGACCAAAAACTTAATTGTAGGAGCCAAAACCATAATACTCTTAGAAGGAATCATAGGTGAAAAGTCTATCTGACCTTGGATTAGGCAATGGTTTCTTAGACATGACACCAAAAGCACAAGCAATCAAAGAAAAAAGGAGATAAATTGGGTTTGATCAAATTTTAAAACTTTTTGTGTATGAAAGGACAAGAAAGTGAAAAGACAGCTCATAGAATGGAAGGAAAAAATAAGAAAATTACATATCTGATAAGAGTTTAATATCCAGAATATATATTAAAAAGTCTACAACTCAATAACAAAGACAAACAACCCAATTAAGAAATGGACCAAGGATTTGAACAGACATTTCTCCAAAAATTATATACGCAAATGATCAATAAGCACCTGAAAAGATGCTCATTATTAGTCATTAGGAAAGTCAAAACCACTATGAGATAGCTCTCCATCCCCACTAGGATGACTATAATAAGCTGGGAATAAAGGACAAAAACTAGTGTTGGGGAGAAAGTAAGAAATTGGAACACTGATATATTTCTTTTGAGAACATAAAATGGTATAGCTGCTGTGGAAATCAGTTTGGCAGTCCATCAACAGGTTAAACGTAGAACTACCATATGACTGAACAATTCCATTCCTAGGTATTTACCCAAGAGAACTGAAAATATATGTCCACACAAAAACTTGTACATTAATGTTAATAGCAGCATTATTCATAATAGGAAAGAATGGAAGCAATCCAAATGTCCATCAACTGATGAATGTATAAACAAATGTGGTGTGTATATATATATATGTTTGTGTGTATGTATACACACACACACAATGGAATATTGTGTAGCCATAAAAAGGAATGAAGTGGGCTCCAGAGGGTTCTAGAGATATCTAGACACTATAAGCAGGGCAGACAAACTCAGGAATTAGGCACCCTGTCAGTGGGTCTTACTTTGAAATTTATGCTTTCTAGTGTAACAGTGAGACTCATTGATAGTTTCCCTACACATGGCTCTTCTACCCCTTCTACGTGAACCTATTAATTAGCACTTTACTTGTTAAATGTATGTCCCAGAGACTTAAATCTTCGGTCTGTTCATGTGCCTGGTTGAACCCTGAATCTCAGCACAGTTGCAACACCTACTCTCCAGTTCACTGGACTCATCCAGGACAACTAACAAGGAAATGATGGACAGCACCTATCCCAAGGAACAGATTGTCTGCAACTGCAAGCCCCCTCTCAGTTAGAAACAGAGGGGGCCTTACCATCCCCAAATCCTTAAGAATAGGAAATGAACAATGGACTAAAATAGACTTATTATTATTCTATTATAGACTTATTCTAGTAATGGAAGATCTTTTATCATTGACATAAAGGCAGAGGCCACCACAGGTTCTGAGGGGAGGGAGAGGGAAAAATAAGGGTAACATAATGGCATTTTGGGGACATTGGAATTGTCCTGCATGAAACTGCAATGACTGATATAGGCCATTATACATTTTGTCATAACCTATAAAATTGTGCAGGGCAGAGTGTAAACTATAATGTAAACTATAGTCCACAGTTAGTAGCAATGCTTCAACATGTGTTCATCAATTGCAACAACACATTTCACACTAATGAAATATATCGTTAATGTGGGAAAGTGTTGGAGTGGGAGGGGGAGGGCATATGGGAATCCCCTGTATTTTTTTATGTAAAATTTATGTGCTCTAAAGCTTCTTTAAAAAAATTTTTTTAAAGGAAATGCAGGACTGATACAGGCTACAACATGGTTGAACCTTTAAACATGCCAAGTGAAAATAGCTGGACACAAAGGTTCAATACTATATGACTTCATTTATATGAAGTATCCAGAAGAAGCAAATCCATCGAGACAGAAAGCCAAATAGTGGTTGCCAGGGGCTGGCGGCAGGAGGGAATAGGGAGTGACTACTAATAGGTAGAGATTTTTTTAAAAATTAATTTATTGAAATATATCACCCACACACAAATATACATAAGCAATAAGTGTATAGTAATAGTTGTGAACTTACAAAACAAGCATATATAACATCATACAGGACTCTCATAACTCACCTTACCACCAACACCTTACATTGTTGTTAAACCTTTTTAACTAATGATTAAAGAGCATTGTCAAAATATTACTACTAGCCAAAGTATTTCCCCCAAACCCTTCCTATTATTATTATCTTTGTGTCATTTATATATGAACATACATAAACAATTAAGTGTATAGTAAAAGTTGTGAACTTACAAAGCAAACATGCATAACATCATACAGGGGTCCCATACATCAACCCTCCACCAACACCTTGCATTGTTGTGAGATGTTCGTTACAAATTATGAAAGAATATTGTCAAAATCTTACTACTAGTTATAGTCCTTATCTTACATTTGGTGTGTTTTTCCCCCAACACATCTTATTATTATTTTTTAAATATATTTTTTATGACAGAACTTGTAAATTTATAAAAAAATCAAGCACATATGCAGAATTACCAAGCAACGCCCTTCTATCAACACACCACACTGTGGTGGAACATTTGTTACAGATAAGATAATATCATCTGATTGTTACTATGTCCATAGCATACATTTGGCTCACATTTTCCATACTGCCCTATTATTAACACAGTACATCTTTGGCATAGATGCAAGAATATTATATTATTACTGCTAACCACAGTCCATAGGTCATTCCAGTTGTATTTTTTTCATGCGTTCCCAACAGCCTGCAGTAATGATATACATTTGCTCTAGTTCACAAAGGACACTCTTGCATCTGTACCATCAACCACAATTCTCATCCACCTCTTGGTTTACTGTGCTATTCAGTTCCTAGATTATTCTCTAGCATTCTGTCAATTGGCATTTACATACCTAGACTACCATTTTCAACCACCTCCCTATTTATAAACTAGCTATTACTATTTTTACCATCCATTCTATACATTTCCACACTTTTACAGTAAAGCTAATTAAAACTTCTACAAACATTAAACATCAGAAGTCCATCTCAGTCCTTCTCTTGTCTCCATTAAGAATCCACCACCTACCACCAGGTCATGAAGATATTTTCCTACAATTTCTTCCAGAAGTTTTATGGTTCTTGCCTTTATTTTTAGTTTTTTGATGCATTTTGAGTTAATTTTTGGATAAGGTGTGAGGATAAAGGTCCTCTTTCCTTCTTTTGGCTATAGATATCCACTTCTTTCAGCACAATTTTGCTGAATGGACCATTCTGCCCGAGCTGTGTGGGTTGACAGACTAGTCAAAAATCACTTGACCATACATATGAGGGTCTGTTTCTGAGCCATCAGTTTGATTCCATTGGTCTATGTATCTGCCTTTATGCCAGTACCATGCTGTTTTTAGCACTATAGCTTGGTAGTATGATTTAAACTCCAGAAATGAGAGTTCACTTTTCCTTTTATGATGTTTCTGGCTATTTGGGACCCCTTAACCTTCCAAATAAATTTGCTAATTGAATTTTCAATTTTTTTTTAAGTGCTGGTGGAATTTTTATCAGTGTTGCTTTGAATCTGTATATCAATTTGAGTAGAATTGTCATCCTAATGATATTTAGTTTTCTAATCCATGAACATGGAATGTTCTTCCAGTTACTTAGGACTTTTATGATTTCTTTTAACATTGAGTTGCAGTTTTCTGAATGTAAGTGCTTTACATCGTTGGTTAAGGCTATTCCTGACTATTTGAGTTTTATCTGTCATATTTTATTTTCACCGCTCTTTTGATACTTTCAGCTACTTTTATTGATATAATCTTCATTTCTAGGTCTCTTCCAGGCCCCTCTCTCCTGTATTTTCTTTTCAGGCTCTAGTATACCCTTTAGTATTTCCTGAAATTCTGGTCCCTTGCTTAGAAATTCTCTCAGTTTCTGTTTATCTGTGAACATTCTAATTTCACCCTCACTTTTTTTTTTTAAAGGTTTATTTATTTCTCTCCCCTCCCCCCCCCCCGCCCTGGTTGTCTGTTCTCTATGTCTATTTGCTGCGTGTTCTTCTTTGTCCCTTTGTCCACTTCTGTTGTTGTCAGCGGCACGGGAATCTGTGTTTCTTTTTGTTGTGTCATCTTGTTGTGTCAGCTTTCCGTGTGGGCGGCACCATTCTTAGGCAGGCTATACTTTCTTTTGCACTGGGCGGCTCTCCTTACGGGGCGCACTCCTTGTGCGTGGGGCTCCCCTATGCGGGGGACACCCCTGCGTGGCAGGGCACTCCTTGCACACATCAGCACTGCACATGGGCCAGCTCCACATGGGTCAAGGAGGCCTGGGGTTTGAACTGTGGACCTCCCATGTGGTAGACGGACGCCTTAACCACTGGGCCAAGTCCACTTCCCTCACCCTCACTTTCAAAAGACAGTCTTGCTGGAAATAAGATTCTTGGCTGGAAGTTTTTCTTTTGTAATATCTTAAATATATCAGACCACTATCTTCTTGCCTCCATGGTTTCTGGTGAGAAATCAGCACTTAATCTTATTGGGCATCCCTTATATTTTATGCATTGCTTTTTTCTTGCTGCTCTCAGAATTCTCTCTTTGTCGTTGGCCTTTGACATTCTGATGTGTATTTGTCTTGGAGTTGATCTATTTGGATTTTTTTGGATGGGAGTATGTTGTGCTTCTTGGACAGGGATATCTATGTCCTTCAATAGGTTTGGGAAATTTTCTACCATTATTTCTTTAAATATTCCTCTGCCCCTTTTCCCTTATCTTCTCCTTCTGGGACATCCATGACACATATGTTTGCATGCCTTTTGCTGTTATTTAGTTCACTGAGACCTTGTTCAATTTTTTCCATTCTTTTCTTCATCTGTTCTTTTGTATATTCACTTTCAGAGGCCATTTCTTAAAGCTTACCAATCCTTTCTTCTGCTTCCTCAAATCTGCTATTATATGATTCCAATGTTTTTTTTTTCATTAATTGCACCTTTCATTCCCACAAGATCTGCTATTTTTCTGTGTATGCTTTCATATTCTTCTTTGTGCTCACCCAATGTCTTCTTAATATCCATAATCTCTTTAGCCATCTCATTGAATTTAAAGATTTATTTTTAATTTATTTCTCTCCCCTTCTCGCTCTCCCTCCCCCCCTCAGTTGTCTGCTCTCTGTGTCCATTCACTGCATGTTCTTCTATGACTTCTTCTATGCTTATCAGCGGCACCTGGAATCTGTGTTTCTTTCTGTTGAGTCATCTTGTTGTGTCAGCTCTCTGTGTGTGTGGCTCCATTCCTGGGCAGGCTGCACTTTCTTTCATGCTGGGCGGCTCTCCTTACGTGGCGCACTCCTTGTGCGTGGGGCTCCCCTACGCGGGGAACACCCCTGTGTGGCACGGCACTCCTTGTGCACATCAGCATTGCACATGGGCCAGCTCCACATGGGTCAAGGAGGCCCGGGGTTTGAACCGCAGACCTCCCTTGTGGTAGGTGGACGCCCTATCCATTGGGCCAAGTCTGCTTCCCTCATTGAATTTATTAAGATTTGTTTGAACATCTATAATTAGTTGTCTCAACTCCTTTATGTCATCTGGAGGCTTATCTTGTTCCTTTAACTGGGTCATATCTTCCTGTTTCTTGGTATGGATGTAATTTTTGGTTGGTGTCTTGGCATCTGGATTACTAGAGTATTTATTCTGGGTACAATTTTTCTCTTTAGTTTAGGGCTTTCTGTCCTTTCTCCCTTGCTGGTTGTGAAGTAGGAGCCAAGGATGTAATTGGTGCTATAAACTGTGATGGCTCAAGCTTCCCTCATTGCCCCAGAGATGGATGAAGCTTCTCCCAACTTTCTCCTTTCCCAGAGATAGGGACAGAGTCACAGTTGTGTGGAATAATCCAAATCGTGCAGGCCTAGACTGTAGTTGCCCAGAGACTGATGAAGCTTCACACCCCTTTCTCCCCTGCCTGGGGCATGGATGGAACTGCAGGTGTGGACAGCAGTCTATGCAGTGCAGGTCCAAGATGACTGCAGTTGCCCCAGTAGACTTTTAATTATTCAGTTTGTGCCAGCCAAAGGGTACCCTTAGTTACCTGGATAGACTGGTGCTGAGCTAGCCAGCCTCCTCCCAGCCAGAGGTGGGACTGAATCCTAGGCTAGGGCTGCAGGCTGATCCAGGTGAAAGAAACAGGTTCCTACCATCACTGTGATATTTGGTCAGCCAGGCTTCCCCTCAGCTGGGGGTGGAGTCAAAATGGCAGCCACCGGCTTTTTTCCGACTTGGACAAATTCGCATCCCAGCTGTTCCTAGGGTTATTCCTTAGCCATCCGAGTCTACCAATCAGTAGCTGAAATCGGCAGCCAACCGTCTCCTCCTTCCCTGTTTTTGGGAAATGGAGCTTCCAATTCTGGTCACAGAAAGGCTCCTCGAGTGGCTTGCACCACCAGAGTAGGACAATCACTGGCCTCTGCAGCTTGGCCAGCAATTTCCCAGAGAGGCTGGCACAGGTCCCTGCAGCTTCCTCCCTGTTGGAGGTGGCACTGGGTCTTAGGCTAGACCTGCAATCTGACCTGGTTGGAAAGAAGCTGGTGCCCACCAGCACTGGGATTTTCAGTCCACCCCGCTTCCCCTCATGGCAGGCGTGGAGTTAAGATGGTGGCTCCCAGCCTCTTTCTGACTTGGACAGGCTCAAACTTTAACTGTTCTCAGGATTATACTTTAGCCCGATGAATTCACTCATCAGTAGCTGAAGTTCATGCCCAACCATCTCTTCCTCTCCCATTTTTGGGAAGTGGAGCTTTCAATTCCAGCTGGAACAGCTCCTGAGGCGACTTGTGCCTCTGGTGGAGGATGGGTACTGGCCTCCAGGGTGTGGAGTGCTCTACTTACTAGTCTTCTCTGCAGATGGGCAGTCTCCTCCTTCCATTCTTTCAAGGATGTTACAGGATGCTCTCCTGACCTCCTGAAGCTCCCAGACAAGTGCTTCAGCTAGCTGCAGAGAGCTCTGGGTATTTACTAACTGCCCTGGAGCAGGAGCTGACTCTAGGAGCTCCTTACTCCACTGCCATCTTGCTGTTCATCTATACATATTTTTTTTAATGGAAATGTACTGGAATTAGATAGTAGTGATGGTTGCACAACATAATGAATATACTAAAAACCATTAAAATGGTAAATTTTATGTGATATGAATTATATCTCAAAAAGAAAAAGAAACCCAACTAAAACAAACTTAATAAGGAAATTTTGGGAAACGGACTTTGGCCCAGTGGTTAGGGCGTCCGTCTACCACATGGGAGGCCCGCGGTTCAAGCCCCGGGCCTCCTTGACCCGGGTGGAGCTGGCCCATGCGCAGTGCTGATGCGCGCAAGGAGTGCCGTGCCACACAGGGGTGTCCCCCGCGTAGGGGAGCCCCACGCGCAAGGAGTGCACCCATAAGGAGAGCCACCCAGCGCGAAGGAGGGAGCAGCCTGCCGAGGAATGGTGCCGCCCACACTTCCATGCCGCTGACGACAACAGAAGCGGACAAAGAAACAAGACGCAGCAAAAAGACACAGAAAACAGACAACCAGGGGAAGGGAATTAAATAAATAAAAATAAAAATCTTAAAAAAAAAATAAATAAATAAGGAAATTTTACTGGCTCACGTCAGTGGAAATTCAAAGGTAAGGCAGGGAAGCAGTTGCGGCTCAACTGATAGAGCATCTGCCTACCATATGGAGGGTCCAGGGTTTGATACCCAGGGCCTCCTGACCCGTGTGGTAAGCTGGCCCATGCTCAGTGCTGCCGTGCGCAAGGAGTGCCATGCCACAAAGGGGTGTCCCCCACATAGAGGAACTCCATGTGCAAGGAGTGCGCCCCCCCCATGCCAAAAAAAGCACAACCCATCTAGGAGTGGCACACACGGAGAGCTGACGCAGCAAGATGACACAACAAAAAAGCAACACACAGTTTCCTGGTCCCACATGACAAGAATGTGGACACAGAACACAGTGAATGAACACAAAAAGCAGACAACAAGGGGAAGGGGAGAGAAATAAACAAAATCTTAAAAAAAAACCCCACAAAGGTAAGGCAGCCTCCATGATGTCCAGCCCACATGCTCTGCAGAACTGTCATAAGAGATCTGAGTACTTTCCATTGCTCCACTTCTCTTTATCCCAAGGCTGGTTCCCTTAGTGACTGAAGAATGGCTGACTGAGTAGTAGGAACTCCAAAGGGCGGGCTATCTCTTTGCTCAGCTCTGTCTTAAGGATGAGGACTCCCATCCTAGAAGCCCTAGCAAACTTCCACTGGCAAATCTTTGGCCCACAGAGGGTCCATTCCTGAGCCAATCCCTGGCACCAGGGAAATGCATGTCTTATAGGATGGGGCCCAGGTTTCTGAAACTATCATTGATATGAGGAATGAGGATGCCAAAATGCAGGGACTAGCCAAGACCGCTAGAGCTGGGGTCGGTCCACCAAGCCACCTTCTTGCTACATTGCGGAGCCCAGACCACAGACCTCTATTGCTGTAGACATTGTAAAATGGCAACCCCCACCATTCAAGGTGAAAAAATCTCCTTCCCTCTCTACCTCCATGTTTCTGTTATTTCACATACCATTATTTCACATTGTCAAGGTTTCTTAGGTTTTCATTCATTCTGTCATTAGCTGTCTTCTAGCTGGGAGTCCTTGGTTGACTGTAATCAGCAAGGTGGCTGACATGAGCTTCCCTGTTGTCCTGTGGCCTGCTTCTCCCACAGGCTTCTGCCCTGACTAGTGGAGTGGCTGTGTGTGTGTGTGTGTGTGTGTGTGTGTGTATCCTGTTCAGAGACAAGCTTCTCTGTAGGATGCATGGTTGGGGCTGCTTGCAGGGGCAGGGTCCCCTTACTACAACCAACCACTGGGAACTTTGGCCTATTCTCTAGCCTTTCTGAAAAAAACATGCTTTATAAAAATCGTAAAATATAACAGGCAGTAGATGTATGCATTCAAAATAAACATGACCTCACATATATATATATTTTTAATGTAATATTATTACAAAGTCAATAAAAAAAAAGAATATAAATATAAGAATGTTCTTTTAAAAGTTGTAAGAATATTGCGATGCATGAGAAAATTACAACTAATGTAACGTATGGATGATAGTTAACAGTAACACTGTAATATTTGTGCAGCAATTGAAAAAAGGATATTATATCAATTCTAAGGGACAACAATCAGGGGTATAAGGGAGTATGGGATTTTTCCTTTTGAAGTAATGAAAATGTTCTAAAGTTGACTGAGGTGTGACAGCACAACTCTGAGGAAAATGAGAGCCACTGAGTATACACATTGAGTGGATTAAACAAATCATGGGACTGTATAACACAGGGAATCCAGTGGCCAACAGAATAAATATAAGAATGTTCTCTCATGAACTGTAACAAATATATAATACTAATACAGAGTGTTAATAACCAGGTGGGTTGTGGGTAAAATACACCAAATGTAAGCTATGGGCTATAGTTAATAGTAATATTTTGACAATGCTCTTTAATAGTTAGTAACAATTGTTTTATAACAGTGCAAGGTGTTCATGGTGAGGTGACGCATGGGAGACCTGTATGATGACATGCATGTTTGTTTTATTAGTTCACAACTTTTACTATACACTTGTTTATGTATGTTCAGGTATAGAATGATATACTTCAATAAAATTTCATAAAAATAAAAAAAAATAAAAAAAAATAAAAAAAAAATAAACATACAGCTTAACAAATCATGGTAAAGCAACTATTCATGTAGTCATTCCTCAGGTGTCACCTCAGAATCTCCAGCTGTCCTTTCTTATTCCCACTTACATCCTCTCTCCAGGGATAAAGGCTGTCCTCACTATTTATGGTAATCATCCCCTTGGTTTTCTTTCAGTTTTACCACATTGTGTTAGTCAACCAAAGGGGTGCTAATGCAAAATACCAGAAATTAGTCGGATCCTATTTATTTGGGGTAGAAGCTTACATTACAGTCGCAAGGCCATAAAGAGTAAATTACCTGCCTCACCAAAGTCTGCGCCACGTGTTGGAGCAAGACGGCTGCTGGTCTCTGTGAGGGTTCAGCCTTTCTCTTCAGGGTCCGTGGTCCCAGCTGCTTCTGGTCTCAGCTGTAGGCTGGTATAAGGCTCGTCTCTCTCCCCAGGGCTCATTTCTTCCTGGGCTTACAGACTATCAGGCTCTCTCTTCCCGGGGCCTCTTCCATGCCTGTGGAGCCATCTCTACTCCTCTGTGTTCTTCTCCTGTGTACGTACCTCCCAGGGCTCCAGCATCAAAACTTCAAACTCTCTCCTCTGCTGTGTCATTTTTTCTGTGAGTCCACGCCCACTGTGGGGGCAGGGAATCAACATCCTACTGATGGGGCCCAATCAAATCCTGAATCATAGTTTAATCAAGTAAAAGCGAAACCTCTGAATTTGATACAAAGGGGAACATGCCCAGAGAAGCAGACCAGTTTACAAACATAATCTGATATCTATTTTTGGAATTCATAAACAATGCCAGACTGCTATACACCTATATATGCCTTCCTAAACAATATGGTTTAATATTGCCTGTTCTTAAACTTTAAGTAAAGGAAATCTATTCTGGTTATCTGTTGCTGTATACCTCAAACCTCAGTGGCCTGAAACAACAACAATCATTCTATTACCCGCCCTTTTGTGGGGGACCATTAATGTCACATGGTAAGAAGAGCATGCGGGGTGAGAGATAATGTGGTAGCAACTCTGGAAAATATAATCTGCCACAGAACCATCCATCATATGATTGGGGGTCTTGTATCTTTCAAGCAACATTATTTTTGTAAAATTTACAGAAGTTATATGTTGCCTTAGTTTGCGCTTTTTCTTTGTATATATAAATGCTGCAATGTATTTATCCATTTTATCATCGATGGATGTTTGGGTGTATTCCAGAATTTGCTAAGAAATAAAACATTGCTGTGGATTTTCTTGTACACATACTGGGGTGCACATGTGCAGTTGTTTTTCTGGCTCATGGCTAGGTACTTATTCAATTTTTTGAGATAGTGGCCAAGTATTTTCCGAAGCTATTGTACCAACTTACATTCACATCAGCTACGTGAGAAGGCCTGGTCTTCACTGCCTGCCCAGCACCTTAGTGCTGGAGAACTATGACTGACCTGCTTTGTAACCTCTTCACCTCCACCCCCTTAGAACCTTCCTTTCTTCCTCTCTTCCCTCCAGCTGCACTGAGGAGGGCAGGTGTTGGCATGAATTCTTCTGCTTCTTTCCTGGCCAAAACACCCACCCAGTGGGCTCGCCTGGGAAAGCCTTCACTGCATTTAGCAAGTGGTTCCCGGGGCTATAGCCAGAAACTGCAGCCCTTCCATCTCCCACCTCAGCCATAGCCTTCTCCTTTGCACACTTTGGATTAGAGTTTAATCAGCCCTGAGTTACCCCTTCATCTGGTTCCATCTGAACTCCTTCCTTGGGCCAGTGTATCTAGCCCTAACCCTCTGACTCACTCCTGCCTATTTGGCTGGAACCCTGCCAGGGCAGAGGAAGCTGGTGTCCTTTACAGGATACTTCCCTTCCCCCATTGCAGTAGAAGCCCAATTTTTTTTGCTGAGCCTGTGGCCACTCAGCTAAAAGACTACATTTCACCCTTCCTTGCAGCTCGATGTGGCCATGTGACTGTAGTACACATCTTCTAGGAAACTTCTTCCCAGCAACCTGGGCTCTCAGCTTCCATCTCAGTGCTCTCTTCCAGGGCTCCATCTAGCCCAAGCCCTGCCATACTAGCTCCCTTATTGCTCTGCTGATGGCCCCCATCCCTGTGCTCCTTACTGCTCCTGCCTGGGGTTTTCCCATTCCTGGAATGCCTGTTTTCACCTTCGCCCTGAGTCCCTACTCATTCCTCTGAATCTGAAACCTTTCCACTCCCTCCCAGCTTCCAAGGTAGGGGGTGTGTCCCCTCTTTTCAACTCCTCTCCATCCCTTGTCGCTTCAGTCTGTGGGCTCTAGCCCCCCAAGCTTCATACTCCTGAGGGCTGGGTGGTGTGGGGTGGAAAGAGAACAAGCTAAAGCACGTTTTGTAGCAGTGTCCTCTGAGAAGTTGGGTGCTCACTCGCCAGTATATGCTCAGAATTCAGGCCCAGCCATTGCTAGTCACAAGACAAGGAATCCCTGCTCAAGCCTCTTTGGTGAAAGAGTGAAGAAAAGGGGGTGTCTGCAGAGGGTAAACGGGAGCTGGAATCATGAATGTGTACATAGTGTTGGTAGGTACACTTCCTCTACAGCATGGGCTGGTCAGAGAGGCACACCGTATCCTCCCTGGATGCCTTGACTTCCCAAGAGTAGATCCTGGGAAGGACTGCAGGCCTGGGAGTGTATCCCCCACATCCTTGGCAGAGTCTGGCTTGAGCGTGGGTGTCCACCTCTGGCTCACCCCTTGTTTTGGGCAACTGCTGACCCCGGCGTGGCCTGGGTGCCAGGTCCCAGTAGGCTTGACAAAGGCAGAGTGAGAGTAAGATAGGATCTGAGGACCGGCTCCTGGGAACAATCTGGTGCCCGCCCTGTTTACACCAGCTTCCTGCTCCTGGACTCTCTGTCTGGCAATCTGGGTGTGGCCACCATCTGATTTGGGCAGGGAGGTGTGGGGGAGGTCCTCTCCTCCTGAGAACACAGAACAATTACAGTCACACTGGGCACAGAACACTGGGCAACAATAGCACGTGAGGCCAGCTGGCGGGGGGTCATGGGTAAAGCTTTCTAAGGTTCTGATATTGTGTGGGAGGAAGGTACAGATATTAACTTTAGAGGTTAAAACAGTAGGGTGATCACTGGCATAGGCATGGAAGGTATTACTTTGAAAAATATAGGGGAAAATAAGGAATAAGAAAAAGAAATTCCGAAAGCAGATAAGAAGGGTGGGGCAGAGGTGGATATAAGAAGGAACATAATAAAATTGTACACATAAACCCAAATACATCTGTAATCACAAAAAATGTAAAGGGACCAAATGACCCAGATTTTTTTTAAAAATCCTTTTTTTGTGTGTGTGATTACAGGGTACCTTTCAAAAACATAAAAAAACCCCAAACTATTAAAGGTCAAGGGAGAGAGATATACCATGCAAAGACTAACCAAGAAAAATCTTGGCTAAAAAGCTGTGTCAATATCAGATAAAATCAAATTTAAGGCAGCAAAGACAAATGTTGACTTGTTGGAAATTATAAACATAATAGCCAAGCTTCTGGAATATTAACAAGAAAAAGAAAGGAGGCACAAATAAAAACCATTACAAAGGGAAAGGAGACAAACTCTATAGATGCTCTAGTGAGGAAACAAATATAAGAGGCTCTTGTGTCAACTTTTTATGCCAACAAATATGGAAATAGATTAACTGGTTTATTTCTTGGAAAGTCACAGTCTTCCAAAATGGAATTCAGAAGAAAGTTAAAAACCTGAAAACTCTTATAACATTAAATAAACTCAACAAGTAATTTGAAATCTTCCTCCTCACTCCCCAAAAAATGTTCAAATAGCTTGCAAGTGGATTCTACCTTTCAAGAAAAATATAGTTCCAATCCTATGCAAAATATTGCAGATAATGGAAAAATTGGGAGGACTCTCACCTCATCTTTACAAGGCTCACAGAACCTTGGTATGCAAACTGAACAAGAGCAGTATAGGAAATAAAATTACCAGTAAATCTCACTCATGTACATGCATGCAAACTAAATCCAATAATGTATAAAAATAAGAAAGCATCATGGCCATATTGGTTTATTCCATAAATGGCAAGGTTGGCATAATATTATAAAATTATGTAATGTAAATCACCATATTTTAGAATAAAGGAGAAAACCACAAGAATATTTCAATACAGCAGAAAAAAGCATCCAATAAAATTCAACATCCACTAATAATTTTAAAATGACAATAGGAATAGATGCTAATAGAATAAAGGGCATCTATTAAGAACCTATAGCAGATAACATGATGAAATGTTGAAAGCATTCCCTGAAAAAATAAGAAACTAGACATGAATGCCTACTATCAAGACTTCTGGAGAAGTGGACTTGGCCCAGTGGTTAGGGCGTCCGTCTACCACATGGGAGGTCTGCGGTTCAAACCCCAGGCCTCCTTGACCCGTGTGGAGCTGGTCCACGTGCAGTGCTGATGCATGCAAGGAGTGCTGTGCTACGCAGGGGTGTCCCCATGTACGGGAGCCCCATGCGCAAGGAGTGTGCCCCGTAAGGAGAGCCACCCAGCGCAAAAGAAAGTTCAGCCTGCCCAAGAATGGCACCACACACACACAGAGCTGACACAACAAGATGACGCAAAAAAAGAAACACAGATTCCCGTGCCACTGACAACAATAGAAGTGGACAAAGAAGAACACACAGCAAATGGACACAGAGAACAGACAACTGGGGAGGGGGGGAAGGGGAGAGAAATAAATAAATCTTTGGGAAAAAAAAGACTTCTGTAAGACATGTTGCTAGAGATCCTTGCCAGTGCAGTATAACAAGAAAAAGAAATAAAAGTATAGGGAAGCAGATGTGACTCAAGTAGCTGTCCTCCCGCCTACCACATGGGAGGTCCTGGGTTCAATTCCCAGGAGCAAGACAGTGAGCTGACGTGACAGGCTGGCACAGTGAGCTGACACAACAAGATAACACAACCAAGAAACACAGCAAGGAAATACAAAAGACAACAAATGGAATGGAGGTGGCTCAAGTGATTAGGTATCTACCTCCCACATGGTAAGACCTGGGTTTGGTTCCTGGACCCTCCTAAAAAGAAGATGAGTAGGCAGCAAGTGCAAACAACAAGGGGGGTGGTTTAAATAAAAATAAATTAATTAAATAATTAAAGTATAAGGATTTTGAAAGAAAAAGCCCAAACTCATTATTTGCAGATAATAGAATTGTCTATATAGAAAGCCCTAAAGAATCTATAATAATAGATTCTATAATAATAAAAAATAGGCGGTGGACTTGGCCCAGTGGTTAGGGTGTCCGTCTGCCACATGGGAGGTCCGCGGTTCAAACCCCAGGCTACCTCGACCTGTGTGGAGCTGGCCCATGCGCAGTGCTGATGCGCTCAAGGAGTGCTGTGCCACGCAGGGGTGTCCCCCACGTAGGGGAGCCCCACGCGCAAGGAGTGCTCCCCATAAGGAGAGCCACCCAGCGCAAAAGAAAGTGCAGCCTGCCCAGGAATAGTGCTGCACACACGGAGAGCTGACACAAGATGACGCAATAAAAAGAAACACAGATTCCTGTGCTGCTGGCAACAACAGAAGCGGAAAAAGAAGACGCAGCAAATGGACACAGAGAACAGACAACCGGGGTGGGTTGGGGGAAGGGGAGAGAAATAAATAAATAATAAATCTTTTTTTAAAAAAAAGAATCTGTAAATAAATTATTAGAATTAAGTAAGGGGGAAGCAGTTGTGGCTCAACTAATAGGGTATCCACTTACCATATGGAAGGACCAGGATTCGATACCCAGGACCTCCTGACCCGTGTGGTGACCTGGCCCACGTGCAGTGTTGCTGCGCACAAGGGGTACCATGCCATGCAGGGGTGTCCCCCGAGTAGGGGAGCCCCATGCACAAGGAGTGCACCCCAGAAGGAGAGCCACCTTGTGCGAAAAAGCACAGTCTGCCCAGGAGAGATGCTGCACACATGGAGGGCTAATGCAGCAAGATGACACAACAAAAAAAACGACACAGTTTTCCTGTGTCGCATGACAAGAATGCAAGCAGACACAGAAGAACACACAGAGAACAGACACAGAGCAGACAATGGGGGGGAAGGGGAGAGAAATTTAAAAAAAAACAAGGTTGCTGGATTCAAAATGAAATTCATTTATGTTTCTACACATTTGCAAAAGTCAGTTAAAAATATAATTTAAAAAATACACAATCTACAATAGCAACAAAAAATATAAGGAAATCTAGAATAAATCTAGTGAAAGAAGTGCCAGCTCAATAATATAGTAGAAATAATGCCTTATGGCACTTCTTATGAGCTAGTTACTACTCTACGTACTTTAAATACATGAACTGGTTTTATCCTCACAATATTCCACTAGGAAGTTTCCCTTACTCTTTGGACACTTTGTAGATAGTGAACTGCTCTAATCTGCCCAACGTCATAGTACCTGAAGGAGAATTCAAGTCCAGGCAGCCTGGCTCCAGAACCTCAGCAGTAGTCACTGTGCTTCACTGTTTCACATTGGTATTTGTTGTCTCAGTGTAAACATAATACATGCTGATCTTAGAAAGGTTAACAAAAGAGAAAAGAGTAAAGAAGGAAGTAAAAATTACTCATCTCATCAAAGATACCCTGTCTACATATATTCCCTCTGGTCTTTTGTCCAGTCCATCCAGATACAGTGAGCCAGAGCCTATTTTCTGTTGCTATGTTGGGAGTTGGGAAACAACAGGTCTGTGTCACCATTACCTATTGGGTAATGTAGCAGTTTGGTATTGTTTATGAATTCCAAAAATAGATATTGGATTGTGTTTGTAAACTGGTCTGTTCCTCTGGGCATATTAGATTGTATTAAATTCAGAGGTTTCACTTTTACTTGATTAAATTATGATTAGGGCTTTGATTTGGCCAAGTCAGTGGTGGGCAGGGACTCGGTGTAAACACCACCACAGAGGAGAGAGTTTGAGTTTTGATGCTGGAGCCCTGGGAAGTAAATACAGAGAGGAGCAGATACGTGAGGAAAGAGAGAAGGCTCAATTAGACACAGCAGAGGCCCTGGGAAGAGAATGAGCCTGATAGTTTATAGCTGACCTTGTGAAATGAGCAGAGCAGCCAAGCCCAGAGAGAAACAGGCCCCCAGGAGAGAGTAAAGCCTTATGCTAACCTATAGCTGGGAACAGAAGGAGCTGGGACCACGGAGCCTTAGGAGGAAGAGGAAAGCTAAGCCCTCGCAAAGATGGGCAGCCATCTTGCTCCAACACATGACAGCAGACTTTGGTGAGGGAAGTAACTTACACTTTATGGCTTTGTGACTGTAAGCTTCTACCCCAAATAAATACCCTTTTTAAATGCCTACAGATTTCTGGTACTTTGCATCAACACCCCTTTGGCTGACTAATAGAAGTAACAAACATAACACTCCTTGCCACTGTGTTACTCTCTAGTCCTGGGGTCCCAAACCAGATCAGTTCCTCCTACCACTCTTCATTGTTTTCCTTTGATTGATTCTTATGTTATTTCCAAGGTTTATAGATGTATTTAGTAGCGAGGAATGAGGAAAGACAGGTTTATACCATCTTGTCCAGATGGGAAGCTGCCTTTTACTTTTAACCAATTTGTGGTATTTAGAGTGAATTTTTTTGTAGGCAGCATATAGTTGGGCCTTGCATCTTTTTTTTTTTTTTAACAAACTGTCCTTTAATTGGAATGCTTAGACCATTTATATATATATATATTTTTTAAGATTTATCTTTTATTTATTTCTCTCCCCTTCCCTTCCCCCCAGTTGTCTGCTCTCTGTGTCCATTTGCTGTGTGTTCTTCTGTGACCGCTTCTATCCTTATTAGCAGCACTGGGAATCTGTGTTTCTTTTTGTTGTGACATCTTGTTGTGTCAGCTCTCCGTGTGTGCGGCACCATTCTTGGGCAGGCTGCACTTTCTTTCATGCTGGGCGGCTATCCTTACAGGGTGCACTCCTTGCACATGGGGCTCCCCTACGCGGGAGGAGGCACGGCACTCCTTGAGCGCATCAGCACTGCACATGGGCCAGCTCCACACGAGTCAAGGAGGCCTGGGGTTTGAACCATGGACCTCCCATGTGGTAGGCGGACGCCCTATCCATTGGGCCAAGTCTGCTTCCCTAGACTATTTATATTTAATGTGATAATTGATACATTTGGTTTTTTTATATCTCACTTATATGGAAAAACAGGCTATACAAATTTATAGGGACAGAATGCTGATTACAGGTTGCCAGGGGCAGCAAGGAAGGGAAATGGGTAGTTAATACCCTGTGGGTCTAGAGTTACTGTTTGAGGTGATAGAATTTCTGGTGATGGCAATACAAAACTGTGACTACTCATACCATTGAATTGTACCACCAAAAGTGATTAAAATAGGAAATGTTATGCCTTATGTATTTATAAAAATTTTAAGAAAGAAAATAAAATGGGGGTAACAGTGCCCACTAAGTGCCCCATGGTGGTGGTGTGAAAATGGCATGAGATCATGCCCACAAAACTCTCAGCCTGGCACACTAGAAGTACCCCATGAATGGTAGAGTTATTACTGATGCACCTGTCAGTCTTGAATTCAAATTACTGAGATAAAATCAAGCTCTTAACAATACTTAGTGTTCCAATCTATGAACATGGAATATTCTTCCATTTATTTAGATACGCTTTGATTCCTTTTAGTAATATTTTGTAATTTTCCATTATAAGTCCTTTACATCCTTAGTTTGACTTATTCCTAGATATTTGATTCTTTTAGTTGCTATTGTAAATGGGTTTTTTCCCTTGATTTCTTTGTCAGATTGTTCATTACTAGTGTATAGAAACACTACTGATTTGGGAGTGTTATCTTGTATCCTGTCACTTTGCTGAATTCATTTATTAGCTCTAGTAGCTTTGTAGATTTTTCAGGATTTTCTGCATTAAGATCATATCTTCTGCAAATAGGGAAAGTTTTACTTCTTCCTTTCCAGTTTGGATGCCTTTTATTTCTTTTTCTTGCCTAATTGTCTGACTAGAATTTTCAGTACAATGTTGAATAACAGTGATGAAAACAAGCATCTTTATTTTCTTCCTTCTAAGAGGGAATGTGTTCAGTCTTTCACCACTGAGTAGGATATTACCTTTGGGTATGTAATTTTTGCATACAGTTGTTGATAGTATTCTTTTATAATTGTTTTTATTTTCTGGGTCGATAGTAATGGCCCCCCTTTCATTTCTCATTTTAGTTATTTGTGTCCTCTTTCTCTTTTTCAGTCCAGTTAGCTTTGAAAGTTTCATTGATTTTTTTCCCAAAGAACCCACTTTTGGTTTCATTGATTCTCTTTATTGTGTGTTGTTGTTGTTTTTAGGAAGTACCAGGGATTGAATCTAGGACCTCGTACATGGGAAGCAGGCACTCAACCACTGAGCTACATCCCCACCCCAATAAGAGTTGTGTTTTTTTTCCATTTGTTGTTTTAGGAGGTACTAGGGATGGACCCAGGACCTCGTACATGGGAAGCAGGCACTCAACCACTTGAGCCACATCCACTTCCCCGTCTTTATTGTATTTTCATTCTCTGTTTCATTTCTGTCTACTCTACTGGACTTAGTTCTGTTTGCTTGTCTATTTTATGTCCTCCAGTTGTAAGCATAGTTCTCTGATTTGAGATCTTCCTTTTTTTTTTAATGGAAGATTTAGAGCTGTAAATTTCCCTTTCAGCACTGCCTTTGCTACATTCTATACATTTTGGCATATTGTGTTTTAATTTTCATCGTTTCAAGATATTTCATAATTTCCCTTTTGATTTTTTCTTTGACCCATTGGTTGTTTAAGAGTACATTGCTGGGAACACTTCCAGGAGGCTATCAAGCGCACTGTGATGTGTCCTTCCGGTGGCCTCCGGGCTGCTTTCCCCAGCACCCGGGGCCAATGGGCTGAAGTTGTGAACATGGAAGGGATGAATTAGCAGCCAGCCTGCCCTTGGGCTCAGTAAACTCTAACCACGGACCATGACCTTCTGTGGCAGTCGCTGAATTGCCATGGGCCGTTGTTGCTCTCCCTGCTTTGGAGAAAACAGCAGGACAGTCCACACTTCTGGAGCCTGCTAGGGTCGGTGGCTAAGTCTCCTCGGGGCCCACCATCCCAACAGCATTTATAGGACAGAAAAGAGAAGAAAGTTGGCAATACTGAAATACAAAAATTCATTTCCAAGAAAGTGGATTTGCTTTTTGCACATTCCTGGAAATCAGATGTACCTGCAGGTTCTGAAGTTAATGAAGACAGTGAAGACCATTGTGCAGTCATGCCATCTTTTTTCTTTTAAGATTTTTTTTTCTCTCCTCTTCCCCCCCCCCCAACTCCCCTGTAGTCTGCGCTCTGTGTCCATTTGCTGTGTGTTCTTCTTTGTCTGCTTCTATTGTTGTCAGTGGCATGGGAATCTGTGTTTCTTTTTTTGCATCATCTTGTTGTGTCAGCCCTCCGTGTGTGTGGCGCCATTCTCAGGCAGGCTGAACTTTCTTTCGTGCTGGGAGGCTCTCCTTATGGGGTGCACTCCTTGCACGTGGGGCTCTCCTATGCAGGGACACCCCTGTGTGGCACAGCACTCCTTGCACACATCAGCACTGCATGTGGACCAGCTCCACACGAGTCAAGGAGGCCCGGGGTTTGAACCACGGACCTCCCATGTGGCAGATGGACGCCCTAACCACTGGACCAAGTCTGCTTCCCTCATGCCACCTTTAGAGCAGTTCATGGAGATTTCCAGCATGGACCAGAGAAAACAGTTTTTCCAAGATATTGAGCATACTGATATAGTGATTGGAAGAATTAGTTCCATTCGGGAACTTGGGGCTTTCATGGTATTGATCTGTTTAAGTAGTAGCATTATGAGAGATATCTCACTTAGAAATCACAGCTCTTTGTCCATTAAGAGATATGTCTTCTCATAGTAACCACTGGGGTCCTTTATAGTATTGCCAAATTGGTGACATCATCCAAGCTGGAATCAAGGATTTTGACAGATATTATGAAAAGCTTGCAATATCTCTATATAGCTCATCTCTTCCACCACACCCATCTGGGATTAATCCAGGAGTAGTTGAATTCCTTCTAGGAAAACTAGGAATAGATGAATCTAATCCAGCATCTTTAATGAGAGGCCTACAAAGCAAAAATTTCTCTGAAGATGATTTTTCTTCTGAATTAATAAAGAAACAGTCTGCATCTTGGGCTTTAAAATGTGTGAAGATTGGACTTGATTATTTTAAGCTCAGACGTCATGTGGATGCTATGAATGAATACAATAAGCCTCTGGAAATAGGCAAACAAAATGTGGAAGCTTTGGTAGCTTGTTGAGCATTATATGCAACAAAAGGAAGTCTGAACAAAGCAATAGAAGAATTTGAGCTTGCAATGGAAAACTGTTCAAGTCACAGGAATGCAAGAAAATATCTCTGCCAGATGCTTGTAGAAAGAGGAGGACATTTAGAAGAAGAAGAAAAGTTTTTAAATGCTGAAGGTTGCTATAAGAAAGCTTTGGCTTCGGATGAGACTTTTAAAGATGCAGAGGATACATTGCAGAAATTTCACAAATATATGCAGAAAATCTTTGGAATTAAGAGAAAAACAAGTTGAAAAAGAAGACCAGAAAACTAAGAAAATAGAAACAAGTGCAGAAAAGTTGCATAAGGTCTTAAAGAGGAGAAGTGGTTAAAAAAGAGAAGAAAAAACATTATCTTCTTCCTCTTCGAGTGTTTCTTCTGTTGATGAATCAGTTTCTTCTTCGTCATTCTTTTCTGGTCACAGAAGACAAAAGAAACAGAAGAGAAACTGTTCAGGGTCTTCTCGCAGATCCAAAAGGTACTCATCTAAAGGGAAACGGACTTTGGCCCAGTGGTTAGGGCGTCCGTCTACCACATGGGAGGCCCGTGGTTCAAGCCCCGGGCCTCCTTGACCCGTGTGGAGCTGGCCCATGCGCAGTGCTGATGCGCGCAAGGAGTGCCGTGCCACACAGGGGTGTCCCCCGCGTAGGGGAGCCCCACGCGCAAGGAGTGCACCCATAAGGAGAGCCGCCCAGCGCGAAGGAGGGAGCAGCCTGCCGAGGAATGGCGCCGCCCACACTTCCCGTGCCGCTGACGACAACAGAAGTGGACAAAGAAACAAGACGCAGCAAAAAGACACAGAAAACAGACAACCGGGGAAGGGGAGGGGAATTAAATAAATTAAAAAAAAAAAAAGTTAAAAAATAAATAAATAAATAAAGCATCTTCAAATCAGATCAGAATAGAAAGGACGAGCGCTATCTCCTTCCAGCCAATACTTTGGCACCTTTCCTTCACCAAAAACAAGAAGTGGAAAACTATTGGACAAGCAAGATAGTTTAGAATATCAAAAGACACACGTAAAAGAGGAAGATAGATACTGTTAATTATTGCAAACCTCAGTGAATGCCATTTTTCTCCAACAAATACCATCTCTCTTCATCTTCATTTGAAATTATGGATGATTTTGGAGGTAGGCCTGATGATCCAAGAGATTTGTACAATAGCTATAAATCCCAGGCAGGTGGTAGCAAGACAGAAAAGCCATTTTTTAGTAGAAGAGATTCCTCAGATACCTTCTGTAGTAATTCAGATGACAATATAAAAGTTTATGGTTATAGAAGATTGAAGAGGCTGTAGAGGAAAGAAAAGAGCATTATAGAAGATGGGAGCCAGGTTCAGTGAGGTATTCCACTTCACTAGCAAATGCAGACTACCCTTGGAAGTCAAGTATATAAAAAATATACTTATTCTGAATCATATGACTTTAGTAAACATGATCAAAGATATCAATTAAATACAAATCAAGGTGAATATGAAAGGGAAGACAGTTATGGGGAGGATATTAAAACAGAGGGTCCAGAAGAAGATGGATTAAATAGCAAAGAGCAATCAGAAAGAAGGAGTTAAAAATTTTTACCTTGGGAAGTGGCTGTGGCTCAAGCAATTGAGCTACCATTTACCATATAGAGGACCCGGGTTCGATCCCTGTGACCTCCTGGTAAAAAACAAAGGGCATCCCAGACCTGCGTGGTGCAAAGTGGTAGAGGCCCTCATGTAGGACAGAGAGGTGCAGGCCCCTACGCAGAGAAGTGACACACCAAAAAGATGATGACACAACTAGAGAGAAAAAAATTTTTATCTCAAAATTTGCTCAGTATATTTAATCACATGACTGAATTTGAGAAAGAAAAAGGAAATAAGCCAAAAAGTTAATATGTCAAGGATATCAACAGCATTACAATTGCAATCATCAGCCAAAAGTGTGCTGATGCAAAATACCAGAAATCTGTTGGCTTTTATAAAGGGTATTTATTTGGGATAGAAGCTTACAGTTACCAAGCCATAAAGTGTAAGTTACTTGCCTCACCAAAGTCTTTTGCCACCTTTTGGGGCAAGATGGCTGCAGATATTCTGCCAAGAGTTCAGGCTTCTTGGATTCCTCTCTTCCCAGGTCTCCTTTTCTCATGGGCTCAGCTGCTGTGCTCTCTCCACAAGGCCAGCTATAGACTATCAAGTGAACGGCTCTGTCTCTCTGCCTGGGGCTTCTGCCATGTTTAAGGAGCTGTGTCTATTCCTCTGAGTTCTTCCCTTGTGTATTCACTTCCCAGGCTCCAGCTCAAAAACTCCTAACTCTGTACTTTGCCATGTCTGTGTCTTTTGCCCTACTGATATGGCCCAGTCAAAGTCTTAATCATAATTTAATCAATTAAAAGTGATATTTCTGACAGACCAGTTTACAAACATAATCCAGTAACTATTTTTGGAAATCATAAATAATGCCAAACTGCTACAACATTAAAGACTAAGCTTTTTAAAAAATTGTGTCTTAAGTTATAATAGTCCAGTTCAAAAGTCAGTCTCTGCTCCTAAAATTATTTTATTTGTAGAGATTGCAGAGAACAAATGCCTTTTAGTGTTTCTCAAATTATTTCATTGTAGATCCCCTTCTCACAGCCTGATTTTTAGACTTTTCATGTGTATATGTACAGCATTATATACTATAATGATGTATGAGAATTCCTGGCTTTACCTTGTACTTCCTGCTGGTTATTAAATTTGTGCATTGAACACTTAAAAAAAAAGGCACATTGTTTAATTTCCACATATTTGTGAATTTTCCAGTTCTCCCTTTGTTATTGATTTCTAGCTTCTTTCCATTGTAGTTGGAGAGATACATTGTATGATGTCAATATTTTTTAATTTATTGAGATTTGTTTTGGACACAACATATTGTCTATCCTGGAGAATGATTCATGTGCATTAGGGCAGAATGTGTATTCTGCTGTGGTTGGGTGAAATGTCTATATACTCTGTTAGGTCTAGGTGGTTTAGAGTACTGTTCAAATCTTCTATTTCCTTATTGATATTTTGTCTAGATGTTCTGGCCCTTATTGAAAGTGTAGAAGTGAGGTCTCCTCCTATTAGTGTGGAACTGTCTATTTCTCCCTTCCAATCTGTCAATATTTTCTTCATATATTTTGGGACTTTGCCATTAACTGCTTATATATATTTATAATTTTTATGTCTTCGTGTTGAATTGAACCCTTTATCAGTATATTTTGACCTTCTTTGTCCATTAAAACAGTTTTTTACTTAAACTCTATTTAATCTGCTTTAGTATAGCTACACACCTCCCTTTTGATTACTATTCGTGAGGTGTGTATTTTTTCCATCCTTTTGCTTTCACCCTACCTGTGTCTTTGAATTTTAGGTGAGTTTCTTGTAAACAGCATATAGTTGGGTCATGTTTTTTAATCCATTCTGCCAATCTCTGCCTTTTGACTGGAGAATTTAATCCATTTACATTTAAAGTAGCTACTGGGAATGCTGGACTTTCTTCTGTCATTTTGCTATTTTCCCATGGTAAGTCTTATGCCTTTTTTGACCCTCAGTTTTTCTGTTAATGCTTACTTTCATGTTTACTCATTTTTTTGCACTGTGCCGTCATGAGTCTCTTCTCATTTTTCTGCATATATTTTTCATATATTTTTGTGGTTTCTTTACATGAGGCTAAAATTTAACATCCTAAATCTATAACAATCACAGTTAATTTGATACCTGCTTAACTTGAATAGCATACACATACACTTTTTCTATACTCCCCGGTCCCCACCATTTTTTGTACTTGTTACAAATGATATCTTTTTATACTGTAAGTCCAAAACCATAGATTTATCATTATTTTTATGTATTTGAATTTTGGGACCTGTAAGAAGTAAAAAGTGGAGTTACATACCAAAAAATACAGTAGTAATAGCCTTTATAATTACCAATATGGTTGCCTTTGCTGGAGATCTTTATTTATTTATTCCACTTTCATCCACTGTATAGCATCCTTTCTTTTCAGTCTGAAGAACTCCCTTTAGCATTGCTTTTAAGGCAGGTCCAGTGGTGACAAATTCCTTCAGCTTTTTAAAATATGGAAATATCTTAATTTCTTCCTCATTTTCTGAAAGAAGTTCTCACCAAATATAAAATTCTGGGTTGACAGTTACTTTCTTGCAGCACTTTAAATATCTCATCCCACTGCCTTCTTGGCTCCATGGTTTCTGATGGGAATTCAAATCCCCCTCTATTCCCTTTGAAACAGACTTTCACTTAATCTTACTGGGATTCCCTTGTATGTAACTCATTGCTTTTCTCTTGCAGCTTTCAGAACTCTCTCCATGTCCTTGTTTTGGGACAGTTTGATTCCTATGTCTTCTCTTTGAGTTTATCCTGTTCAGTATTTGAATGTGCATATTCATGTCTTTCATTAAATTTGGGGAGTTTTCTGCCATTATTTCTTTGAATATTCCTTCTGACACATTTCTTTTCTCCTTCTGTGACTCCTATAATTCATATATTGGTACATTTGATGGTGTCCCACAAGACTCATAGTCTCTATTCACCTTTTAAAAATTATTTTTTTCTTTCTGCTCCTCAGTTTCAATCATTCAATTGTCCTGTCTTTTTCTTTTTAGATTTATTTTTATTTACTTATTTCTCCCCACCCCTTTGTTGTTTTTCACTTGCTGAGCCTGTTTATCTTCCTTGTTTCTTTAGGAGGCACAGGGAGCCAAATCTGGGACCTCTAATGTGGGAGGGAGGTGCCTAATCGCTTGAGCCACCTCAACTCCCTGCTTTTTTGTGTTTCTCATTATGTTTTTCCTCCCACATTTCTTGTTGCATCATCTTGCTGCATCACTTTGTTACTGGATTTTTTTTAGGTTCTTGGCTATGCTGCAGAAATGAATTTCAAGAGCACACTGGGTGAGTTAGGCCAGTAATTTATTTAGGTAGGGAGGGAAGAGAAAATAACAGGTCAGGGGTGCCAGTAGAGAGGAAGGAGGTGACAAGCAAAAACAGGACTGATTTACAAGCTCTGATTCCCCATTATAGATTAGAAATGCTCAGGTTTACTTGTGTGGCCACATGGCAGAGGGAAAATGGCAAGAGCAGTGTGCAGAGGGCAGGAATAGGTCCAGAGGCAAGAATGCCCGCACTCAGGCCTGTGCCTGGCTTTTAAACTGTTGGTTATTCCACCCCTTTGCTAATGGCAGGGAAGGGGGTTCCAGCTGTTTTGACTGATTACCCCGCCCATCAATTCCCTGTGATGTCCCAATGATAAAGTCCTTGGGGAATAGCCAGGGCTTCTCCTGGATTCTAGAAGAAGTCTTTGTTCTAAATAGCAGAATCTTGGGGGTGGGGGTCTTCCAGCAGCCATCTTGGGAGTTACTGATGTCCACATGGACTCTCTGCCAGGTTCCAGATCCATCTATTGTTTCCCCATCTTACTAACCTGCTTCAGCTTGCTACGCCTGCCAGTCGCATCAGCTCGCTGTCTTCTTTAGGAGGTACTGGGAACCTCTGCTTCCTGCTCTGTTGTGTCTCTCATCATGTTTCTTCTTCCTGGTGTCTGTGTTTTCTATTGTGTCAGCTTGCCATGCCTGCCCAAGGTGCCAGCTCACTGTCTTCTTTAGGAGGCTCTGGCATCCGAATCAGCAACCTCCCATGTGGTAGGTGGGAACCCAGTTGCCTGAGCCACATCCACCTCCCTCAATTGTCTTCTCTTTGGGATCACTGATTCTTGCTGCTGCCCAGCTCCAGTCTGCTGTTGAAACCCTCTAGTGCATTTTTCCTTTCAATTATTGTGGTCTTAAACTCAGTAGTTCTGGTTGGTTCTTTTAAATTTTTCTCTCTTAACTGAAATTGAAATGTACTTCATTCATTGTTTCCCTTTATATGCTTTAGTTCTTTCTCCACATTTTCTTTCATCTCCTTAAGCATTTTCATGATCACATATTTTAAAGATTTATTATTTATTTCCCCCACCTTGCAGCCGGCTCACTGTCTGCTTTCCGTGTCTATTCACTGTGCATTCTTCCGTGTCTGCTTGTCTACCTTTGTTGCATCATCTTGCTGCACCAGCTTTCTGCGGGTGCGGGCTGTCAGCTCTCCATGGGTGCAGGCCAGCTTGCTTTCACAAGGAGGTCCCGGGACGCAAACCCAGGGCCTCCCATATGGTAGACGGGAGCCCAGTCAGTTGAGCCACAGCGACTTTCCTTCATGATCATTTTTTAAAAGTTTTTGTTGAGTAAGTCCAAAGTCTTGTCCTCTTCATTGATTTTTTTCTGTACTTTTATCTTGTTCCTTTGGATGGGCCATCTGTTCCTTTTTTTTTTTTAAAGATTTATTTATTTATTTATTTATTTATTTATTTATTTATTTATTTATTTATTTATTTATCTCCCCCTTCCCCCACCCACCGCCCTAGTTGTCTGTTCTCTGTGTCTATTTGCTGCGTCTTTGTCTTCGTCTTTGTCCGCTTCTGTTGTTGTCAGCGGCACAGGAATCTGTTGTTTGAACGGGGGACCTCCCATGTGGTAGATGGATGCTCTAACCACTGGGCCAAGTCCGCTTGTTCCTTTTTTTTTTTCCTTTGTTTTGTAATCTTTTGTTTCACACTGTACATTTTAATATTTTTAAGTGTTAACTCTGAGATTTAGTCCCTGAGCTATTTGTTCCTTAAGTTTGTGTCCAGTAGTGATATGGGAGGGATTTCTTTGAGTGCCAGGAACTAACAAAAACAAACAAAAGAAAAAATACCTTTCACAGTCTTTGCAAATTGGTTGTGCTTTGCCTGGTGGTGTCCTTCAGAGTTATCAAGATCAGCCTGAGGTGAATGCAAAGTGCAGTGTCTTCTGATCTTATTAGCATGCTTGAAGCCTGCTTCTTGTCCTGGGTTAGTAGCCTTAGGAATTCCCCTGTTTATAGGAATTCAAATCCCCCTCTATTCACTTTGAAATAGACTTTCACCCCCCTCCTGGGTGGTCTATTGGATGACTTAATACAGATAGTCCTTTCCCCAGGCTGCTTTGACTTAATTATTTCTTATACTGTCTGTTGACTTAATTATTTCTTATACTGTCTGTAAGCTGCTTCTCTGCCTTCAGGACAAATTCTGGGAGGCAGAGCTTGATCAAAGTTTCCTAGCTTAGTCTTTCAGGCTTCCACCCCCTGATAGATTGGCACGAACATACAGACACCCCAGGGGCTACTCTGCTCCCTCGGAAACAGAGTCAGGGATCCACAATTGTGAACGCAGGCTGACTCCACACCGTGCCTGGAAAGAGGGTGGCAGAGGACAAGAATGGGTATCATGAGCTTTGCCTACCATTTTTCAAGCTGGTTTTTACCTTGATGCAGCACTTTCCCAGTTATTGCAATCCTTTAACTGTATTCCAGAATTTTGAGGAAGAGAGCTCTGCCAGTTTTTGCTAGTTGTTGTAAGATTCTGTGAGGAGATGGCACCCTGGAGAATCTTGTGCCACCCTCTTGGTTGACCAGAAGTCCATGTCATTTTACTTGAGATGAGTTTCTTTTTGATAGTACATTTTGGGCTCATATTTTTCCATCTGTTTTTTAATTGTTTTATTTAGACCATAGGTATTTAATGTAACTCTTGATATTTTTGCCAGCGACTGGTTTCTAGGTTCTTGGCTATGTTGCATAAAGGAATTTAAGGACATGCCATAGGGTAGGCAAGCAAGTAAAGAGTTTATTGTGAAAAGAGAGAAGGGGAAAGTATATACCCAAGAATGGGTATGGGCAAGCTCAAGGGAGAGGTGTGCCCTGGGGCTGGGCCTGGGTTTTTTTAAAGCTGGACTTTCCTTCTTCCCCTTCCCCAAATTAAGGAGGGATCTTAGCTGTCCTGATTGGTTGCTTTTCTGCCTTCCTATTATTTTATACTATAGACCATGCAGGTTGTACTTGTTAGCTTTTAGGGAGCCAATGTGGAGGCCTTTCTGTTTGAAATTATCTAGGGCTTTTTGAGCCCAGGAATTTCATATGGACCCCATGACCAGGTTCTTGGTGGGCTTTTCAGCTGTGATGGTTATGACTTTTTTCTGACCAGATGCCATCCTTCATAATTTGCCATTATATTTTGTTTTCTGTTTGTTTTCTATTTTTCCTGCTTTCTTTTGGCTTACTTGAACGTTTTTTTTAGAATTCCATTTTACTTTATTTAGTGTTTTTCTTTGTGTGTATCTTTGTATAGCTAATTTTTAGTGGTTGCTCCGGAAATTAATCATATATGCAACCAAATTAATCCATCAAAGTCAACTGTTGTCAATATTTTATCAGATGAAATGATGTATAGAAACTTTACTCCTCTTTATGTCTCTTTACTTTCCCTTTTAGAAATATAGTTATCTTAACTATTTCCTCTGCATAGAGAACCACATTAGAAAGTGTTACTTTGTTTTGCTTCAGCCATTAAACATAATTATAAAACTCAATAAGAGAAGGCAAGATTATTTTATTTTATTATTTATTTTATTACTGTGTTCTTTCTTCCTTCCTGATGTTCCTAGACTCCTTCTTTTGTCATTTCCTTTTTTGTTTAGAGTACATCATTTAGCCATTCTTTTAGGGAACATCTGCTGCTAACAAATTCTCTTCTTTTTCCTTCATCTGAGGATATCTTTATGTTCCTTTCATTCTTTAAGAGGAAAATATATTCACCAGATATATAATTCTGGGTTAATGATTCTTTTATTTAAAATGTTTTGCTGCTTAAAAAATGTTTTGCTGCTTTCTTCTGGCCTCCATGGTTTCTGATGTGAAGCCCTCTGTTATTCAAATTATTCCCATCCCCCCTTTTTTTTCTGGCTGCTTTCAATATTTTTCTTCATGTTTTGTTTTCAGAAATTTAATTATGATGTGTTTCAGTTTATGAATTTCTTTTGGTTTATCCTGTATGGTGCTCGCTCAGCTACTTGAATCTTTATGTTTATATTTTTTGCCAAATTTGGGGATTTTCCAGCTATTATTTCTTTTAGTACTTTTTTAACACCACCCTTTTTTTCCCTCCTTTTGGGACTCTGATGACTTGCATGTTGGATCTATTATTAGAATCCCATAGATACTTGAGGCTCTGTTCTTTTCAGTTCATGTCCTCTCTCTTGTTTAGGTGGGATAGCATCTGTTGTTTTATCTTCAAGTTCACTGATTCTTTCCTTTGTTCTTTCCCTTTCTCTGTTGCACTCATCCACTGAATTCTTTATTTTGACTATATTTCTTATTTCTAAAATTTCCACTCAGTTCTTCTTTATAATTTCTGTTCCTTTTCTAAGACTTTGTTTCTTTGCTAAAGTTTTATATTTTTTCATTTCTTTCATGCTTGTTTACAGTTGCTCACTGAAGCATTTTAACATGGCTGCTTTAAAAGAACAGGTCCTTCTAACATTTGTATCATCTCTGTATTGGTGTCTGTTGATTGTCTTTTTCATTCACTTTGAGATCTTCCTGTTATTGGTATGATGAGTGATTTTTTAAAAATTGAAACATGAACAGTTTGGGTATTATAAGACTCTGGATTTTATTTATATCTTGTGTTTTAGCAGGCCTCCTCTGACACCTCTGCAAGGGGACACCATTTCTTTACTACTAGATGGGATTAGAAATCCAGGTCTCTACTCAGACTCCATTGACAACTGGGGGTGAGAAGCTCTTTGTTACTGCTGGGTGGACTTAGGAGTTCATGCTCCACACTGGGCATTCATTGATGCTGCCTTGGCTGGGAGGGGGTTTAGCCTTGTTACTGCTCCCCATGGGGCCTCTACTGACGCTATCGAAGGTGGGCAGCCTTGTTACCTCAGAGCATAGATAAAAGTCCTTACTCTCCATGGACTCATCTGACACTACTCTAGTGAAGAGGTGGAAGGGTGCCTTCTCATCACAGGGTGAGGGTGGAAGTCCGGGCTCTGCAGTTGGTCTCCATTGACACTGTGGTGGAGGTCAGGGGTTTGTTACCACCCTGCTCCCACTTTAGCCTTCTCAGAGGAGAGTTTGGATCCCTTGTCACAGCCCAGCAAGGATGGATGTCTTTGCTGGGTGTGGGTAATGTTGGGGCCACAATTTTTTCTGTAGTAGTTTCAGTTGAAAAAAGTGGTTATTGTCTACAAGTTTTCTGTCTTTCCAGCCTGCCTCTTTTTCTGATCCTTTGAGAGAGCAGGCTTTCCTTGGGACTTTTAAAATCTGTACGCATTGGCATTTCTAGGTTGCCAGCTCCTCTAATATCCATGCTGCTATATATGAGCAAAAAGAAAACCCTGGGGAAGCAGATTTGTCTCAACTGATAGAGTGCCTGGCTACCATATGGGAGGTCCAGGGTTCAAACTCAGGGCCTCCTGACCCGTGTGGTGAGCTGGCCCATGTGCACAGTGGTGATGCACGCAAGGAGTTCCGTGCCATGCAGGGGTGTCCCCCATGTAGGGGAGCCCCACGTGCAAGGAGTGCACCCTGCAAAGAGAGCCACCCTGTGTGATAAAAGCACATTCCACCCAGGAGTGGTGCCGCGTACCCAGAGAGCTGACACAGCAAGATGATGCAACAAAAAGAGACACAGATTCCTGGTGCCACTGACAAGAATGCAAGTGGACACAGAAGAACACATAATGAATGGACACAGAGAGCAGACAATGGGGGAAGGGGGAAGGGGAGAGAAATAAATAAAAAACAACAACCCTGGATCATTTCATTCCTTGGATCCCAAAGTCCCTAGATACCCTGCCTTCCCTCTACCATTTAGAGTCTTCTTATGTTTTTTTTATATATATATTGTCCAGAGTTTTTACTTGTACTTACTGGGAGGAAGAGGGGAAAGTATGTTAACTTCATCTTCTTGGAAGCAGCAATCTATTTTGTACCTGTTTGTTTGTTCACTGTTTAAATGAAACAATATCAAACCCACAGGAAAGCTGCAAAAATAATACAAAGCCCATATAGAGAGTGCCAATATCTCTCCCATCCCCCACAAAACACCAGATCCACCAACTCCAACATTTTGCCATCCCTGATGTATCTAGCTAACTAGCTAGGTATCTTCTGAACATTTGAGAGCAGGTTGTACACCTCTTCTTCCTTGAAAACGTAATATTTCCATGTACATTTACCATGAACAAAGTTGTTCCCTTATTTAATTACCTTAAGCGCAGTTATCAAGTTCAAGAAATTTAACATTGATATAAAGCTAACAATCTGTATTTCAATTGTTTCTTAATTTCCAATAAGATCTTTTTGAGCTTTTTTTTTCAATTCTTAAATCCTACCCAATATCAAGTGTTGCATTTAATTGTCCTTATCTCTTTATTTTCTCTTTCTATGTTTTTTAAAAAATTATGGAAACATATATACAACATAAATATTCCCATCCCAACCACTCCCAAGCACACTATTCAGTAGGACTAATCACATTCATAAGGTTGCAGTACCCTCACCACCATCCATTACTAGAGGTTTCCCTTCAACCCAGACAGAAACCTTTCACTCATTTTGCATTAATTCCCCATGGCCCCTGCTCTCCCACCCCTGATAGCCTGTACTGTTTTTTCTGTCTCTGTAAGTTTCTCTGATGTTTTCTTTGTGGTTGCCATAGGGCTTAAATATAACGTATTAAATCTGTGACAATGTAATTTGATTTGATACCAACTTAACTTCAATAACATATACAAACTATATTCTTATACCCCTCTGTCCCCCACTTTTATGTAGTTCTTTTCACAAATTACATGTTTATACATTATGAGTCCAAAAACACCGATTTATCAGTATATTTTGTGCATTTGCCTTTCAAGTGGTCCTATATGAAGTACAAAGTGGAGTAACAAAAATATGTAGTACTGGTGTTTATATTTACCTATATCATTATCTTCTGCAATATTTATTTCTTTATGTGGTTTCAGTCAATTGTCTAATGTCCTTTCCTTTCAACTTGCAGAACTCTCTTTAGCATTTCTTGTAGAGCTGGTCTAGTGGTGACAAATTCCCTCAGCTTTTGTTAATCTGGGAATATCTTAATCCCTCCCTCCCTTTTTTTAAAGATTTATCCCCCCCTCCCCATTGTTTTTGTGCTTGCTGTCTGCTCTCTGTGCCCATTTGCTATGTGTTTTTCTGTGTCTGCTTGTCTTCTCTTTAGTCAGCATCAAGAACCAATCCTGGGACCTTCCAGAGTGGGAGAGAGGCACTCAGTCTCTTGCACCCTAGTCTACTGTGTCTCTGATTGTCTCTTCTTCATGTTTCTTTTTGTTGCATCATCTTGGTGTGCCAGCTCCCTGTGCAGGCCAGCATTCTGTGTGGGCCAGCACTCCTGCGTAGGCCAGCACTCCACATGGGCCAGCTCTCGCTCGGGCTAGCTCACCGCATGGGCCAGCTTAACTTCACCAGGAGGCCCTGGGAATTGAACCTTGGACCTCCTATATGGTAGATGGGAGCCCAAGCACTTGAGCCACATCTGCTTCTCCCCTGCCGCCTTTGAAAGATATTTTTGCTGGGTGTAGAATTCTTTCTTGGTTGGTAATTTTTTGCTTTCAGTGTTTTAAATATGTCTTCCTACTGCCTCTTGCCTCAGTTGTTTCATGTAACAAATTGGCACTTAATTTTATTGAGGCCCCCTTGTGTGTGACAGGTTGCTTCTCTCTTGCAACTTTCAGAATTCTCTTTTTATCTTGGCATCTGACAGTTTGATTATAACATGGTGTGGTGTGGGTCTAATTGGGTTTATCCTGTCTGGAGTTGGTTGAGCATCTTGGATGTATATATTCATGTCTTTCATTATTGGGAAGTTGTCAGCCATTATTACTCTGACTTTTCCACAATGCATGTATTGGTATGCCTGATGGTATCCCACATGTTCTTCAGGCTCTATTCACATTGCTTCATTATTTCTTCTTTCTGCTCTTAAGACTGTATGATTTCAACTACTTTATCTCCAAGTTCATTGATTTTTCTGCCACCGTTAATCTACTATTGAATGCCTCTAAGGAATTTTTAATTTCTCTTACTATGAGATTCAGCTCTGTTTGGTTCCCATTCATAATTTCTGTCTTTCTATTGATAACCTCTTTGTGTTTACCAGTCATTTTCCTGATTTCCTTTAGTTCTTTGTCCATGTTTTCCTTTAGTTCTTTGAGCATATTTAGGACTGTTTTTTAGAAGTCTTTGTCTGGACATTATATATCCTACCATAAACCACTGAATGGACTGGGGGAGAGTGTGAACTACAATGTAAACTATAATCCATGCAGTGTAGCAGTGCTCTAAAATGTATTCATCAAATGCAATGAATGTGCCACAATGATGAAAGAGGTTGTTGATGTGGGAGGAGTGGGTGGGGGCATGTGGGATATGTGGGATCCTTTTATATTTTTTAATGTAACATTTTTTGTGATCTATGTATCTTCAAAAAATACAATTAAAATAAAATAAAATAAAACATTGTAAAAAAAAAAGTATTTGTCTGGGGAAGCAGATGTGGCTCAAGCGACTGGACTCCCACCTACCACATGGGAGGTTGCTGGTTCGGATCCCAGCACCTCCTAAAGAAGATAGCAGGCCGGCCCCATAGGCAAGTGTGGCAAGCTGACACAAGAGACACAAGAAAAAGAAACATAATGACAGACGCAACAGAGTGGGGAGCAGGTGCAATGAGCTGACATGACAAGATGATGTAACAAGAGACGCAGGGAGGAAAAACATGAGAGACACAACAAAGCAGGGAGTAGAGATGGCTCAAGCAACCAGGCACCTGCCTCCCACATCAGAGGTGCTGGATTCTGCTCCCAGTACCTCCTAAAAAAAAGAAACAAGGAAGATGAGCAGACACAGCAAGTGCAAACAACAAGCAGGTTGGGGAGAAATAAATAAAAGTCTTTCTCTGGAATGTCCCAGGTCTGATCCTCCTCATTAATGGTTTTTAATGCTTTAATCTTCTCATTTCCCTGGCTTATAACTTCCTGTTTCTTTGTATGTTTTATAATATTTTATTGAAACTTGGACATTCAATACTTTAATGTGTTTTCACTGGAATTTATACTCTGAGTCATCCTTTCCTCAAGCTTGTTTCCAGCTAATGTTATGACAGAGCTTTCTTTGAATGCCAGGAACTAAAAAATACAGAATAGAATAGAATAGAAAAAAAAACAAAACAAAAAAACCACCTTTCCCAGATTGACCTATGTAAGAGCACTCCTTCAGAGTTTATCATTACCACAAGTTTAGAAAATAGTTCCAGGCCAAAGGATAGGGGCTTCTCTGGTCCTTTCTGTCATAAGCATGCACATTTGGCCTTTGGAATTACCCCATTTATGTATATAGGAGTATCTGCTTTTCCCCAGGATACAGTTTCCTCAGGATCCCAGCCACTAAAATATATATCCTACTGCCAGCAATCTCTTGCCCCGAGGCAGCACAACTTGACTGATCTCCCACAGTGTTATGTAGGTGAGTTTTGAGTGCTGCCTTCTATGTGCAGGGAAGTTCTGGGACACTGAATCCTTCAGGCCACCACCAGATAGACTGGGCCAAACACATGCTCCAAGTATGTGCATGAAGGTTACTCTGCTTCCTATGGAACTGTGACCAGGGATCCACACTGGGAGCAAGGGCTACCATTGTGCCAAGCTGAGGGGTAGGAGAGGAGACAGCCAGGACACCATGAGATCCTACTGCTTTCAAGTTCTTCATTCAACATTCACTGTTTTCCGCAATCCTTTAACTGTTTTCTGGAGCTTTGAGAAAAATGTAACTGCCAGTTCTTACTGGTTGTTCTAAGTATCTGTGGGGGAACGGAGCCCTGAAGCTTCTCACTCTACAATCTTGATAGGGCAGAACCTCTTGCTTTTGTGTTTTTTTAATTTTTAAAAAAATTTCCCCCTTCCCCTCCTCCTGCTCTGCTGTTTTTGCTGTCTGTGTTGTCTTCCCTTCTCATTTTCTCTCCTCTAGGATTTACCAGGATTTGATCCTGGGGACCTCTGATGTGGAGAGAGGTTCCCTGTCAATTGTGCCCTGTCAGTTCCTAGTTTCTGCTGCGTTTCACCTTGACTCTTCCTTGTCTTGTTTTTTGATGTGTCATCATCTTGCTGTGTTACTTACATGGGCACTGGCTCACCATGTGTGCACTTGCACAGGCACTGGCTCACCATGTGGGCACTTGCACTCACCATGCATTGCCTTTGTTTCTGAAAGATATTTTTAAATATGGTATGGAATTTGAGGTTAACATTATCTTACATTCCTTTAAAAATATTGCTACAATGTCTTCTTGCTTACATTGTTTCTGACAGGAAATCTGTTGTCATACTTATCTTTGTTCCTCTGTACATAATGTGTCTTTTTCCTCTCAGTGCTTTGAAGATTTTCTATTTAGCAGAAATTTTAATTTTTTAAAAAGGAGGTATCAGGGATTAAACCCAGGGCTTCATACATGCAAAACAGGTGCTCAACCACTGAGCTACATCTGCTGTAGTTCAAATTTTAAACAATTTAGTTAGGTTGTACCTTGGGATAGTTTTCTTTACATTTCTTTTGTTGGAGTTTGTGGAACATCTTGGATAAATTAGTTTATAGTTTTCATCAAATTTTAAAAATGTTCAGTTATTGTTACTTCAAGTATTTTTTCCTATCTTACCCTCCTCACCCCCCCACACACACATACTCTGGGGACTCCAATTACATGTGTGTTAGGCTGCTTGAGGTTTTCCCATAGTTCACTGATACTCTGCTCATTTTTTTTTTTTTCTCAGTCTTCTTTCATTGTGAAGTGTATTTCATTTTGGATAGTTTCTATTTCTGTCTTCAAGTTCACTAATCACATCTTCTACAAACTCTAGTTTGCTGCTAATCCTGTCCATATTGTTGAAAAGTAAAAGTTCTCCTTGTCCTGAGAATAGGAAGAAGAAAACTATAGCAAAATATAACTTAATATGGAAGGACTTTGAGGCTTAAAAACAAAGATGAAAAAAAGCTCCCAACAAAGAAAAGTTCAGAACCAGATGTTTTCACTGCTGTGTTCTATCAAACATTTAAAGATTTAACACCAATCCTTCTTAAATACTTCCAAAAAATAGAAGAAAATGTATTACTGCTTAACTCATTCTATGAGGCCATCGTTACCTTGATACCAAAGTCAGGTAAAAATAGCATAAGCAAAGAAAGTTACACACCAATATCCATTATGACTATAGATGCAAAAAATTCAAATAGTAAAATGATTAAACTCCATTACTAAATGGGATTTATTCCAGGAATGCAAAGATAGTTCAACATATGAAAATCAATTAATATACCACATTAACAGAATGAAGGCCAAAAACACATGAACATCCCAACTGATGTAGGAAAGACACTTCCCAAAATCTAACATCATTTCATAATAAAAAATATTTAGAAAACTAGTAGTAGTAGGGAACTTTCTTAACATGATAAGGGGCATGTATGAAAAACCCACAGTTAATATCACACTCAATGGTGAAAGACTGAAAGCTTTCCCCCTAACATCAGGAAAAAGACAAGGATGCTGCTGTCACCAATGTTATTGAACATTGCACAATAAGTTCTAGCCAGAACAATCAGGCAAGAGAGCATCCAGATTGGAAGAAAAGATGAAATTATCCCTATTCACAGATGATATGATCCTATATATAGATAATCCCAAGCATCCACAAGAAAGCTACTAGAACTAATAAAACAAGCAAAGTTGTAGGATACAAGATAAACATGTAAAACTCAGTTGGGTATCGCTATACTAGCCAATGAACAATCTGAAAAGGAAATCAAGAAAACAATTCTATTTATGATAGCATTCAAAAGAATAAAATATCTAGGCATAAAGTGTCCCAAGGAGGTGAAAGACATACACTGAAAACTACAAAACATTGCTAAAAGAAATTCAAAGTTTTGAATAAATGGAGACATTCTGTGTTCATATTAATAAGACTTAAAGTTGTTAAGATGTCATTACTACCTAAAGCAAGTGGCGAATTCAATGCAATCCTCTCAAAGTTCTAGCACCTTTTTTTTTTTTTCCCTAGAAATGGAAAAGCTGATCCTCAAATTCATGTGGAATTGCAAGGGGTCCAGAATAGCCAAAACAATCTTGAAAAGAAGGAACAAAGTTGGAAGCCTCACACTTCTGATTTCAAAACTTACTACAGGGAAGCAGACTTGGCTCAACAGATAGAGCATCCACCTACCACATGGGAGGTCCAGGATTCAAACCCAGGGCCTCCTGACCCATGTGATGAACAGGCCCACGTGCAGTGCTGATGCACGCAAGGAGTGCCGTGCCACGCAGGGGTGTCCACCATGTAGGGGAGCCCCATGTGCAAGGAGTGCACACCGTAAAGAGAGGCGCCCAGTGTGAAAAAAAAGTGCAGGCTGCCCAGGAGTGGCACCGCACACACAGAGAGCTGACGCAGCAAGATGATGCAACAAAAAGAGACACAGATTACTGGTGCTGCTGACAAGAATACAAGCAGACACAGAAGAACACACAGTGAATGGATAGAGAGAGCAGACAACTGGGGGGGGGGGGCGGGCGTGGGCTGGGGAAGGGGAAAGAAATTTTTAAAAAAACTTACTACAAATCTACAGTAATGAAAACTGGTACTGGCTTAAAATAGACATATAGACCAATGGAATATAATTGATAGTACAGAAAAAAAACCATTCATGTATGACTAGTTGATTTTCAACAACAGTGCCAAGTCCATTATTTGGGGAAAGAATATCATTCTGGGACAACTGGAATCAATACGCAAAACAATGAAGGTGGACCCCTACCTCTCACCATATACAAAAAATTAATTCAAAATGGGACAGTGGCCTAAATATAGGAGCTAATATTATACAATTCTTTCAAGAAAACAGGGAACTAACTTCAGGACCTTGTAGTAGGCAATGGATTTTTAGATTTTACACCAAAAGCGTAAAAAACAAAAGAAAAATAGATAAAATGAACTTTATCGAAACTAAAAACTTTAGTGCATCAAAGGAAATTGTGAAGAAAGTGAAAAGATGACCTAGAGAATGGGAGAAAATATTTGGAAACCATATATCTGATAAAGGTTTAATATCCAGAATATATATATATACCTCTATAACTTGTAACAACAAAAAGACAAACAGCCCAATTAAAAACTTGGCCAAGGTGAGAGCATGTGGCTCAAGCAGTTGAGCACCCACCCACTTACCACATGGGCTTCCAGGGAGTATGTGAGTGTTCATCTTGTCTTAGTGTGTTGTCTCAGTTGGTGGAGACCCACATAATAAGCGGGAAGTGCTGGACTCCCATCCTGGGGAGTCCTGCTATGTTCTCAAATAGAGGGGCAGGAGTCTCTTGAGAGCAGTACCTAATAGGGGAGGACAGGCCAGTATGCCAAGCCCTCAGTATTGTTGCAAGTAACTATGAAACCTTGTTCTTCAAGGAGTGAAGGTTGGTGGTTGCTCTGGATCCCCAGGAGAAGGGGAGGGAGGAATAAAAGAGATGGAATATGGGGCATTTTGGGGATGATGGAAGTGTTCTACATGATCTTGCAATGATGGATATAGGCCATGTTAAATTTCATCAAAATTTATAAAAGTGTATGGTCCAAAATGTAAACCATAATATAAACCATTAACTGTGGTTAATAGCAATGTTTTAATATTTGTACATCAATTGTAACAAATATACCATCCACATGTAGAATGTTATTAATAGGGGAAAGGGGAAAAGGGGGAGGATGTTGGGTATATGGGAATCCCCTATATTCTGTACATGACTTTTCCATAACCTAAAGTGTCTCTAAAGAAAAAAAATGAAAAAAAAGACAGCGGGGGAATAAATGGAAGAAATTGTCACTGTACGTCAAGATAACAGATCTTATAGTGATGAAAGACAATGTCAAATTTTTTTTAAATTTTAAAAATTTTATTCCAAAATTTTGAAAATTTTTTATTTAAAAAACTGTCATTATTGGGAAGCAGGTGTGGCTCAATCAGTTGGGCTCCCATCTACCATACGGGAGGCCCTGGGTTCATGTCCTAGGGCCTCCTTGTGAAGGCAGGCTCACCTGCATGCTGCGGAAACCTGCTGGCCTTCAAGTGCCGTGGAGTGCGCCAGGTCCCACAAGTGCTGTGGAGTATGGCAAGCCCTCAGGCACCGCGGAGAGCTGACTCAGCAAGATGACACAACCAAAAGGGAGACAAGCAAAAAAAAACACAGAAGAATGCGCAGCGAATTGACAGAGAGAGCAGACAGCAAGCAAGCTGCAAGGGGAGGTATAAATAAATAAAAATAAAATACAGACACAGAAGAATGCACAGCAAATGGACACAGAAAGCAGACAGCAAGCAAAAAGCCGCAAGGTGGGGGGGGGGATAAAAAAACTCATTATTATTTCATTTTCTTATTAATTGTATTTGATTATTTTGTTGGCTTCACTTTTGAAGAAGTTTTGGATCACAGAAGGGTTACAACTGTGGCAGAGGAGGATCATTAGTGCAGGGTGTCAGTGATAGGGGATGCATGGGAGGAGGTTCACCTGGGGCATACCTATAAGCCATATAAATGTATTCAAGTGTTCATGGGGCATTGTCACGGTGGGTGGAGATTCACTCAGTCACTGAAAGGAAATCAAATTCCCACCCTGGGGAGCTCTGTCACATTCTCTAAAGGGACAGCAAGAATCCCCTGAGTACAAGGGCAGTGACTAGTGAAGGAGGATGTTCCATTGAAGGGCCCTTGATATTGATGAATGTACTTTGAACATTTACTTTTGAAACTGAAACCTAGCCTCATTATAGGGTGCCTGAGTTACCTCTTGAGAGTCTTCTTGTTGCTTAAAGAGTTGCTTAGAGAGCTGAGTTTGCTCTCTAAGCCAAACTCAGCATATAAACGTAGTACATTCCTCCAGCATGGGACATGACTCCTGGGATGAGCCTCCCTGGCACCAAGGGATTACCACCAAGTACCAACTAGCAATGTGACCTGAAAAAGACCTTAGCCAAAGGGGGAAAGGGTAAAGACAAATTAATTTATATGGCTAAGAGACTTCAAACTGAGTCAGGAGGTCATTCCAGAGGTTACACTTATGCACATCTCAGCAGGTTCTCATTGGCTGACAAAGTAAATATTGCCTCAGATAATGGAGACATCCAGGCACTGTAGTCAGGGCAGACAGCTCAGGAGTTTGGTGCCAATGCCAGTGGTCCTACTTGGGAATTTATGCTTCCCACTGTGACAGAGTTGGACTCATTTGTGGTTTCCCTATACATGACTCTTCTGCCCCTTCTGTTTGAACCTATAGTTAGTGCTAGAGTTGATAGCTTTATGTCCAAGAGACTTAAATCTTTGGGCTGCCCATGTGCCAGCTGGGCCCTGAATGTCAACAGAGTTGCAACACCTACTCTCCAGTTCATTGGCCTCACCCAGGACAACTAACAAGGAGATGATGATAGACAGTGACCATCTCAAGGAACAGAGACAGTCTGCAACTGCAAGCTAGATAGTCCCATCCATCTGCCCCATGGAATCTAAGCCCCCTCTCAATTAGAGATGGAATGGACATCACCATCCCAGAATCCTCAGGATTGGGGTATGAATGATGGACTAGAGTAGACTTACTGGTATTCTATATAGACTTATTGTGATTCTAGCAATGGAAGAACTTTTATCATTGATGTGGAGGCAGTGACCACTGGAGGTTCTGATGGGAGGGAGAGGGAAAAACAGGTATGCAATAAGGGGATATTTTCAGGACTTGGGAATTGTCCTGAATGACATTGCAATGACAGATACAAGTCATTATGTATCTTGTCATAACTTACAAAATTGTGCAGGAGAGAGTGTAAGCTACAATGTAAACTATAATCTATGCTTAGTGGCAATGCTCAAAAATGTGTTCATTAGTTGTAACAAATGTACCATACAATGAAGGATGTAGTTAATGTGGGAGGGATTGGGAGCAGGGCATATGGGAATCCCCTATATTTTTAATGTAGCATTCATGTAATCTAAGTATCTTTAAAAAAAAGTATATTAAAAAAAAAAAAACTTGGCCAAGGGGGAGTAGATGTGGCTCAAGCAGTTAAGCACCTGCCTACCACAGAGGAGGTCCTAGGTTTAGTCCCTGGTGCCTCCTGAAAAAACAAAACAAACAACAAGCAAAACAAATGATAAAACCAACTCAGGGAAGCTGATGTGGCTCAGTAGTTGAGTGCTGGCTTTCCACATACGAGGTCCCGGGTTCAATCCCCAGCCCTGGGTATCTAAAAACAAAACAAACCCAACAGAAAACACTTGGCCAAGGATTTGAATAAATATTTCTCCAAAGAAGTTATCCAAAGAGCATTAAGCTTGGGAATGGAAATCAAAACCATAATGAAATACCACTTCATGTCCACTAGGTGGGTATTATTAATACTGAAAATAACAAATGTTGGCAAGGATGCAGAGAAACAGGAACTCTTGTACGTTGTTGGTTGGAATGTAAATGGTGTGGCTGCTGTGTAAAACAGTTTGGCAGTTCCTCAGAAAGTTAAACTTAGAATTACCCTAAGTCTTGGCAATCCCAGTGCTAGGTATATACCCAAAAGAATTGAAAGCAGGGAGTCAGACAGATACCTGAGCACCAGTGTTCATAACCAGCATTATTCACAATAGCCAAAAGATGGAAACAAAGCAAGTGTTCATCAACAGATGAATATATAAACAAAACTTGGTACATACAGACAGTGGAATGTTACTCAGCTGTAAAAAGAAATGAAATGCTGGTTCATTCTACAACATGGATGAATCTCGAAGACATCATGTTAGGTGAATGTCTTCATTCACTAAAGGACAAATGCTGTATGGTTTCTGTTACATGAAATACCTAGAATTAGCAAATTCATAGACATAAAGCAGAATAGCAGTTACCAGATGAGGGAGAGAGGGGATTGGGGAATTAATTGCTAAATGATATGAGTTTTGGTTTGTGATAATGAAAATAGTCTGGAAATAGAGAGTGGTGAAGTTGTCAGTGTACTTAATGTCAAAGGATTGTCCACTTCAAGTAGTTAAAGTGATTTTTATGTTACATCTATTTTACCAAAATTAAAAATGAATCATAAAAAATAACTTTGGAAATCACACAGGTAAAACATGAATAAATTTGAGTACTCAAAAATTAAAGCTTTCATGACAGCCTGAAAAAAATCACTAGTAGAAGTAGGAAACAGCAAAAGATGTCTGTCACATGTTTCTAACATGTAAGTGAGGAAAACTGCATTCTTAGTGTATGGCATATACATGATTTTGTATGGGCACAATTCATCAAAGAAATAAAAAAGACTAATATAAATTTAAAACAAGATTCAACTTCATTACTAATTGAAGAAATATAAATTCCTACCAATCCAGTTGGCAAACTTTCAAACTGCTAATCTCAGCACCTGTGACAGGCAGTGAGACACACTCACTCGGACAAGGAGTCAACGTGATACAACCTCCTGGGTGTGATCCAGACATTCTGCTTCTAGGAATTTTTCCTAAGGAAATCATCAAAAATGCCAAGGCTTACAAACAATGGAATTCATAAGAATTACTTATAATAGAAAAATAATCATTTATAAAACCGAATCTCCAGCTGTGGTTGAATCATTATAAGATTAATCACCGTTAATACTAATTTAGCTGCGTCTGCCTTGTGCCAGGATAGAGCTTGATGCTAATTCCTGACCAACCTTTTGATGTTGGGCTCATCATCACCCCCATTTTACAGACCCTCTGAATAAGTTGTCTGAGGTCGCCCCCGGCCCCTCAGTGGCGCAGGCAGCCTTCTGGCAGTGATAAGCAACCCTAACCACGGGGATGTTTTTTTTAATGAAGTTGGGAAATGTTTACAAATTGATGCTAAATGAAAACGAGGATTCGGAATCAGTACATATTAATAAGTGGACTAGAGTATAAAATTGTTCCAAAATACAGTGGGCAGAGAAGGAAGGAAGCAGGGAAGGAAGGGGAGCAGAGAGGCCACGGGCGGCAGGACACCTGTTATGGGGAGCCGGGGCTGCCTCTGGGGGCACCACTGCCATCTCGTTGGGGCCTCAGCTGGCTTCCCCCGAGCCCTTTGGGGGCTTGCACTGATGTACGTGGAGCCAGGTGGGGTCCAAGGAGGGACGAGGGATTTATACCACCCTGCCAACTGCTCTGCCCTCTGGGGAAGTCAAAGCCACTGTGCCCAACGCTTCTGACACTCAGCCAGCAGCACCCACTCCGAGGGATGGCCGGAGGTCAGGAGTTGTGATGGCCAATGGAGCCGGAGCACATGCTCGGAATGGGTCAGAGGCCTGGGAATGACGCCGGCCTCCCCACCACCTTGCCGTCCTCACTGAGGAAGGCTTGTCACCAAGGGGGAAACAGAGGCTCAGAGAGGACAGCCCATTTGCCCTAGAACACACTGCTTGTAGGGGCAAATCTGACTCCACGCCTTGCTCCTGACTACAGAGAATAACGACAGTGGAGCAACAGCCAGGGCGGGGCAGCACCCCCCAAAGGCTTCCCTGCCCTCCCCCCAAACACACAGAGGGTGCTCAGGCACCCAGGACAGAGGCTAGTGAGGGCCAGGGGACCATGGTCACTCTGGGGCCAAGAGAGGACACCGAGCTGAGCTCTGGGCTCAGTCAGCTATTGAACTGGAGGAAAACATCCTTAACCATTTCACAGTCAAAAGAAAAGGAAGATGGTTTCTCACTCCCAGGAAAATGAAATTCGTTAACTTAAAGCTTCCCCAGCCCCAGGAACCTGGAGCCTAATTTTAGATGGTCTTTGGAGGGTCACCGGATCACCCTGAGACAGGGTCAGCCGGCAGCTGCTCAAGACAAACATTGCTTTTCTGCTAACTCAGCCCTATCTCCCACACAATTAATGAGATCCTGTCCCACCTCCCCTGGGAACGCAGGAACAATAGCTGCTCAGAGGAGCAGGTGGCCTTGGCCGGAGCTCAGAGCTGAGGGATCTAGTCCCTGCCCACTCCGGCCCCTTCTGAGCAAGGCCTGCCTGACCGGCCACCCCAGCCTGCCAGCTCTGTCGGCCCCTTGGATGCCATCCCCTCCTGCCTCTGTGCTCTCTGGCACTGGTGGCTCCTCTGGCTCTGCCCAGAACCTGCTCAGATGTCACCTCCTCAGAGACGCCGTCCCAGCCATGCTAGGTGAAGCACCCCAGTTGCACTCCATCAAACGCCTTCTGTTCATCGTGGCCAGGGCTCTCCCTGAATCTTAGTGGTTGACAACGGTCTATTGTCAGCTGTCTTCCCGGCAGGAGCCTCCTGTGATGAGGGCTTTGCTCCAAGAAAGCGCTTGGCACACAGTAGGTGGGCAGGAAACCTGAATGGGCAGAGGAGAGGCGGGCAGGTCCTCTGGCTGCCCTCCCTGGGGATGCAGAGGGCAGGGTCTGCCCTGACACAGTGGCCTGGCCCTCTGGGCCCCCCAGGGACTTCTAGGGGCAGGAATCAAAACATACTGAGAGGCTGTCCCCAAAAGACATGGGTGCACTGGGGCTACCGTAGATGCCAGGCTGGGGGTGGGTCCTGGGACCAAAGTACCAAGGAAAGGAGGGCAGACTGGGGAGGGGAGGGGTGCCCAGGCTGTACCCCATAGCTAGCTCCAGCTGGTGGGAAGTTACACGTGGGCCCCGCCAGCCCGGAAAATGGCCACTGTGCTGGGATCAGTTCTCTAGAGCCGTCCTGGGTGCAAGAGGGGAAAAACGACGAGGGAATGGACAGTTGCTGGCAGCCAGGGAAGGACATGGTCTAGGAGGAAGCAGCCTTGGCCTCTGAACTCAAAGAATGAGCAGCACCCACCCAGGCACGCATGTTGGGGGCAGAGGAGACTGGGGGCAAGAGAGAACTAAGGCTGCTTGGAGCACGGAAGGCATGTGCTGGGACAGCCTGCCAGGGTGGGCAGCTAGTGGCCAGGCCCAATGCAGACGGGGGTGCCACAACCTGCGCTGCTCCTAGGCTCAGCTGTTTGTCCATGGACATCGGGAGCCACAGAGGATTCTAGGCAGGGGTGACCAGGAGAGGTCGCAGGGAACCCTGAAGATAACGGACCTGGTGGGCAAGAGCAAAGGCAGGGAGGGCTTGGAGGGCATCTGGGGAGATGGTGGCATGGAGCGTTGGGGTGAATCTGGGCCAGGTCCCTGGGTTTGGGACAGCAGGATGGAGAGGGTGGGAGGGGAGTGCGGCTAGGAGCCCCTCCCTGCGGGGATGGATGGGGTAGGGGCCGTCCAGGGGGTCTGGAATGACAAAGGGGAACAGTCCTCAGGGTTGTGGGGGGCGGGGTCAAGCAGCTGGTGGCTGGGAGGAGTGGTCCTCCGAGTCTCTTCCTATGGGGGAGTCCAGGGGAAAAAGAAAGGGGCAGAGATGGCATCTCCCATCCTAACCCACGCCTCAGCAGGCCTGCCTAGCTGGCCAGCACCGGGCACCGGTCTCTCCTTGAACCCCTCAGAGCCAGCTGGGGAGGGAGGAGCCCTGGTCCAGGAGGAAGGGATTTGCCCAAGGCCCCGTGGGCCTCAGGGCCTTGCTTTCACTGCCAAGGGTCCTGACCCCGCAGAGCACTGAATTAGAGAGGACCAGGGAAGAGAATGGGGCAGCCCAGTGGTTTTCTGCTCCAAGCCGTGAAGGTGGCTGGAAACAGGAGCCGGCAGAGAGCAAGGAGAGGCCTTCAGAAAGGCCCTGGTGCCCGCGGGCTGATGGGCTGTGGGGCCTGGCCCCCCACCTGAGCCCTAGGGGGGCCTAAGCGCCCACCCGTGGCCCTTTCTAGAACCGGCTGGGCCATTGTGCAGAAGAATGCCCGGAAATCCCGCGCCTCCCGCCCCCAGCGAGGATGGGGGCTCTTCCTCCCGGCCAGGAAACTCCAAGTTGGCTTCCGGAGGGCGGCCCGGGGCTGGGGTGCCAGGGGCACCAGCGGCTACGTGGGGGAGGCTGGGCATGGCCTCCCCAGGCCCCTGAGTGTCTCCTTTCCGCGGGTCAGAGCACGCCCTGGAGGGATCTGAGTGCTGGTCATTAGGGAGCACGAAGGACTTCCTGGAGGGGCGTTTCTGAGCTGGGCCTCGGAGGACGGGGGATGGGGCAGCATCCCTGGGAGAGGAGCAGCCCTGCGAGGGTTCAGAGTTCTGGGAAGTCCCTGGGGCCCGGGCAGGGTGGTGGCGACCGAGGCATTGGAAATGCCCCTGGCCCGCCTGCCTCTGGCCGGAGATCCAGGAAGACTGAGTAGCGGTGCTCGATGGGACCTAGGATGGAGGTGGGACCTGCCAGGGGACGCACGCAGCGGTGAGAGCGCAGGGGAGGGGCGCGGGCCGGGCTGGGACTCCGGGGCGCGCTTCCTCCCGCCGACCTTGGCCCAGGGAGGAGCAGTGCCGCCCGGGTGGGTTGGACCCTCAGGCTCTGAGAAGGATGGGGGCGAGCGGAGCGTGGGATCGTTCCACTCCTGAATTCCCCCCCCCGAGTTAGGGAAAAGCGACTCAGACAGATGCGGGCTGGGGTCTCCGGGGCTGCGGGACCCGTGGGTCGCGCGCCCCATCTTTCGCGCGCGCAGCGATTTCCCGGGGGTGGGGAGGGGCCTGTGATTGGCGGCGGGGCGGCGGCCCGCGCGCGCATTGGCTGCCCCAGTCCGGGGGTGGGGGCGAGCCCTCAGGGCAGATTCCGCCCCCCGAGCCTTGAAAGCGGGAGCTCCTGGAGGCGCCCGGCAGAGCTGAGGCGGAGCGGCAGCCCCGCGGACCGAGCCAGGCGGCGACGTGAGCCGGGCGCGGGGGCCCCACCAGGGCCGTGGGCGTGTCTCGCCTGCAACTATGGGGTCGGCGGCGCTGGAGATCCTGGGCCTCGTGCTGTGCCTGGTGGGCTGGGTGGGCCTGATCCTGGCGTGCGGGCTGCCCATGTGGCAGGTGACCGCCTTCCTGGACCACAACATCGTGACGGCGCAGACCACCTGGAAGGGGCTGTGGATGTCGTGCGTGGTGCAGAGCACCGGCCACATGCAATGCAAGGTGTACGAGTCGGTGCTGGCACTGAGCACCGAGGTGCAGGCGGCGCGCGCTCTCACGGTTGGCGCCGTGCTGCTGGCGCTCGTCGCGCTCTTCGTGACCCTGGCGGGCGCGCAGTGCACCACCTGCGTGGCCCCGGGCCCGGGCAAGGCGCGCGTGGCGCTGGCGGGCGGCGCGCTCTACGCGCTGTGCGGGCTGCTGGCGCTGGTGCCGCTCTGCTGGTTCGCCAACATCGTGGTGCGCGAGTTCTACGACCCGACGGTGCCCATGTCGCAGAAGTACGAGCTGGGCGCCGCGCTCTACATCGGCTGGGCGGCCGCGGCGCTGCTCATGTGCGGCGGCGGCCTCGTGTGCTGCGGCGCCTGGCTCTGCGCCGGCCGCCCCGACCTGAGCTTCCCGGTCAAGTACTCGGCGCCGCGGCGGCCGGCGGCCGGCGGCGACTACGACAAGAAGAACTACGTCTGAGGGCGCCGCGCCCTGTCCCGGACGGACCACGCGCGCTTGAAGTGACTTGGCCGTTTTCCTCTTCTGCGCGCAATGCTGGCACCGGTATAGGTGGGCACCGGACTGAAAATGCCACTTCTTTCCTCGACCCGCGGGGTCCTGGGGCCGCCTTGCTTCCCAGCGGCTCCTGCTGATTCCAGAGGGGCCGAGTGGCCAGATCCTGCCAGAGGGATGGAGGTGTGCAGGCGGCTGTTACCCCATCGGTGGGGCCTGAGCCCAGGGGGAACCAAGAGACTTAGCCTGGACCTCCCCACCTCACCCCAGCAGCTGCCCCGTCTGAGGCTTGTGAGCACCAGGGCTTGGGGAGGGGCTGGAGGTGTGCCCTCATAGCAGCTTGGGCAGGGAGGGGCTAAGAATTTGCTTAGTAAATGGTTTGCACACCTCTCCCACCTATTGTCCTGTCTTCTGTCCTCCCACTGGTGCCCTAGGATCCCCCATTCATCTGATAGCTTCTTTGTTGACTCCTTCCCCAGCCTGGTCCCATGGGGCCCAGAGGGTCTTATCCTGGTCTTCCCTACCACCTTGTCACTTTCCCACCTGCCCACCAAGTGGGAGACACCCAGCACAAATCCCAGGAAGGGGAGATCTATAGCTAGAGGAGCAGCTGCTGAGTTATGAGGCCAGGTGCAGGGGGTGTGGTGGGGCCTCAGCAGGAGATGCAGGTTGGAGCATCAACCCCCTCCCCCTCATTGGATGGGATGCAGGAAGTGCTGGGGGCAGGCAGTTAGGCTGCTGGCAAGCCCCAGAGAGCGGGTGTTTCCCGCTGCCTCCCAAGGCTGGCCCATCTCCAGGGCCCTGGAGCAGGCCACCGCCACCTGTAACTTGCTGCCCTGGGCCCTTCTGGCCCCAGGCAGAACGGGGGAATCCAGGCCCCGTGCCTTGTCCCAGCAGGGCTCAGCAGAGTCAACTCAGCGTTGCCATGGGGAAATGGTGTAGGCTGCCAGTTGCCTGGAGAGCCCCTCGGCCTGGCTCCAGCCTGTCGTCCTGGCATCCTCGGCAGCCCCTGCATCCCTCCCTGAGCCCACCCAGACTGGGGTCGGCCTCCAGCTCCTCTGTGCCAGGTCCTGCCTGACCTCCCTCCATTGGACTGGTGTGTGTGTGGGGGGCAGTGATTGGGGCGCTGGCCCCAGCCAGGCAACCGGGGATGGGGGTGGGGTGTTCCCAAGCTTAAGCCAGGCCAGGGCCATCTTGAAGAATTTGTTAGTACTGCCAGTCTGTCCTAGGTGCTTTCGATCAGTTTTTGTCAAAAGGCTAGAGCAGATGGGAGCGGCAGCCAGGGACTACAGGGAAGAGCTCTCAGTCCAGCCAGCTGGGAGGCCTGGCATCTGCCCCCAGCCCAGGACCTCGGGGGCTCTGCCCAGAATGCCTGGGCCACGGCCAGCAGCAGGGAGTCTCCCAGCCTGCCTCCTCCTTGCAGGGGAGGGGAAGGGGACACCCTGAGGATGTGGGCCCGGAGGGGCTTGGCGCAGCCCCATAGCAGATATCTGGGAGTCAGAGTTGGACCCAGCTGGTAGGACATCCGGGGAAGGTGACCTCTCGGGCAGCCTCAGGGCCCACGATGGTCCCCCCCGCACCTTGACTGAGAGTCGTCCCCCAGCATGGAGTGTGTGATCCAGAGCCTTGAACCTCGGCAGGATGGGATCAGCAGCACCAACGCTGGGAACGGGGCCGAGGGGACCCGAGGCTCCCTCGGCAGGGCCACACCCCACGCGGGCCCTTTCCCTGAGCACAGAGAACAGCTCTCCATCAGCTTCAGGGCCCCAGCCCCAGCTCTGATCCCAAAGTGCCGCTGCACGGCCGCAGAGCTTCTCCAGATGACCAGGTGGGCGGCTCAGGGACCTGGGAGGCCAGACTGGCCTGCCCTGGAAGACCCAGGCAAATGTGGGGGGGGGGTAGGCAGAAGTGGGTAAGGAGCCCCCCTCAGGTCCAGACGCCACTGAGGCCTTCCCCCCTTTGCAGGCTTTCCCCGGGCTGGGGCCCATGATCGGCCCCCCACCTTAAAACTGCCCCAACCATCCTGGCCTCTAATGACTGGAGCTGCTCCTGCGTGACCCCTCCAGCCTGCTGCTCCCAGCACCTGATCTCGACAGCAGCCACCAGCCACACCCCAGCCACCCTGCACCCCGAAGGGAAGGAGCCACACCCCCCACATTCGCAGGTGCTCAGGGGCCACCTGGGGAGAGGCGGAACCAGAGACCCCAAGGAACCCCCAGCTGGCTGAGCCCCCGTGGCTCTGAAGGCAATGGAAGCCACTGAGGTCCTGGCCAGCTTGGGCCTTCTACGAGGGGATGGGGTGATGCTGGCTGTGGGGCCCTGGGGTTGGGGGAAGATGCACAGACTGGTGGCTTGTGCCCTGGCCCTTCTCTCCCTGCCCCCAGCTGTCCCACAGCACAGCCCTGGCCCGCCCAGCAGGAGGGATGGAGGGACGCCTAGACACGCTGCCCCCTGCAGTGAGGGCCATGGGAGGGGGCATGGACAACAGGGGCCTGTGCAGAGGGTGGCCCTGGGAGGCTGCTGAGGCCACGTGGAGGGGAGGAGTGGAGGAAGGACAGAGCCAGGTCCCGGCTGTGCTGTGGTCAGGGCTGGGACTGGGCTGGGGCCAAGTGCTCGGGGCCTGGCCCCTGGCCATTGCCTTCTCTCGCGCAGTCTGGAGGGCAGGTGAGGGGAACCTCGGTCTTGGGGCCACAGGCACAGGGTCAGGGCTGCTCGTGGCCACGGAAGGCTCAGGGCAGACCCACGAGCCAGCCCTGTGACCAGAATCAAGATGGAAGAGTGGAACCTAAAACGAACATTAATTTAATTCCATTAAAAACAAACTTTCCCTGTATCTAAAACTAAGTCCATGCGTTTCAGTCTAAATACATGCCATGCAGTATAAATAAGGAGAAGGATGTCACGTCTGAAGAAACTGAATGCTAGAAAAGAAAAAACAGGTGTCAAATAATGGATGTGTGTCCCCCGATTATACCAACCAACAAGCAAGCTGCCCGCCCGACCTTCCCTGACAGGCCTGGCTGGCACCCCATTCTGAGGTCGCTCACGAGAAGCCTCAACCACTCACGGGGAGGGGTGGGTGTCCAGGGGCACCCCCCGGAACCACCACGGATGCCAGGCCTCCCCGAGAGTCTGTGTGCTCACAGCCCCTGCCTGCTCCAGGCCCTTGTCCTCCAGGGCCCTGAGGGCACCGAGGCACCTTCTCACCGGGCTGCTCAAGCCCTGCAGGAACTTCGTGTGCCTGGAGTGTTTTGGTCATCCCCGCCCCCCACCACACTCTCCCCATCCCCCTGCTCTACAACGCTCCCCATCCTCCTCGGCCTCTCCCTGTCTTGGTGGAAGGACGCCCAGCAGCATTTGTTGTGTCATGAGCAGGCAGCAGGGGGCTGTGGGGTCCCACACTATGCTCCACAGAGCCCACTGCAGGCCCAGCACCTGCCCACACAGCATCCAGCTCCCCGCGGATGGGGGACCCTGACTTCACAAGGGGACCCTGAGGTCAGGTCTGTGCCTCGTCAGAACCCATCCAGCTGCAGGCCTGGGGGGGTGCTACTGAGGGGAGCCCTGGGCTGAGGACAGTCACACACACCCACACGGACCTGGCCCCACAACAATGGCCTGTTCCCGGGGGCCACCTGTGGAAGGGGCGGTGTGGGGGCAGCGGAGAGAGCCAATGCAGCGTCCAAATCACTCCTGGCCGTCAGCACCTCACGACAGAGCCTCTGGGGGAAGCCATGAGAGGGGGCGGGCCCAGTGGGAGCTGAGCTGCTACCAACGCCTCACTTTCCCAAATGCCCAAACCACCAAAGCCTGCGTAAATGCCTCTTTTGGGTGCAAGCACAGGACCTTCTGCAGATAGCTAAGAGGGAGAGGAAGCCAAGGAAGGACCAAGGGGCAGCCAGGATAGTCGGGGGGGAGGAAGGTCCCTAGGCAGGCAGGAGGGAGAGGGGGATCTGAGAGTGGGCATGAGGGGCTCTGAGGGTGGGCAGGAGGGAGAGGACCCCCCTGAGAGCAGCGTGCATTTCCCACAGCCAGGTCTGCATGTCGCACGTGCTGATGCCCACTCCCCCCGCCATCACTGGTGCCCTGTCAGGAGAGAGGGCAAACAGCCAGCTCTCTTCTAAGGGATCAGAGCTTAATGAAATTAGCTTCCTCGAAAATGCTCTATTGTGGCAGTGCCAGCAGCTGAGAGACAGGCATTCTTGGGAAAAATGTGTTGGCGCCAAATCTCCTCTGATCCCCAAGGAAAAGCCTCACTTGTGTGTGTGGGAGGGGGAACTAGCAGAGAACTAGGGAGGGGCCTTTGGCATTCAACAGGGTCAGGCTTGGATAAGGCAGGGCCACCCCCAGATCTGGGCCTTCCGAGGAACCCCCTTACATGAACCTGCTGGCAGCCCCCCACCCCCACCCCCCACTCACCCTCAGGATAGGAGAGAAACAAGTGCATCCAGAAACTTGCTCCGATCCTCAGCTTTCAGCTCAATTACTAAAGTAATGAAAGAAAAACATCTTGTGAGATGGGAGGTAAGCCTGTGTGGGTGGCATCGGGACAGGGGTGAGCGGGAAGTGAGAAAAATAATAAAGAATTCAGGGCGTGCATATCCACTCCCTCTTCCCGGCCATCTGAAGATTGGAGCAGCGCCCTAGCAAATTCCAATTTGGCTCTTTAATGGCTTGGGATATTCTAGATCAGTGGTTTCTGTTTCCCCAGCCCACTGGGTTTAATTAGCTGCACTGCTTGGAGTCTGCAGGGAAGTGACCACCACGGAGGTGACCTGGGGGACGTGACAGCCAGCATACCATGATCTGGACAGAGAGAGATGTCCTGCCCTGCCTACCCCGGAGCCCCCTATGCCACAGTGGGTGGCGGGGGCCCCAAGACATGCTGCCTGTCTCTGGGGGGCCATGGGGATCAGCCGAGATTGTGGACCTCGCCGGATAGAGCAATGCCAGCAGGCAGCAAGAGGGGCTGTGGGTCCTGCAGGTGCCTGCTGCCAGCCCTGGCCTTAAGTCCTCCCTGTGCCAAGACAGTGGGAGCTGTGCAGGCTGGCCGCTGCCAGCCCCAGTGCACACCGAGGGCAGCAAAGAGGCAGGGTGGGGGGTGGGGGCGAGAGAGCGGGCCTGAGGTGAGGCCAGCTCCAGAACTGAGGTGACTCGGCCAAGGCTGGTCCTCTGAGGACGGTCATTCAGGACTGTTAGGGAATCGGGAGACAGGGTGGGAAAGGGGCCTTCCGGAAGGGTGTGGGGCAAGTGTCAAAACATCCGGTGCACCTTTAAATCCTTGGGCAAAGACAAAAGGGCAAATATGGTAAAATGCACACAATGCTGGCATTCAGGGTGCTGTGGTGGGGCGGAGGGCACCTGGCCTGGCCATTATGCTGGAGCTGCCACGACCACAGCAGCTGAGCGAGCAAGGAGGTGTCCGTGGGCCTCACTCGCATAAGGCAGGTGCTGGCCCCAGGGGCTAGTTACTCATCTGCAGGCAAGGTGACCTTCAGAGCTGGACTGTAAGGGCACAGCTGGGCCCATGGCCCAGTAGGAAGCACCTTCCCCTTCTCTGCAAGGGGCAGGCGGGCTCTCGGGGCCACAAGGCTCCCAGTCGCCCACTCTGGAGGAGCCTGGGCCTGTCGCAGGAGGAGGGGAGGGCAGCCCTCCAGCTCCCCCAGTCGGCCTGGCACCTTCGCGGCAAGGGTCCTCCCTGGTTCCATGGCCAGCACTGGCCTGAGGGCCAGGCGAGAATAAGGTGGCTGTGGTTGCAGCCAAGGTGGGGGAAGCTCTTACCCGACAGATCAAAATGGTTGTGCAGCGTCCGGGAGCTGGTGCTCTCTGCTGCCTTTTCAAACGCCCTCCCGAAGAAGCTGTGGATGCGGCGGAGAGGGGACGGGGGAGTTGTTGGTCAGGGACCAGGCTGCCCACCCCCGGACCCTTCCTGCCACCCTCTGTCCCACAGACCCTACTTAGTCCTGCCCAGGCTTGTTTGTCCCCTCTTGGCCACCATCCTCTCAGACTCACCCGCATCCCTGGACAGTCACCATTCCTTGTTGCTGCGACCTGTGCCCCTGGCCCAGATGAGCCTTCCTCAGTCCTCGCAGTGGCCCCCCCGGCTTGCCCCGAGGTCCCGGGGGTCCATAGACCAGTACTGCCGCTGTTCTCCACGCGGCCTCTTCCTAGGGGCCTGTTCCCTTCCCTGCTGCCCTGTATCTACCCTGGCGCGTTGGATCGCCTGGCCTGCTCAGCACACCCCTGGCCCCTGCGCCCCCTGGCTGGTCAGCCTGAGTGTCCCCTGTGAGCCTTCTCTTGCACAGCCCTCTGAGGTTGGGACAAACACCGTGGGTCTCAGACAAGACGCAGGTCACGGCAGAGCAGGTGCAGGAGGAGCGTGCAGGGCTGAGGTGGCCGGGATGCAGCTCGGGGGGTGGGAGCAGGAGCGCCCCAGGGGCATGCCCATTCCTGCAGGTGCTTGGGGCCACCCCAGCTAAGGCATCGCCACGGAGGGCAGCATGGTGGGCGGGGGCTTGGACAGGACCAGAGAACAGAGAACAGGTGGAGAGGGAATGGTGCTTCGCACTTGCATGGCCCCCTCGCCGTGCATGCGGACATACAGAGGTGATCGCGCAGCCAGGGGCGGTGAAAGAATGGCAGGTGGCTGGAGGGATGGGGACAGGGAGAGCTTGCCTGTCGCTGGGAGCCCTGACCCAAGATGACACCCCCCACCAGCCGTGGCCATCCTGACTACGAGCCCGAAATTCTGTAGTGGAGCTTTGCAAGGCAGCCTGGCAATGTGGCAGCACCTGCCTTCCAAAGGTCATTCCCAGTTTTAGGGGACACAGAAGGTCAAAGACTCCCGGCTGCTGGGCTGGGGCTGACTCAGAATCTAAGTGGCCAAGGGAGAGCTGACAGAGGTGACAGGATGTGGGTGCACAGGGCACCCCACCTCACCCTGGGTCTAGCAAGCTCATAGAGTGTGGCAGTGTCCTGGGTGTACATCCAAGGGTCTCCTCTCAGGACATCTTGGGAGCGCCGGGCTAGGTGCCCCGGCTGTTTCTGGGAGGTGAAGACCCTCCAAGGAGGGCAGCAGGCCTGAGGGCCTGGTTGAACACATTTTCTGTGGCTCAAGGTGGAGCCCAGAAGAGTTGCCTCAGGCCCGGAGCACTGGGCAGCCAGGAAAGGCCGGGTGGCTGCAGCCTGGCCTGCTGGCCACATGGCCTGGGCTAAGCGAGGAGGAACCCACCTCTGGTGCAGAGGGAGGAAAAAAGAAATGACCTTGGGGATGTGAGGAAGGGCCAGGGAAATTTTAGAAGATGGCCGGAGCAGCTTCTCAACAGAGCAGGACAAACCTGGCAGTCACAAATCTGCCGTCATATCTATAATAATGAAATGCTGGAGACAAGCGAGTGTCCAGCCACAGGAGAAGGCCTGGGCAGGCTGCCACTGACGCTCTCCACAACGCCTAACTATTAAGACTCGGACCCAGGAAGCCCTCACTGAGCAAACAACACAGAGACCGGTGCAATCATGCCACAAATGGCGAGTCCTGCAGGGTTTTTCCAGGACTGCCCTGAGCCCCGGCTCTGCGGCCTGTTTCCATCCCGAGTCAACCCCCATGGAGGTCCTGGAAGCCAAAGGGACCCACTGAGCTCAGTGGGTGGCAGGCAGGGGGCACATGCCCAGACACTGCGCGAGGGAAAAGGCTTCCACTTGCATGTCTCTGAGCTCTCGTGACTGAGCTGTCAATGCAGCTAGCACATTCTCCCACCAGAGACCCCTCAGGCGGCAGCTGGATGCTGGCTCTGAGCACATGTGGGGTCTGGGAGGTTTCCCTGACCCCTCACAGGTAAGGGGGGCGGCACACAGGAGAGGTAACAGCCACTAGCCAGGGTCTTCAAGGACAGCGTGCCTGTCGGGGCTCTAGGATCCAAGTTCTGGGTGTTGGTCCTGAAACTCCTTAGATTTTCAGCGTTGACTGCTCATTCCTCAAGTGAAGGGTTACATCCAGGAGGGCTGGGGGTGTTGCCCGCAGCCTCATCAGTGCCATGGCACCCCGCTGCTTCACACGGCAGACGCAGCTCACCCACGGCTGGTATGACCTCAGCCCTCGTCAGGGAGCCAGAGACCCTCGTGGGCAGGGCCGCTCCCCCACCGAGGCCATCCTTCCCCCAACCCAGGAGGCGGGCAACTCTAGAGCTCTCAGGATCAAACACGGCAAAGCCCTATCGTGCCCCTCCTCAGCGAGGCCCCTGTGCCCTGCTGGTGATCTGAGATACCCTCAGGGGACTGGGCGAGGGCCACCCAGCCGAGGATGTCCATGGAACCCTTGGGGGCTCCCACCCGGCCCTGCCGGCCCGTGGCTTCTGCATGGACAAGGTCACTGCCTCCCGCTGTCAGGCAGCTTGCCCCCTCCCTCACCCTGCAGGCTGGGCCCTGATGTGGTTTTCCCCAGTTCAGGGTACACCTGCCTCCCACTGTCCCTCTTCTTCCAGATGGGGACCAGGTACCATCCTCAGGGTCTCAGTATCAGCCATGCACAGACACTTGGGGGCTACCTGAGGAACATAACCTCAACTCATTTGAGAGCTCCACGAAGGGTTCAGGCTGACAAGCCAAGAGGGGAGGCCCACAAGCCGAACCCCTGCCAGACCCTGCATCATGCCGAAAGAGGTGGTGCCACGTTGTGGCCTGAGGACAAGCCTGACCCCACCCAGTGGGGCACTGGCCACCCTTGAGGCCCCGCAGATGGATGCTCACTTCTTTCTGTCTGAGGTGTCAGTTTCAGGGGGGATGCCCACCACGGTCACGGTGCCCTGCTCCGTGCTCAGGGGGGCGGCCATCACCAGGGGCAGCAGTTTGCAGCGCCGGTTCTTCGTCTGGGGGGGCCAAAGCACAGCTGTCATTAGGGCAGCGTCCGGTTATGGTCAGAGCACACGAAAGAGGCGTGCAGTGCTGGGTCACGCCACCCATGGCCCTCTGCTCGAGCAGCCCTACCTCCTTGTGACTTTTTTATTGTCTAGGGGCAAGGCACTTGCAGGTCTTGTAAAACTGACCTGTGGGTGTAAATCTCCATGAAGATCTTTAAAGTGTTGTCTGCTACTAGTATAAGTAATTCCTAGGCACCCTTGCTTGTCCTTACTGGGATTGTGGGGTCTATAAATTGGTAATCACTGGGGCTGGGAGGGTGCCATTTCCCACACTGCAGTGCACCCCATGCTTTGCACAGGTTTCAAGGTTCTGTGTGTGCAGCCCTGAGTCTGCTCTGTGGGCGCCTTCTCTGACCTCTGCCACGTGGCCGTGGTCATTCATTCACTTATGCTGTGGCGTTTCACTGTGTGAGATCCCCCTGCCACTGTCCTTATTGATCCGGTTGGGGCGGTTTCTGGCCTCTGGCTGGGGGGGTGGTCCTCCACCTGTCTTCCAGTGCCCAGGGGGACTGCTGAAGGAGGTGTCTTCCCTCCACCAGCGGTACCAGCTGTTTCCAGGGAGCATGCCCACCATGGAGGGTGGGCCTCTTGCTCCCTGTCCTCCTTGTGGTAGTCGTGGTTTGCTGCTGACTGCCTACATGCTGACCCTGAGTGGCAACAGGTAGTTGCGTGTGTTGTGCACTGCACAGTTCCTGGCATCAGATTGGTCACCCTGTAAATGAATGGATATTGGGAAGTGGGCATGATTTCATCCTTTTTACAGATGAGGAAACTGAGGCACAGATGTCAAATAATCTACCTCATGCACAACTGGCAAGTCAGGAGGCTGAGACTGGAACCAGCCTGCAGGACAACAAAGCTCCTACTTTGTCTTCATTGTGTACATTTTTCAGTATGGCACTGCTTGGTGGTCTCCATATATCACTCGTAAAACCATCTTATTGGGCAGCATGAAATAATTTCAGCCTCCCATCACACATCTAGTTTCAAGGGGTCCCCGTGTAAACCCCCTCATTTGACAGCAGAGTGAGAATGTGTGAGATTCACCCTTTGCGAGCTTGTCCCTGGGGAGGACCCCGATGTGGCTGGTAAGGATCCCTGCCTGGATGCCAGTGGAGTCAGGGGTCTGTTGTGGGCCAAGGCAGGGAAGGGTATCAGGGAAGGGGGACAGAGTCATGCACAGAAAGGGGGAAGCCAGCCTGGAAAGTTCACTTTTGCTGGGAGGTGAATCTATGCTATAAATGACCTCACCTTTTCCTAAACTGCTGCAGCTGGACACGAGACCTTGCGCTTCCCAGCAGGCCCCTCCCTCCTTGCCCAAGTGACGTGGTCAGAATTGGTGGGCTGAAAGGTCCCTGGGATGCGGGCGGCAGCTGAGGAGAGGAGAGCTCAGGCCATGCAGCTAGCGAATGGCCCTCGGTATGCTAAGCTGGCTTCAAGGCCTGGTCCAGAGCGTGGCTCCAAGCCACAGCCTTTCTGTGCCCCCTGCCCACTCAGGGGGAGACTCACCGAACACACGAAGGACTTGAGCAGGTGCCTGCTAAGCAGGCTCAGGGAAGCTGGCTTGGAGAACAGTATGACATCCGGTGTGCCCTGGGAGGGGAGGGGACAGAGAGGTGAGCGAGGCCTCCGGCAGGTAGGGCTTGGCGTCTGTGTGTCTGCGTACGTGAGGAGCCCGACCTCTGTGAGGGAACAGTAGAGGAAAGGCCCCTGGGAGATGACGAGGTTGGTGCAAAGGCAGCTGGCGATGGTCTGCTGTGTGGCTCGCAGCTGTTTCTTGGCGAGTTCCAGGCCGTGGTACAGCTTGTCCAGGTTACCCCTGCAACACGGGCAGACATGTGTGGCTTCAATGATGCTTGTCAAGAACTCTTGGTAAAATAACACAAAGACCCAAAGCAAATGCTTGGTTCCTGGGTCAGAAAGGGGGTTCGGGGAGAACACTTTATCTTCTCTCCCACCTGAGCTCCCCTTAAGTAAGGAACAGAAAGTGTCTAGACCCACAGCGATGGAAGTGAAAGGTGGAGAGGGGTGTTTTCTGGCAACAGATGAGACTGAAGGGTGGCAGTGGGAAGATCCAGCAGGCCCAGTGCCCACACCTGGGGACATTGCCAGAGAGGAGAGGCTGGGGCAAGGGCCGGAGGGAGGACGGCAGAGCCCACCACCTTACAGCTGGATTTTTACCCACCTGCAAAACAGGGGGTTCTCCTTTGATAGCTGATATGACCCCTCTGTGGAGAAATAGGGCCCTTGAGAAAAGCCTCTGCACCCAGCATTTAGGGGTCCCAATGGGTCAACAGTCGGCTTCCTGCCCACTGAGATGAAGTGACACCTTCCAGCCAGAAAGCCATGGCCAGAGACCCAGAGCTCAACCAGGCTTCTCCAGCCCCCTTCTTAAATAGGAACCACCACCAGACATCTGAAAAAGGCCTGTGGCTAGAAAAAAACGACCCTGGAGGAAACAAAGATAATTCTGAGAACAAAAGAAAGCTTATGATTAACTTCAGACAGACTTCGGAAACAACTGCATTCCTAAAACAAGAGCAGGATGCCATGAAAAAGGAACAATCAGAAATTAAGAAGCGCTTGTGGAAATTAAAATGATTGCAAAAAATAAGTAATTCACTAAAAGCCTAGAGGATAGATAAAGTCAAGGAAACCTTCCTCCACACTGATAAGAAGACAAAGATATAGAAACTGGAAGGGAAAACTAAGACACAAAGAGTCATTCCAAGGAGCTTGGAAAGAAAGAATGAAAAACACTGATATATGTATGTATATGAAGAAAGCAAATAAATAACACAAAACCATTCCCAAGTTGAGAGACAAAGGGTCCCTGGATTGAAAGGGTTCAGCTGAGAACCCAGTATAATATATGGAACAAAATCCACCCTAGACCCTTCACTATGAAATTCTAGAACACTGAGAAGATCCTCAAAGCTTCATGGCTGGGGGTGGGACAGGGGAGGTCATTTACAAAGAAAAATAAAAATGGCTTAGTCTTCTCATTGGCAGCATTGGAGGTTGGAATATAATTGTATTAGTCAGCCAAAGGGATGCTGATGCAAAATACCAGAAGTGTGTTGGCTTTTATAAAGGGTTATTTATTTGGGGTAGGAGCCTACAGATACAAGGCCATAGAGCATAAGTTACTTCTCTCACCAAAGGCTATTTCCACGTGTTGGAGCAAGATGGCTACTGATGTCTGCCAGGGTTCAGGCTTCCTGGGTTCCTCTCTTCCCAGGCCTTGCTTCTCTCTGAGCTCAGTTCCTCTGTTTTCTCCATAACGTCAGCTGTAGTCTAAGAGGGTCTCTAGGTTTTGCCTTTCTCCACAAGGTCAGGTGTAGACTATGAGGTGAACAGCTCTCTCTTCCCAGGGTTTCCACCGTGTCTAAGAAGCCATCTTTATTCCTCTGTGTTCTCCTGGGTTCCTCTCCTCCCAGGGCTTGCTTCTCTTTCTTCTGTGTGCTTACTTCCTGGGGCTCCAGCTTAAGACTTCAGCATCAAACTCCAACATCAAAAACCCCCCAACTCTGTTCTTTGCCATGCCTTTTATCAACACCCTACTGATGTGGCCCAATCAAAGCCCTAGTCATAATTTAATCATGCCCAGGTATAGATCAGTTTACAAACATAACCCAGTATCTACTTTTGGAATTCATAACTATATCAAACTACTACAATAATGGAGCAATGGAATTCATATTCAAGGGGGAATTATCTTCAACCTTGAGTTCTATACTGAGCTACATGAGGGAATAAGCTAAAAAAGACAAAGACATAAATTCTAAGAAATACTGGTTCTAACCCAGGGGTGCAGCAAAGGGTTGTCCTGGTAACAGCTGGGCGGCAGGCCTAGAGAGCTGCAGGCCTAGCCTGGAGTAGGAAGACAGAGTCCTGGGCTCTCCAGGAAAAAAAAAAAGGAGCTCAGGGAACATCCCAGTTAGAAGGCAAGTTTGAAAAATAAATTAAATGTAATAAAAGAAGCAATTAAAAACTCCAGGAAAAACAAAGATCTGTACCAGAAAGAAATATAATCATTGCACATTACTAACTCTGAAATATTGTATTAGGCATGATAAAGTAAAGCTATTTATTAATTGTCATCACTTACAATCAAGCTATAGCCAAAGATGAGCTGCCTTATATTCTCTTCTCCAATGTCTGATTATTTTCAACCTTGAATATGTAAAAGCATAGATTTCAGAAATGGGGAAGTATGAGGGTAGAGTGCTGAAGAGAAAAGTAGGGATGCTAACATCCTTTTCCTACAAAGTAGGGAGACAAGAGACACTGATAACAGAACAGGATGTTGAAGTTACAAAGGAGCTAAAAATAGTGGTATAACTGTACTGACAGGAGGAGAAAGAGGACAGGAAAGACACGAATGTTTCTTTGTCATAGCAGGAAGTCAACAGTGTAAAACAGATCCACCAATTCTGGGGAGATGGCAGCAGCTGTGGTTGTAGAGTATTTGCATCTTTCCAAATTTCTAGCTACAAATGAACGGTGCAATTTGACTGCAAAACCAACACTACAGGAAGGCAGATGTGGCTCAAGCAATTGAGCTCCCACCTACCACATGGGAGTTTCCAGGTTTGGTTCCTGGTGGCTCCTAAAGAAGATGAGCAAGACAGCAAGTTGATGTGATTGGCTTGTGTGGAGAGCTGACGCAACAATATGATGCAACAAGAGACACAGGAGGAAAACAATGAAAAACACAATAAAACAGGGAGTGGAGGTGGTTCAAATGGTTAGGCACCTCCCTCCCAAATGGGAGATCCTGGGTTTGATTCCCGGTGCCTTCTAAAAAAGGGAAGATGAACACACAATGAACAGGAACAGTGAGCGCAAACAATGAAGGGATAGATAGAAATAAACAAAATCTTTAAAAAACAAACAAACAAAAACCCAACACTACAAACACCCAAATATAAGCAGATAGGAACAAAAAAGTTAGACATAAGACTGGGGTACTGATGGCATCAGTGTAGGAGAGAGCAGAGAAGCAGTGGGACCTAAGACAATGGAAAATCCCAGGATACAGCCAAGAGATTTTTCAGTCAACTGGAAAGCTTGGCTGGGCCATTTGTGAACAGGGGCTAAACCCGATAGGGGTTTGTTGCATCCAAGAGCAAATGAGCACAGTTTGGCAGTTCCTTAAAAGGGCAAATGTAGAGTTACTGTATGACCCAGCAATTCCACTCCTAAGAATATCCCCAAGAAAAATCAAAACATGTCCATACAAAAACGTGTATGTAAAGGTTCACAGAAACAGTATTTCCAGGAGCCAAAAGATGGAAATAACCTGTTCTTACTGAAGTGTCCATCAACAGATGAATGGATCCTCAAAATGTGGCACATTCTTACAATGGAATATTATTTGGCCATAAAAAGGGAAAAAGATCTGACACACGTGACAACATGGATGAACTCTGAAAACGTTACGCTGTGTGAAAGAAGACAGTCACAAAGACCACATATTGTATGACTCTGTTTATATGAAATTCCAGAATAGCAAATCTTTACAGTCAGGACATTAGGGGTTGCCTTAGGGCTAGGAGGGATGGAGGAGTTGGGGGGTGATAGCTAAGGGGAGCAGAGTTTACTTGTGGAGTGATGAAAGTAGTCCAAAATTGGATTACGGTGATGGTTGCACAACTCTATAAATGTGCTAAAAGCCACTGAATTGTATACTTTAATTTGATTAATTGTGTGGTATGTAAATTATATCTCTATAAAGCTGTTTTATATATATATATGTATACTGGGGACCAGAATGACAAAATCCCAGAAAGCAGACTACTATGTTTTTTGTTTAAGAGAAAAGGGAACTCTGTGAGATTAGCAAAAGTTGTTTGAACGAAGCCTTCTCCCAAAAAGTCAGAAAAATGAAATTCCCACAAAATTGGGAAACAGGTAAGTGCTGTGGTAGTATCCCACTCAAAGTTATCGTAAGATAAAAGCAAATAAGGAGCAGGATGACATCCTTAGTGATGATGAAAGTTCAACCACAAAAAGTATGAAAGGAAGATGTGCCAAAAAAAGATAAAAACTCTAACACTCTATTTCAAAACAAGCTAAAAGACATATAGACATCTCAGAAAATGAGTTAAGAAAGAATTAGAAATGAAAAATAATTGAGAAATGAAGACTAGAAGAAACACAAAAAATGAATAAACACATCAAATAATGCCTGAAGAGAGAATGAGGCAAAAAGGAGAAAAAATTGAAAGATCAAAAAGGGAAGGAAAAAAAAGAAATAAAAAGAGTTCAACAGGAAATGACAGCAGAGCGGGTATAGCTCAGTGGTTGAGCGCCTGCTTCCCATGTACAAGGTCCTGGGTTCAATCCCCAGTACCTCCTAAAAAAAAAAAAATAAGGGGGAGAGAGAAAATGACAAATATTGAAGATTGGCAGAACCCGTGTAGGTTGCCCCCTGCCTGAGAGGGTGTGATTCCGGTTCACGTGTGTGTGGCTTTTGCAGGCCAGAGTCATTCACATGCCCCAGTGGTCAGCGTGAGGCCCGAGGCCAGAGACAGGCCCTGGGGACCAAGACCACAGCCGCATCCCCTACCTGGAAAGACTGTCCAGAGCCCGGATGAAGTTATTGGTCCCTGAGCTGTCCTTCTCGGGGCTCTCCATCAAGGACATGGTGGCGAAGACCACGTCGCTGGCCAGGAACTTATTCTTGAACCCAAAGTGGATGCCGAATGTCTGCATGCGTATGTCCTTCATCCTGTGCCGGGATGAGAGAACATAGCCGTCACCCTGGGTGCTTGGGGGGGCATCCTTGAAGGGTGCTGGTGGGCTTTCTAGAAGACCCCTGCCAGGCCGTTCTGGAAAAAGGAATGAAATGGGTCAGAAGCCCAGACACACTGGCCTGCAAACCCAGGGCGGCCGAGAGCCTCATCCAAGGCCACTCAGCAGGTTGGGGCTAAGCAGCCACCAGCCCCAGGGTCCCATCCACACCCCACTGCCTCTCTGGAGCAAGAACACCACTCTTGCCAGCCACTGAGCAAAGCCGGGCAGGAGGGCAGCCAGGTGGCTTGGATCCAGTGACGCCCGAGGACTGGGCTGAGCAAAGCTCGCCGGAGTCCAGCCCCAGAGGGCTGCGTGGATACGGCAGGAACTGGCCCCCCAGCTCCCTTCCTTGTCTCCTCAGGTTGCCCCTGCAGCTTGTGATGAGAGGATACCGGCCTCTAAGGACAATTTAAGAATTTCCATTCTTCACTGGAAGGGATCTCATAACTTAGGGCACGGTCAGACTTGGGCCCTGCTCATTTTCCCCATTCTTAATTTTGGTATTATTTTAGGGAGTTGATTGGAAGCTTAAGCTTAAAAGAAGCTTATCCAGAGAAAATGTTGCTTTTACCCAAATTTATTTGCAGACTCTTCGATCATTTCCCGCAAATTCTCTTTCAAGGAAATGTCCATGGATTGGAACTTCTGTTTCACTTGTTTTAGTGGAAGCCTAGGAAGAGGAAGATCCTTAGTCATGAGGGCAGTTTTGGTCTAAATTGGGACGGTAAGGACACGAACAGGGTGGAAAGAACCCCATAAAAGGGGCCATAGCCGTGCACAAACAAGAAGCATTACCATGTGCGTTTCAGTCATGGTCTAGGATCCAACAGCAAAGAACTTACAGTGGGAAAAAATCTCAGCTGGATTTACCATCCACTGAGCACAGGTAGGCCAGGACACTCACCCCATGTCTGCGAGGAACTCCTGGAGTCGCTTCTGCCCGTGCACGGACCAGAGTCTGAACCTGGCTGCTGTGTAGCATGTGTTGCACAGGCTGTCGTAGAGGGACCAGTGCTGGTAGAGGGCCAGGCGGAGGCTGGGGTTGTGGTCAAGGAGCATGCGGCCTGCCGGGCCTGAGCTGTGCACGGGAATAGAGCCCCTGGGGGTGCACCCTTCCCCCGATGCCCAGCCACAAAACCAGTTAAAAGAGAGACAGCCCAGGGCTCCTCTGACCTCATGTGGAAAGAGCAGGCACACGCGATTACCCCCATGTGATGGAGAAAGTGAGGCATGGAGGCTCTGCAGTCCAAGAGGGTTACAGATGGGAGGGGCATCAGCCGCTTAGGCGGTCGCTCCCGCCACTTTGCTTAACCCAGTCCCCCACCGCCACCTGCCTTCCCAAGGGCCTTTTGCCAGCCCCCAGAATGCTGCCACGGTTCCTGCCCACAAAGCCATCTCTGGGGCACATGCTCGTTCTCACAGCTGCACCTGTTGACATCTGGGGCACAGTGGTCCCTCTTCCCACACTCCCGGCAACTTCCACATCCATACCTGGTGTTTTGGGGTTTTAACCTCAGCTCCAAGACACCTTCCCACCCTTCTCAGTTGCTCGCCTCCATGTCACGACCCCGCCTCCCCACCTGCCCCACAGTGAGCTCAGCCAGCCCTGCTGCCCCCATACCTCCCATGGCTGCCTCAGCACCAACCCTCCTAGGGTCTCTCGGGCACTTCACACCTACCTGGTCCCCAACCACACTTACTCCTCCCCCACCATCCCACCAGAGGGGCAGGGTGGCACCGCCCCTGCCGTTGCTCACTCGCCTGCGTATCCTGGCAGCGAAGGGGCCCTGCCACGTCCTTTATGCCCATGGTCTCGGGACAGCTCAGTCATCTCTGCCTCACCCCTAACGTCTCCTCTGCTCAGCAGCCAGAGGGATCCTTTAATAAAGATGAACTGGACTGGTCACTCTTCAACCTCTGGCTGGCCCGGGGCCCTGCCCACCTCCTCAGCGCTTCCTCCAGCCCACCTCAGGGCCTTTGCACTGCCACAGCCTCTGATCAACCCCCACATCCAGGGCTGAGGCTTGGCTCAAACTGCCGCCTCCCCAAAAGCCCTTTCCTGAGCACTCCGATCCCAGCGTCCACCCAATTACTCCAACACCCCAAGTTTTCCTCACAGAAATGACGCACACTGCAAGGCTTCTTCGCAGATTGATTGGTTGGGGTCTGCTACTTTCACACACCGACACCCCACCCTCAGTATATCCGGGCCAGCTTCACGGGAAGCTCTTGATAAACCTGGGCTGTGCTGCTGGAGACGGCTTGTGTCCTCTGGGACCAAGGCTTTGTCCTGGTTGGGGTGGGGGGAGTGAGGGCATGGCATGGCCCACCCCCTTCCCATGGCCTCTCTCCCCTCCACTGCCTGTTCTGAAGACGCGACAGCCACGAGCCCACCACCCGGACTCGCCCCAAGCCGATGGTACTCTTGGCAGCCTGTGTGGACCCCAGAGCCTAGGGCCCAAGGATACTCGTACTCGAAGGAGATGCGCGTGCAGTCGACTGAGAGTGTGCTCTCCTGGTCCTCGTTGCGGTGGTTGTGCCGGGACACGTGACGCTGCAGGGCGCCCACGTCAGTCACGTACTTCATCCTGGGGGGGTCCAGGACACGGTTGGACCCTGTGCTGTGCAGCCCCTGCCTCTCCCCGGGCCACAGCAGCCCTGCCCGCCAAGTGGCTGTGCTGTCCCAAGAATGAGGAAGTGACCCCCACCCTCCAAGACCCAGCGCCCCCAGCAGCAGCGGGCTAGGCCCTGGAAGAAGTGTGTGAAGGCAGTGCTGGGGGTGGGGGGGGAGTCCTCGCGCATGCTCCCCTCCTAGGCAGTGGCTGTGGTCTTCACAGGTATCCGATGTGAGAGGTCCTGCAATTGGCGGGACTGACCTGTACGAGGGACAAAAACCCAGCCAAGACCCTGCCTGGAGAGTGTGGTGGGAGTGGAGGGGGGCTGGGCTCTGCCCACTCTAGCGGGGGCGGCCTGCCGAAGGGCTGGTTAGATGGGGCCACAGGTCCAGGCACTGTCTCTAGTCCTGCATTATCTGCACACCCCAACTGCCTCTTACAGAGAAGACATGAGGCGTGGAAAGGTGACACAACGCGGGGGGGGGGTGCTCCAGCTCTGGGTGACCCCAGGACCCTCTCCCCTGACATCTGCAGGATGGGGGAAGGGGGCAGGAAATCGGGAACACAGGGGACCTCTGCAAAGAGCACCAGGACTCAGGCGTGGCGGGTGCTGGTTCGCACGGAGCCATGCCAGGGGCCTGGAGACATCTGCGTGATTCCTTAGGAGAGGTTTCCTTTAGAGTCCCTACCAATGGCGGCTGCTGGAGACGGCAGGGGAGGATCTACTCGGGGCTCCTTGGCCCCCTAGGATCTGGACAGACTTGCAGCACCAAAGCCCACCTGCCAAGGGGCAAAAAGGATTGTCTGGAGGCCAGCCCTCCTTAAGCTCCTCTCTAGCCTCCCCTGGATTTCACGATCCAATCCAAACTCTCAGCAGAACCCCTGGGCCCTGCCTCTCTGGGTCCCCTCCTTCCTTCCATGTCCCAGGCACTGGCCAGGCCTCTATGCCTGCCAGGAAGCCACCCTGGGGGCCTTCTCCTGCCTTGGGCTCCACCTGGTGGCCTCTCTGCTGTGGGTGAAGAGCCCACATGAGGCCAAAACAACTGTGCCAGAGGTTATAAGCCGCCCCACCCCCACCCCATGACCAAGACCTAGGAGAAGAGCGGCCCTTGTTCCCAACAGAACTCCACCTACACCCTCAGGGGCTGCAGAGCCCCACGACCTTGCATGTTTCACGGCCTGAGGTGGACACCTGGAAAGCCCTGGAAAGCCTGGAGAATGCTTTCTTACTGGGTGATCTTGTCTTGAATCCACTGGTCCGTTAGTCCCACGATGGCCCACCTGCAAGGAGAGAAAGCAGAGGGGTAGAGTGAGGTGCTGGAATGAGGCTGGGCTCCGGGCACCCCTGGGAGCACCTGGCTAGTGTGGTTAGAGCTGACGGTGGCAGGTTTGGGCGCTGGTCAGACCCAGGCCCAAACCCACTTGCTCCAGGCTGTGATGGGCCTCCAAGAGGTAGCTGTGGCTTAACGAGGCGATTCCCCAGCTCACAGCTCAGCACCTGTCCCCAAAGGAGCTTCAGACACATAAAGGAGGGAGACTCTTCTAGGAGTCTAACCCACACCTGTACCCCCAGCTCGGTGCTTGCTGCCTGCTCTCTGCCCTGGTCCTGCTCGGGCTGCATCCTCAGACCCACACATGGAGTGGTGGCCAGCACGTACCCCACCTGCAATACGCACCGCCCCCACCCCACATCCATCTACTTGTCCTTCTAGTGCAAAATGGCCTGTTCCTGCCTTGGCCTGTGACCAGAGAACCCCAGAGCTGATGGGCTCCTTAAGAAGCCCCAGGAAATACTGTATGATTGCGTTACTATGAACCAAATACATTGTGTAACATATTGTATGATTAAAAAAAAAAATTTGTGTATCCAGTACATTTAATTGAGAAATGATGTATGTTTTTCTTCAACTGTGTTTTCTTTTTCTTTTTAATTATTGCTTATATTTTCAATTATTATATGTGCAAAATAAAGAAAAGAAGAAAAAAGAAGCCCAGGCACCACTGTCTTCAAGTTCGTCTTATCTGAGACCCAGGCTGGGACCCGACTTCCCCAGGATCGCGATCAGTCCACAGCAAGGTGTGCTTCTGTTGGCTTCCAGGTACTCAACACCTCCTGGAGCTCATGGCTGAGAACAGCACATCCCCAAATGGCACATCAAGCAAAGGACACCTCCGTGCCGAGAGAGAGGCGGGACAGGTCAGCCGTTGGGTGGAGGCCTTCTTGGGGAAACTCCCACCAACCGCCCCCAGCAGCGTGCCTTATAAGGACTGCCTCAGCGCCACCGGGATCATCTTCCCTGATGCACCCCTGTATTCCAACCTTTCCCTGTGTGCGTTTTGTACGTGTGTCCTTTTGTCTTTGCTCCTGTGCTATTTCTGGCATCTTCCGAAGTCATTTCACAGGGGTATATCCGGATGCCCCCAGTGAAGTGTGAGAGCTGCCGAGTACCGGTGAGCACACAGCAGGTGCTCACTAAAGGCCCACGCGCACTGACAGTTTGGAGCAGGGGGGCCACGCCCCTGCTGCAGGTTCCATTCTTGCCTGGCTGCGGGGCCTGTGATGCTCGACCCTGAGCTCGACCTGGGGTGGGGGATTATTACTTCAGTGTCAAGGACGGCTTGGAGCACCCAGGATTGTGGCGAGGGCAGAGGGCAGGTGCACAGCCAGGACTAGAGCTGGGAGGGCTGGGCAGCCTGCTGTCTTCACAACAAGGTGATGACAGTGAATACCCGACAGCACACACCCTAGTTGAGTCGTGCCCAGCGCAGCAGCCACCCCATGCTGTACCTGGAGGATCCTTGGCTGCTGGCTGGGCCTGGCTGGCCCAAGGCTCTGATTCAGTGCCTGCAGCAACCCCACCTGGCCTGCCCAGATGGCTTTCTTGCAGAGACAAAAACCAGGACACCCGGGGAGGGCTGAGGCCATGGAATAGGAGGTGGAGGGGAGGGCCACGCAAGGACCTGCACATGTCACTTGGAACAACTCTGCAGATTTAGCCTCAAAATTAGCTTGTTTGCAGTGGTCAGCAAATGGCTTCCTGATCTGTGTGTGCCAAGGGCTCCGACACGCAGGCCTATACATCTAGCCCAGGGGGTGGGCAGGAAGGCTATGTGTGTATCAGATTTTACCATATGCCAGTTACAGAGATGCCTTGTTAAAGCTTCATGCTCAATCTGCTGTCCCAGTTTAATGAGTGGCAAGGCTGGTGGCGGGAAGCCGAGGAGGGATTTGCCCCGAACCCCAAACTCCATCCCAGCCAGGGGCCCTCCATGCTCCCCTGAGTTTGTCTGGAGTTTCCTGGAACCACACAATCAGGAAGGAAACCACCTCGAGGCTGTCTCCTGAGCTCTATTCTCACAGCCAGTGACCAAGCAGCAAGACCCCAAGCACACACCCCTCACCCACGAGGGATGCTACGTACCACAGCATATCGTTCAGGTCCTTGGACATCTTCCAAGCCAAGTCGAACATCACTATGGCCGACTGCAAGAAAGCAGAGAGGCCTGAGGCCAGGAAGTGCTGTTGGTGTGGGGCAGACACCGGAGATGGCCATGCAGCTGGGGCCAGACAGGTCGGCCCTGTGCCCCAGCGCCCCGCAGACTATGGGTCTGTCCAGATATGGGAACCTGAGTCTGGACTAAGTGAAGTGAGTTGTATACTCTCCTCTAATGATTAAAAAGTTGTGAACATATGCCTACTTCATCCTGCCGCAGGAGGCGCTGGGCCTGATCTACATGGGTCCCATGTCTGCCTGGCCCTGTGTCCCTGAGTTTGCTTGCTGGTTGGCTGGTGGCAGGGTCTTGGTTTCTGTTATGGGGATGTTCAAAGGGAAGGGGTCTCAGGACCCTTGCGAGGAGGGTCTTTCTAAGAGGGCTGTCCTTCGACTGCAGCATTGCACTCCCTGTGAGCAAAGCATCTAGGTTTTGGTAGGAGAAGGTAGGGGGGATCAGTGCTGAAATAGAAGATGCTACAGGCTCAGGGGGCTTCCTTCTGGGGAAGATTTTCAAGGGAAATGTTCACGTACCTGAAGGAAAGCACCCACTGCCTGCCCCTTCTCTGAGTGTGAACACCCAACACCTGCCTCGCTCCCCTCAAAACTGCTTAGAACTTCCCATTTGCCAGGGCTGAGCAGAGAGAGAATAGGGATGTCATTCAAAGGACAACAGAACCTTGAAAACTGGATGCTAGAAGTATGGTGCTCAGATTTCAAGGCCCAGGGTTAAAGGCTAAATACAGGATGTTTTATTGGAAATTTATTTTCTAGGGTTACTGAGCTAGGCCTGACATGAATATGACTCGACAGTCAGTAGGTTTTCTGTTCTACATTCTGCTTGGTAAGACATACACACTGCTCTGCTACTGTAAATCTAAAGCTTTCTTCACGCACAGGTGAGTGCAGACTTGTCCACTCTTGGAACATATTCTTTTTGAAAAGAGGATTATTCTCTTTGTTTTTCAGATTATAAGGCTCATTAGGCCACGTAATTTGCCCAAGGTCAGTCAGTGGGAAGTTGAGGAGCTGGAAGCCTAACCAGGCTCTCACGGTCCTAAACCCAATACTGACTCCACACATTTCAGGCCAGGGAACCCAAGCGTTAGGACTTTAGAGTAAACAACATATGGTCATACTTACTGAGGTCCCATAATACTCATACTGTTCATAGTCAAAGAGGATTTCTCTTCTGTAATGACACAAAAGGAAGGGTTCAATGGGAAGCAAGATGGTAAACAAAACATCCAGGGAAAATGTGAAAACTCGACAATATTCAAAGAAATGTAAACTCAGTGATAGCACTGTGTTTTTGGTTGACTGTTTTGCAGTGTCAGCTTACAATGCTGGGCAGGTGACCTGAGAGGGACACAAATTGCCAGTGGCGGGTAAAGCTGGCATACCCCAGAATCCTGCTTCCAGGAAATTATTCCAAGACAAAACTCACTGTCTGCAGTTACTCGCCACAGCCGTATTTGTAATGGAAAAACAATGGCAGTGACATTCAGTTCAAAGAGAGCTGAGAAGGGGACTTGGCCCAGTGGTTAGGGTGTCCGCCTACCACATGGGAGGTCTGCGGTTCAAACCCCGGGCCTCCTTGACCTGTGTGGATCTGGCCCATGCACAGTGCTGATGTGCGCAAGGAGTGCCCTGCCACGCAGGGGTGGCCCCCGCGTAGGGGAGCCCCATGAGCAAGGAGTGTGCCCGTAAGGAGAGCCGCCCAGCGTGAAAGAAAGTGCAGCCTGCCCAAGAATGGGACCACATATACGGAGAGCTGACACAACAAGATGACACAACAAAAAGAAACACAGGGAAATGGACTTTGGCCCAGTGGTTAGGGCGTCCGTCTACCATATGGGAGGTCCGCGGTTCAAACCCCGGGCCTCCTTGACCCATGTGGAGCTGGCCATGCGCAGCGCTGATGTGCGCAAGGAGTGCCGTGCCACGCAAGGGTGTCCCCCGCGCGGGGGAGCCCCACGCGCAAGGAGTGCGCCCGTGAGGAAAGCCGCCCAGCATGAAAAGAAAGAGCAGCCTGCCGAGGAATGGCGCCGCCCACACTTCCCGTGCCGCTGACGACAACAGAAGCGGACAAAGAAACAAGACACAGCAAATAGACACCAAGAACAGACAACCAGGGGAGGGGGGGAAATTAAATAAATAAAATAAATCTTTAAAAAAAAAAAAAAAAGAAAGAAACACAGATTCCCATGCTGCTGACAATAACAGAAAGCGGACAAAGAAGAACATGCAGCAAAATGGACACAGAGAACAGACAACTCTGGGGGCGGGCGAGAAGGGAAGAGAAATAAATAAAAATAAATCTTTAAATAAAAACAAAAACAAAACAAAGAGAATTGGCCAGTGATTCAGAAACTCAATAAAATGATTATGGGAAGTGGGAAAAATACAAAATAATGCACACTGTGATTATGTAAAATATGCATGGGATGGATATCCCAGGAAGAGATATCCAAACACAAAAGTCTCTTCCCCTTAGGTAATGCAATTATGGGCTATTTTTACATCTTCCCCTACACTTCCTGAAATGTTTTCACACTATCCTTATAAGGAGAAGTTATGAACAGCAAATGGGCCATCATGTTTGCTAATGTTTGCGAACTGGGACGTGACAACTACAAGAGTCGCCTGTGGGTTTGAGAGCTAGACTCCTTGGTGCTTAAGAGGGTGTAGCCTTCCTTTCTGGAAGGCAAGGAATTCCCCTAGGACCCAGTTCCAGGGCACCTCAGGCAGGAAGAACCTTCCCAGTACTTTTATTTTAAAGCTCTTTGATTTTATAGTGAACAATATGAAGTGGAATTATACTTAATTGTTTCATTTTCATCCTTTTCTATGAAAAGTTTTACACAGTTGGCATATTTCCCTTATAAAGATTTTGTGAATCCAAGTAACCACATCTGGAATACTTTCTAAAGATAAAGAGACAGGGGTCACTGCCCCTAACAGATGGCTCGTGTTTGTGCAACCCTTTGGGCTGGCCCTGTCATTTTGGGGGGCAGAGGGCAATCAACAGCTTCCCTCTGACACAGGGGCCACCTGCTCAATCCTGGAGCTATCTGTTCTGGCCCCAAAACCAAACGAGTGACCCTAAACTGGGAAAGCTGCCCAGCCCCCTGGGAACACAGGTATTGGTGGCACCGCAGGCCCACAGGAGAGTGGCTCCTTGTTGCAGGGTGCTGCCTGCTGCCCAGACTCACCTGCGGGCCTCCCACTCTCGCCGCTGCCTCCTCTTCATGGTTTGCTCCACTATTTCCTGATACAGGGACAAAGAGAAGGAAATACTGAGCAGACAAGCCAGGAGGCCTAAGGAGGTTCCAGTTTCAGCAGAAGCCATTGGGTCTGGCCCCCTACAGGGGAAACATGAGTCACCCTGATCCCCAAGCACAGCCTGATCCCAGAGAACAACCCCTTCAGGCTTGTTGGCATTGTGCATGCCGTGGAAGGAAGGAGAGAATGTTTCCTAAGCATCTGCTACAGGCTGGACTCTGAGCTTTCCACTGCTGCCCATCACTGCAGGAGCTGAGATAAGCCACAACTTGGCCTTGGGAATTAAGAAGAGCTGACGTTTCAAGTGGTCTACCAGGTGCCAGCTGCTATTCTTATTTTGCAGGCACCATCTCATGTGTGACGGTTTTAAAAATCCATGGTCCTGAGATGCCTGCTTCTGGGAAGATGGAGTAGATGTATCTTTTTCCTATACCTACCATTAAATCCCATGAGCAAAGGTCTAGTGGGAGCCTAGATTTCCACCCCTGTGTTAGAAAGAAATCTCCTTCTGGAAGAAAATAAGGCTCACCCAATTGTGGAGAAGAAAATAATTCATTCTCAATCTTGCAAGAAGGGGCGCACAACCAGAAAACGTGGCTGGCTCCCCGAACACAGAAAAATGACACAATTTATACCCCTAAGTCTAGTACGCAAGCCCTTCCTCTGTTTCTCCATAAATTGGATACTTCAGAAGTTACAGCCTATCCGAGAAAATCTAACTTTCCTGAGCAAAAGTTTGTGATTAACCACTTCCCCCATCACATTCCAATCATTTTAGTTTTTACCTGCTCCCCCTTGCCAAATAAGGAATGGAATTCAGTGCTGAACTGGTATTGACTTAGCTCTTTCTTGGGCATCTTTTTTACTCTCTATAGGACTGGCTTAAACTGGTTTCCTTTGTTCCTGCTTAACCCGGGAGTGGGAGACTGAGGCAGTAGGCCGCCAGGTTACATTAATCAATATTTTCTTCCTTTATGTGAAAACTAAACTAATCTTCGTTTCTTACACCTGTGAAGCTATACCAGCCCCCAACACTCCCACCTGGGTGGAGTTAGAGTAAGCCAAGTAGGGACGAGGACTTTCATTGCCCAGGGGTGATGAAGGGCCAACTCCATGGGTGTCAAAAGAGGCCAAGCACAAAATTTGAACTTTTACATTCATCTAGCGTATAGAGGTCACACCACTTTTCCTTCCTTTGCCAAAAGAGTATCAAAGAAAGCAAGATAAAACAGAAGGTTTTAATAACAGCTAGAGTCTTGTTACATTAAAACGAAAAAGTTTGGGTTTCATTTGAAAATCGCTTGTCATACCACGAACCAGGAAGTTCTCAAACTGAGTGAAAAATCAAACAACAAAAAACAAAAGTCAGTAGAAGCCAACCCCATGAGGCAGAGATGTTAGCAGGACCTGATAAAGAATTTAAGGCAGCCATCATAAAAAAATGCTTCAACGAGCAATTGTGGATGCACTTGAAATAAATGAGAATATAGAAGGACTTACCAAAGAAACAGTTTCAGCAAAGAAAGGAAAGATGTAAAGGAAATTTTAGAATAAAAAAATGATAATAAACAAAGTGAAAGCTCAATGGATGGCCTCAAGGGCAGAATGAAGAGGACAAAGAAAGAATCAGTGGACCAGAATATAGCACAATAAAAATTCACACTTTGATAAACATAAAGAAAATAGACTTAAAAAACCCACAAAAACACAGGGACCTGTGGGACTGGTACAAAAGACCTAACATTTGTGTCATCAGAGTCTGGGAAGGAGAGGAGAGAGAAGGATGGGTTGAAAAAGTAATTGAAGTAATGGCTGAAAATGAAGAAATAATGACTGAAAATCTGTCAAGAGACATAAACCTATAGATTCAAGAAGGTGAATGAACCCCAAACAGAATAAATTCAAAGAGAGCCACACCAAGACACATCACAATTAAACTCCTGAAAATTAAAAACAAAGAAAAAAATCTTGAAAAAAGTGGAAGAAAAATGACACTTTACCTTTGAGAGGAAACAATGCTGAAGACAGCAGATTTCTTATCCGAAACTATGGAGACCGGAGGGAAATGGCACCATTTCTAGGTCTATCCCCAAAAGAATTGAAAGCAGGGACTTGAACACATACTTGCACACCAATGTTCACAGTGGCATTATTCACAACAGCCAAAAGATGTAAGTCACTCAAATGTCTTATCAACTAACGAATGGGTAAACAAAAGATGGTATATATAAACAATGGAATATTATTTAGCTGTGAAAAGGAACAAAATTCTGATACATGCAACAAAATAGATGAACCCCGATGATATCCCATTGAGTGAAATAAGCCAGACACAAAAGGACAATATGATAGATCTCACTGATATGAAATAATTTGAGTAAGTAAGTTCCTAGAATTAGAATCTAGAATATAAGTTACCAGGACCCAGAGAGGGGTTTGGGAATAAGGAATTAATTCCTAAATTGTAGTTTCTATTTGAGTTGATGGAAAGTTTTGGTAATGTACAATGGTGATAGCAACACAACATCATGAATGTAATTAACACCACTGAATTATACATCTGAATGCGGTTAAAAGGGGAAATTTTAAGTGATATATATGTTACTAAAATAATTTTTAGAAGGCATAGGATGTACAACACAGGGAACCCTAATGTAAACTATGGACAATAATTAAAAGTACAATTATAATCATATTCTCTCATCAGTTATAACAAAGGTACCACACTAACGTAAAATATTAGAAAAAATGGGGTTGGGTGTATAGGAACTCTGTATTTTCTGCATGATTTTTCTATAAACCTACAAGAAAGAAAGGAAGAAAGGGAAGGGAAGAAAGGAAGAAAGGAAGAAGGAGTACGGTATTTTTCAAGTTCTGAAAGAAAAGAATGGTCAACTCAGAATTCTAGGCCCAGTGAAAATTTCTTTCAGGAATGGAGGGGAAATCAAGACATTCTCAGAAAATTAAGATAAACTGTAGCCAGCACATCTACCTTGAAAGAATGGTTAAAGGAAGTTCTGTAAACAGAAAGGAAATGATAAGAGAAGAAACTTTGGGTTATCAGGAAGGAAGACCACAGTAAGCAAAAATAAGGTAAATATAACAGGTTTTCATTTTTCTCTTGAGTTTATAATTATGTTTAATGATTGAAACAAAAATTACAACCCCATATAATGTGGTTCTAAATATAAGTAGAGGAAATACTTAAATGTTTAAGTAACCCACAGGAAGGGAGAAAAAAGAAAACTGAAATGAAAAAGGAAAAAAAGAGGTGTATTAGTCAGCCAAAGGGGTGCTGATGCAAAATACCAGAAATTTGTTGGTTTATATAAAGGGAATTTATTTGGGGTAGGAACTTACAGATATAAGGCCATAAGGCATAAGTTACTTCCGTCACCAAAGTCTATTTTCACGTGTTGGAGCACGATGGCAGATGATGTCTGCGAGGGTTCAGGCTTCCTGGGTTCCTCCCTTCCAGGGTTTTGGTTCTCTCTGGGTTCAGGTCCTCTGTTTTCTCTACAAGGTCAGCCGTAAACTAGAGGCTCTTCAGGCTTTGCCTCTCTCCACAAGGTTAGCTGTAGACTATCAGGCAAACGGCTCTGTCTCTCTCCCTGGGGCTCCAGCTTCAGCATCAAACTCCAACATTAAAAGCTTCAACATTAAGAACCCCAACTCTGTCCTTTACCATATCTTTTATCTGTGAGTCCCCACCCACCAAGGAGCAGGGACTCAATGTCCTTTTTTTTTTTTTTTTAAAGATTTATTTATTTATTTAAATCCCCCCCTTCCCCGGTTGTCTGTTCTGTGTCTATTTTGCTGCGTCTTGTTTCTTTGTCCGCTTCTGTTGTCGTCAGCGGCACGGGAAGTGTGGGTGGCGCCATTCCTCGGCAGGCTGCACTTCGCCCCGGGCAGCTCTCCTCACGGGCGCACTCCTTGCGCGTGGGGCTCCCCTACGCGGGGGACACCCCTGCGTGGCAGGGCACTCCCCGCGCGCATCAGCACCGCGTATGGGCCAGCTCCACACGGGTCAAGGAGGCCCGGGGCCTGAACCGCGGACCTCCCACGTGGCAGACGGACGCCCCAACCACTGGGCCAAGTCCGCTTCCCTCAATGTCCTAATGAGGTGGCCCAATCAAAGCCCTAATCATAACTCAATCATGTCCAGGTACAGATCAGATTACAAACAGAATCCAATATCTATTTTTGGAATTCATAACCATATCAAACTGCTATGGGGGGGAGTAAAATAGCAACTTAAGCTCTAACAATAAATATAAATAGTCTAAGTACATCCATCAAAAAACAGAGATTGGCAGAGTGGATATAACAACAACAACCAAAAACATCCAACCATATGATGACTTTAAGAAACTCACTTTGGGGAAGCGAACTTGGCCCAATGGATAGGGCGTCCACCTACCACAAGGGAGGTCCATGGTTCAAACCCTGGGCCTCCTTGACCCGTGTGGAGCTGGCCTATGTGCAGTGCTGATGTGTGCAAGGAGTGCTATGTCACGAAGAGGTGCCCCCGCGTAGGGGAGCCCCATGCACAAGGAGTGTGTCCCATAAGGAGAGCCGCCCAGCACGAAAGAAAGTGCAGCCTACCCAAGAATGGCACTGCATACACAGAGAGCTGACGCAACAAGATGACGCAACAAAAAGAAACACAGATTCACAGAAAGCAGACCACTGGGGGTGGGGGGGGTGGGGAAGGGGAGATAAATAAATAAAAAGTAAATCTTTGAAAAAAAAAAAGAAACTCACTTTGAATATGAAAAATATAAGTAGGCTGAAAGAAAAGAGATGGAAAAAGATTTGTCATGCAAATATTAATCAAAGGAAAGCAGGAGAGGCTATATTAACAGTAGATAAAACAGACTTCAGAGCAAAGAAAATAACCAGAGACAGAGAGGGATGTTATATAATGTAAATATCCACAAAGAGGACATAGCAATCCTAAATGTGTATGCACCAAATAATAGAGCTGCAAAATATGTGAAGCAAAAGCAAAAGGGAAAATTATTGTTGGAGACTTCAACACTCATTTGAAAATTGAAAGAACAATTAAACAGAAAAGTAGCAAAGAGATGGAAGAATTCAATAACACCATCACTCAATCAACAGGATTTAATCAACATTTATAGACTACTCCACCCGACAAGAGCAGAATACAACTTCTTTTGAAGTGCCCACAGAACATACACCAAGATACACAATGTCCTGAACCATAAAATAAACTTCAGTGAATTTAAAAGAATTGAAATCATACAGAGTGTGTGGTGTTGTTTTTTTCAAGATTTATTTTTATTTATTTCTCTCCTCCCCACCCCCAGTTGTCTGTTCTCTGGGTCCATTTGCTGCGTGTTCTCCTTTGTCCACTTCTGTTGTTGTCAGCGGCACGGGAATCTGTCTCTTTTTTTCGTTGCGTCATCTTGCTGCATCAGTTCTCTGTGTGTGCAGCGCCATTCCTGGGCAGGCTGAACTTTCTTTCGTGCTGAGCGGCTCTCCCTTTATGGGGTGCACTCTTTGCGCGGGAGGCTCCCCTACGCGGGGGGCACCCCTGCGTGGCAGGGCACTCCTTGCGCACATCAGCACTGTGCATGGGCCAGCTCCACACGGGTCAAGGAGGCCCGGGGTTTGAACCGCGGACCTCCCATGTGGTTGATGGACGCCCTATCCATGGGGCCAAGTCCACTTCCCCAGAGTGTGTTTTCTGACCACAATGGATTCAAATTAAAACTCAATAAAAGAAAGATAATGGGAAAATTTTCAAACACCTGGAAACTAGACAACACACTTTTAAATAATCAGTGAGCCAAAGAAAAGTCTCAAGGGAACTAAAATACAATGAATGGAATCAAAATAAAAATGCAACATGTCAAAATTTGTGGGATATAACTAAAGCACTGTTGTGAAGGAAATTTATAGCAATAAGTGGATACATTAGAAGAGAGAAAATCTCATATCAGTAATCTATGCTCCCATGACAAGAAACAAAAAAGAGCAAATAAACCAAAGCAAGCAGAAGGAGGTAAATAATAAAGAGGAAGGAACATCTTCCAATTCATTTTATGAAGATAGTATTACTCTGATACCAAAATCAGACAAAGACAGAACAAAAAAGAAAACTACTGACCAATATTCTTCATGAACAGATGCAAAAATCCTTAAACAAAATATTAGCAAACACAATTCAACAATTTATACAATCCATTATACAAATGACTGTTTTAGCTCTAGAGCTGCTAAACAAATACTGTACAATGAGTTGGTGTAGCTGAGCGTGAGGGTTTCGTCCTCGCTCAGGCCCAAGAGTCGGGGGGGCTTGCTCCTGCCGATCAGCCGGCGGGGGGTGCCCCAAGAGGGAGCACCGGTTCTCCAGGCGTGGGGGACGCGCGGTTGGGGAAAAACCACGGAGACCGCTTGAGCGCAAGAACAGGTCTGCTTTATTACGGAAGTACACTTAGCTATATAGGGTTGGGTAGAGGGAGGGGCGTGATGAAGGGAGGGTTGGCTAAGGGGCGGCTGTGGACAGGCTGAAGCTGATGGATAGACCTGAGGTAAGCAGTTACTGGGGAAGAGGGCAGATTGTGGGCTGGCAATATGGGCGGGACTGGCGGGAAGGACGGCGGGGCTGGAAGGGGAGGAGGGGTGGAGAAAGGCGGCAACAAGTTGGCTTACAGAATGGGAATTTATTGGCTCATCATTTTGAGGCTAGGAGAAATCCAACACTAAGGCATCAGCAAAGCACTGCTTTCTCCCTGAAGATTGGCATTCTAGGGCTGGCTACTAGCAATCTTTGGTCCATGGTTTATCCATCACATGGCAATGCAGATAGTGGTGTCTTCTCCTTTCTCTTCTGGGTTCCATTGACTTTCAGCTTTTGGCTGTTTCCCATTGCTTCCTTCTGTGTCCAATTTCCTTTGCTTGTAATAAGAACTTCAGCCACATGGGATTAAGGCTCACCCTCACTCAGTTTGAGCACACCTTAAGCTAATAACATGTTCAAAGGTCTTACTTAAAAATGGGTTCATACCCACAGAACCAGAGATTGGGACCAGAACATGCCTTTTTTGGGGACACGATTTAATCCCCAACAGTCTGCCCCCAAAAGACGTATTCTTTCCACATGCCAACAAGTCATTTGCTTCCAGTACACAAAGGGGGGACAGGCATAGGATAAACATTCCATTCCAGAAGGGAGAAACCAGAAAGAAAACAGGGGACACAAGTCCCAAACAAGGCTGAAACCCAGCAGGGCAAATTCCATTACATCTCAAGGTCTAAAGCCATCTGTGGCTTGATTTTTTGTCCTTCAGTCCTGGTTGAGTAGCAGTCCTACCCATTCTAAGTATTTATGCAGTGGTCATGCTCTCCCCAAACATTGGGGTATAGGCTCCACCATCCCCAAGCTTTGGTGCGGCAGCACTTTTCCTGAACAAAGGGGTGCAAGGTCTACCCCCCTCCGTTTGCTGGGGCAGGTGGCTGGCTCCCTCCTGGCTCAGGGGGGATCCACCCTTTCCACACACATGGGTGGGCCAGCTTTTTTTGGCCTGAGGCAATCTTTTCATACCAAACCATTGCTTCCATAGTTCTGCCCTTGAAGTCATTCTTCCTTCAATTCTTCCCTTCTTTGTCCCTTTTAGTCTAGGCTGGCAGTGGTTCTGCTCATACAAATTTTGCAAAAACACTGTGGGCGCTGCATGCAGTTGCAAGGGGTCCAAACCATCAGACAAAAATTTGCCCTGGATACTTTCTGGATACTGCATTTCCAATCCTGACTTCCACTGAGATGGCTGATTGGATCTGTGTTCAGTTATACCCACTTTAGCAAAAGGTTGTTCCCTTGAACCCTTACATGAAGCCCTCTTTTCTGGGGACTTCCTGCCTGAAGGCTCAGGGAGGTCCCTTATAAAGCCACTTCTGACTCTGGTCTCAGAGCAAATAAATGAACCTTGACTTAAATCTCACACCTCATACAAAAATTAACTCAAAATGGATCACAGACTTAAAATGTAAAACTATAAAACTTTTAGTAAAAACATAGGATACTTCAAAAAAAAAAAATCCAAAAACCAAACAAACCAAAAAACATAGGATAAAATCTTCAGGATTTAGGGCTAGACACAGAGTTTGTTTTTTTTGTTTGTTTGTTTTTAAGATTTATTTATTTTATTTAATTTCCCCCCCTCCCCTGGTTGTCTGTTCTTGGTGTCTGTTTGCTGCGTCTTGTTTCTTTGTCCGCTTCTGTTGTCATCAGCGGCACCCGCTTCTGTTGTCGTCAGCGGCTCCGGAAGTGTGGGCGGCGCCATTCCTGGGCAGGCTGCTCTTTCTTTTCACGCTGGGCGGCTCTCCTCACGGGCGCACTCCTTGCGCGTGGGGCTACCCCACGCGGGGGACACCCTTGCGTGGCACGGCACTCCTTGCGCGCATCAGCACTGCACATGGCCAGCTCCACACGGGTCAAGGAGGCCCGGGGTTTGAACCGCGGACCTCCCATATGGTAGACGGACGCCCTAACCACTGGGCCAAAGTCCGTTTCCCGAGAGTTTTTAATCTTGACACCAAAAGTACAATCCAACAAAGGGAAAAATTGATAAATTGGACTTCATCAAAATTATAAACATTTTCTCTGCAAAAGACTCTGTTAAGACAATTAAAAGACAAGCTACAGAGTAGGAGAAAACATTTGCAAAACACATCTGACAAAGGACTAGTATCTTGAATATAAAAAAGAACTCTCAAAACTTAGTAAAAAACCCCAAACAAACCAATTAGAAATTGGGCAAATGACCAGAAGTGACATTTTACCAAAGAGGATAAACAGACAGCAAACAAGCACATTGTTAGCCATTAGAAAAATTAAAATCCAATGAGATGTAACTATACAGCTATCAGAATGGCGACATATTACCAAATGCTGGAAAGGATACAGAGAAATTGGATCACTCCTGCCTTGCTGGTAGGAATGCAAAATGGGTACAGGCCCTCTGGAAAATAGTTTGGCAGTTTCTTAAAAAGTGAAACATGCAACTAGCATACAATTCAGCACGTGCCCTTCTGGGTATTTATTCTGGAGAAACAAAGACTTATATTCACACAGAAACCTGTGTACAAACATTCATAGCAGCTCTACTTGTAATAGCCAGAAAGTGCAAGCAACTCATAGGTCTTTCAATAGGCGAATGGTTAAACAAATGGTGGCATATCCACTCTGTGGAATACCATTTAGCAACAGAAAGGAATGAACTGATGATACACGTCACAACGTGGATAAATCTCAGGGGAATTAAGCTGGTTGAGAAAAACCAGTCCCAGAAGGTCACATAGTGTCTGATCCCCTTTCTACAACATTTTCTAAATGACAAAATTATAGAATTAGAGAATAGTGCTTGCCAGGGGCTAAGGAGGGGGTGGGGGCAGAAGGGAGTTAAGGGTGGCTATAAAAGGGCAACAGGAGGGCTCCTTGTGGTGAAGGGAACTTCTGTATTTTGACTTTATCAATGTCAATATCCTGGATGTGATATTGAACGACAGCTTTGTAAGATGTTGGGGAAAACTGGGCACAGTCATAGAAGGGATCACTCTGTAACATTTCTTAAAACTACAGATGTACCACACTAATGTAAGATTTAATAATAGGAGAAACTACTCTTGCAAGATACATGGGAGCTCTCTTTGCTAAATTCTCAGTTTTTCTATAAATCTAACACTGTTTAAAAAAATAGTCTATTAGGAAAAAGAAAACCTGCAGGTGGATCTACAGTTACCTCAGATTATCTCAAAATAAAAAGCTTCATAAAAATAAATAAATGAAGCCATGGTCCCAATGAGGGAACTTTTTGAGGGTGATGGGACTGTTTTCTATTATGATGTGGTGGTGGTCACCTGACTTTATACATTTGTCCATTCTCATCAAATTGTCCCTCTGGTGAATTTTATTGTGTAGAGATTATATCTCAATAAAGTTAATTAACAAAACCTCCTGGCCCCTGAGTTCTCTGGCCCTTTCCACAGTATAAGGTGGAGTCATCCCCCTTTCCTCTTGGCTGTGGGACTCTGGGGCTGGGTCACAAGGGCCACACAGTGGCTGGCCTGCTGGTTGGAACGCTTGCAAGGAAGTCAAATGCAGAGGCCCCTTGCAAAGCACATACGTCTGCAGCCCTAGGCTTGAAGCACCCCAGCTGAGGCCCCAGACATCTTGAACCAGAAAGAAGGCATTCCCACATGGACCCACAGAATCCATGAGCATAATAAAATGGCTGTTTTAAAACTGGGGGTTATTTGTTAAGCACCAATAGAAAACAAAACAGATAAGTACAACAATTATCCTCATTTCACAGAGGAACAGAGAGGTTAGGTAACTTGCCTAAAGTCACATAGCTAGTAGTGGCAGATCTGATTTGAAAATAGGTGACCTGACTTGGGATAAATAACACCTGTAGATGCAGTGTAATTATGCTTATTTTATGGAGGAATCTCATCTTTTGGTGAGGTCCAGCTCTAAAGTCCCATCTTTAAAACAAATAAACGAGCAAACAAACACAGATCTTTCTTTTTTTTTTTAAAGATTTATTTATTTATTTAATTTCCCCCCCCCTCCCCTGGTTGTCTGTTCTTGGTGTCTATTTGCTGCGTCTTGTTTCTTTGTCCGCTTCTGTTGTCGTCAGCGGCACGGGAAGTGTGGGTGGCACCATTCCTGGGCAGGCTGCTCTTTCTTTTCACACTGGGCGGCTTTCCTCACGGGTGCACTCCTTGCACGTGGGGTTCCCCCACGCGGGGGACACCCTTGCGTGGCACGGCACTCCTTGCGCGCATCAGCACTGCGCATGGCCAGCTCCACATGGGTCAAGAAGGCCCGGGGTTTGAACCGCGGACCTCCCATATGGTAGACGGATGCCCTAACCACTGGGCCAAAGTCCGTTTCCCCACAGATCTTTCTTGACCCTGTGTTCCCTTCTCTGGTCTCTTTGTACAGCTTGTTGCTTGTTGTCTCCAAATATTTTTTGAGTGTGCACCCCATAAATAAAAATATTTTTGAGCATATACCTCTAATATACATTGGTATATTATATACATTATATTTAATAATACATGTGAAAGTCTTCTCAAAAATACTTAACCTAATTAAAATCAAGCATCTAGATCTTACTTACAAACACAAGGAGAGAGAGAAGCAAGTTAAATCATTCCATGGGGAAATAAATAACAGAGACAAGAAAACTAGCTTGGATACCAATGTCATTCAAAACAAAACAAAACAAAAACAAGGAGGTGGTGGTATTGTTCCAAGTTAAAGACAATGAAGAGAAATAACTAAACAAACCATCAACTTTGACTGGATCCTCGTTTACAAATAAAAGTAACTGCAAATTATATTTTAGAGACAAAGAAATTTGAATTTGAATATGGACTGAGTATTAGGTGATATTAGGGGATTATTAATTTCTTAAATATGATAATGTACTTATGAGGGAGAATATTCTTAGAAGATGCATATTGAAGAATTTAGAGGTGGCGGACTTGGCCCAGGGGTTAGGGCATCCGTCTACCACATGGGAGGTCCGCAGTTCAAACCCTGGGCCTTCTTGACCCGTGTGGAGCTGGCCCATGCACAGTGCTGATGCGCGCAAGGAGTGCCCTGCCATGCAGGGGTGTCCCGTGCGTAGGGGAGCCCCACGTGCAAGGAGTGTGCCCCGTAAAGAGAGCCGCCCAGCGCGAAAGAAAGTGCAGCCTGCCCAGGAATGGTGCCGCACACACGGAGAGCTGACACAACAAGATGACGCAACAAAAAAAGAAACACAGATTCCCGTGCCGCTGACAACAGAAGCAGACAAAGAAGACACAGCAAACTAGACACAGAGAACAGACAACAAGGGTGGGGGGAGAAGGGGAGAGAAATAAATAAAAATAAATCTTAAAAAAAAAAAACTTAGAGGAGAGTATCATGGTTTCTGCCACTTATTCTGAAATGATCCAGCTCTTTCACACACACATAACAGCATAGAAATAATTCAAATACGGTAAAATGTGAACACCTGTTGAATCTAGATGGACGATAATAGATGTTCACTATACCATCCTTTATACTACTTTATACCTACAGGAATGGCTACCATGAAAAGAATGGAAAACAAGAGTTGGTGAGGACGTGGAGAAACTGGAACTCTAGTGCTTGCTGGTGGGAATGTAAAATGGTACAGCCACTGTGGAAAGCCTATTGTGGTTCCTCAAAAAGTTAAATATAGAATTACCACAATGACCCGGCAATTCCACTTCTAGGTACATATCCAAAGAAAGTGAAACAGGGTCTCAAACAGGTACTTGTGAACCAGCGTTCATAGCAGCATTTTTCATAACAGCCAAACAGTTTTAACAACTGAAGTGTTTACCAACAAATAAATGAAATGGAGTAGACACAATGGAATGCTATTCAACTGTAAGAAGTTCTGAGATGCTGTAACATGGAAGCATCTGGAAAACATTCTGCTCAATGAAATAAGCAAGACACATAAGGACAAATATTGTATGATGCCATTTATAAGAGAGGTCTAGAAATAGCAAATCTGCAGAGAGAAAAAGTTGCTTAGAGATTATCAGGGGCTGGGGGGAGTATATCAAGAAAAAAAAGGATGGCAAAAATCATGCATGTTATATAATCATGGATATCATACAAAGCGTTTAAAAAACCAGATTCTAAACAAATGTGTTAAACATGTGAATGGAAGCTCTAACATGTTCTTATGTCTCATCAAGACCACGGACCTTCTCTAGGTTGCCAAACCTACTGGTCAGTTCATGTCCACCTGTTCCTCCTCCACCACTGGCTACATTCTCCTACAAATCCTCCTTTCCTGGGCTGTGAGAGGGACTGTGCCTGGTTCTTCCACCTCTAGCTGCTGTGTCTCCAGGGCCACGTCCCCACACTGCCCTCTGCCATCACCAGGATGACCCCATTTCACAAATGCCCCACTGGCCACCCAGATGTGCTCTGCCCAATGGACAAGTCCTACCTGCTATTCTGACTCCCAGGCCCTGAGGCTGTTTCTCACACTTGCCGACTTGGTTTCCCACCTTGGAGCCTCCACCTGTGCCAATCCTTTGTCTAGGACATTCTTCCTCACAATCCTCTAGACTCCTTCCCCTCCTCACTCCGGTCTTTCGGTGGAGTGCCCCTGGTCACTTATATGAATCAGCACCTCATTCCCTGTCATGCTCCTTCCTGCTTTGTTTTTCCTCATAATGCTTATCTCCTCCTGCAGCCATTCTTTGATCATACTCATGGACACATTCGTTATCTGTCTCCTCACTGGCAAGTATGCTTGGCGAATGTAAGACTTTGCTGACCCCTTGTATCCCTAGAGCCTGACTGGTACTTGGCATGTGGTAGGTGCTAGATAAATACTATTTATTAGTCAGATAGGAGAATCCGAAGAGTCTTATCTGCAGAGCATGAACGTTTCCAGGGAAAATCCCAGTAACTGGGTTCCAGTGAAAAAGCAGCTCATCAGCAGTAAGAGAATGCCACAAAAAAAAAGATGATTCGGACAACAAAACAGAGCTCTTGGGAATCAAAGCTTAGAAGATAAAGACCAAAAGTTCAAATTCCATCAGAAAGTAGAACTAAAAGGTAAAGAGCTGGATAAAAGAAAGGAAAATTTAGGAATCAGCCCAGGAGATCCATGTCAGACTAATAGAAGCTCTTATAAAAGGGGTAAGCAAAGGAGAAGAAATCAAAGAAACAATATGAGATAATTCCTAGCTTTGGAGGACAAACCTTCTGAATGGAAAGTGACCTGAATGTCCCAAAAAAATGGGTTAAAGAGCTCTGTCAAGGCCCTTATTGAGATATGTCAGGCCAAGGATGAAGAGAAGATGCTATAACATCTCAGAGGCAAAATCGGGTTGGATAGCAGGGATTGGAGGCCTGAAAAACATGTGGCTTCTTCAACAGCAACGCTGGACACTAAAAGACAACACTGCCTTCTGCTTTCTAAGGAATAATCTCCTCCTGCCTGTAATTCCATATCTACCAGTGGCTGCCAGGGTTGGGCAGGCCCCTCGGCAGACTGGACCCCAGGCCCATGTTGTGCACATGAGATGCTTCCCTTGAGGGACCACATGCTTCAGTGACCACTGGGGACTGAGCCTACCTGAGGTCACAGGTCCACATCATTCCTCTATGGGTACTGTTTCGCCAGCACATCCCAAGGGGAATAGAAGAGGGAAGGAATGGCTTGTGTCATCTGTCATTTCTCTGAAGCATCACTATTTTGTTTTTTCTTTTTTAGGAGGTACCAGGGTTTGAACCCAGGACCTCATACCTGAGAAGCAGGCACTTACCCACTGATCCACATCCGTTCCCCAATGACAGTTGTTTTTTATTTGTTTTCAGGAGGTCCTGGGGATCGAATCCTGGACCTCATATGTGGGAAGCAGGCGCTCAACCACTTGAGCTATATCCACTCCCCTAAAATATCACTTTTTAAGAAATGTTTACTATCTAGGCCCAGAGCTGAGGTTCCCTAGCTTCATTTCATCTGATGGAACCTGTAATGGTTGGGTTCATGTGCCAACTTGGCCAGATAATGGTGCCTAGTGGTTTGATTAAGCAAGCACTGGCGTAATTGTTACTGGGAGGACATTTTGTGCACTTAAAATCATCAGTGAGTTGACTGCATCTATGGCTGATATATACAATCAACTGAGGAGATTGCCTTCAGCAATGAGAGATGTCTCATGCAATCAGTAGGAGGCTTTAAAAGGAGAAGTGAGGATTTTAGCAACAGAACAGAGAGTTTTTTAATCTCTACTTCAGCCAGCTGGTTTCTCCTGGGGAAATCATCAAAGACCTTCATCAGAGTTCCCACCTTGTGGCCTACCCTGTGGACTATGGACTCATATATCTCCACAGTTGAGTGAGACAACTTTATGAAACCTCATATTTACAGCTATCTCCTTTCTGCTCTTTTTCCCCAGAGAACCTCGATAAATACAGGACACTACTGTGCAGAAAGGAAGGTGTGGCTCAGAGAGGTTTAGTAACCTGCTCACATAGAGATAGCCCAGTCAAGTAGTAGCAGAGCCCAGACCCACACCCACTGCACCCCCTGCCTCTGAGTTACCATAAGGCCCCAGGCAGGCTCTGGGGCTGACCTCTCAAGATCGCCAGGGGAGCCCAAACATACCTCTTCTAACCGTGTGCGCTTGTCAGCAGGCTCTGATCCATCACTTTCATTTTCTGAGTGCTCTTCTTCCTCGTCATCCCTGAAGATGTCATCATAGGCAGGAACTTCAAGGTCATCATCTTGTTTAATGAGTAGTTTGATCTAAGATGAAAACAAAAGGCATCAGTCACAGGTGACATATGGGAGCCCTGTATGATGTTATACATGCTTGTTTTGTAAGTTCACTTTTACTATACTCTTACGGTTTATATATGTTCCTGTATGAATAATATGTGTCAATAAATTATTTTTAAAGTGTAAAAAAAAAAAAGGCCATCAGTTTCTCCTCTCTCTTTGGCAGAAAGCACATTTGTCTCCTGCGGAATCTCACCATTTCTTAGGTGACTCATAAACTATCTATACTCACAAATGGCCACCTACTTGGGAGAGTTTCAGATTTCTCTGGCATCTCCTTTTGTTATCATTTCCATTCAGTGGTGCTGGAGTTGCCCTACACTGTATGCAGAAATGATGAAAATTTCTGGGGGTTGCTGGCTAAGCAGTATGGAGTTTCTTTCTGGGGTAATGAAAATTCTCTGAAGTTGAATAGGGTATTGGATATACAACTGTATGAATATACTAAAAGCCCCATTTACAGGGTAGACATATCTAAGACCGCCTGATATGAAATGAGGGCAGTCACAGTATGAGTTATGGCCCCTCTGATCCCCAGGTCCAGTGATTTTCACAAACACATTCTGAGCCCCCACAAGGGGCAGTTGCCAAGTATCTCATCAAAGGTGGGAAAGACCAGGTCCTTGTCCTCAGGTTATTTACATTTCCATAGAGGAGACAGATGTGCCAAGAAAACCAAGTGGGACACTGTACTTGCCGTACAAAGGCAGAGACAGGATGATGGGAGAGTACCGGGAGGCACTGCTGATCCCCGACAAAAGGCACTAACCCCCAGGCCTGATGGTGTGAACCCATTCGTAAATAGGACCTTTGAAGATGTATTATCAATTAAGGTATGAACCGTATGTGAATAGGATCTGTGATGGTTTGAGGCTTTATGTATTCCAGAAAAGTATGTTCTTAAAGTATGGAAAGTATGTTCTAATCCATTCCTGTGAGTGTAAACCTATTGTTAGTAGGGCCTTTCGATTAGGTTACTTCAGTTAAGGCACGGCCCAGGGTGGGTCTTAATCCTCTTACCCGAGTCCTTAATAATTGGGATGAATATGGAGAGAGAGAAAGCTATGGAAGCAAGAAGCTGAAGCAACAAAACCTGGTAGAGAAGCAAGAGACCAGCAGACACTGGCATGTGCCTTGCCACGTAACAGAGGAGTCCAGGAATGCTGGCAGGCCATCTTTGGGGAGAAAGCATTGTCGTGATGACGACCTCATTTGGACATTTTCATGGTCTTAGCACTGTAAACATGTGAGCTCATAAATTCCCTTTGTAAAAGCCAACTCATTACTGTATATTGCATTTTGGCAGCCTAGCAGATTCAAACAGAATATTTGAAGATCCTTCTTAGATGAGGTCAAATTTATTCAATGGGCCTTAATCTGTAAGCCTGAAGTCTTCAGAAGGAGAGGAAATCCAGACAGAGAGAAGGCTAAGCAAAAGTAGAAGCCATAAGGAGAAACCCTGTGATGAGGCAGAGTTGCAAGCCAAGGAACACCAAGGACTGCAGCAAGCCAGTGCCACATTACTACAGGCTCTGGGAAAACACAGCTCTGTTGAAACCTTGATCTTCAACTTCCAGTCTCTAAAACCATGAGACCATGATACCCATTCTTTAAGCTACCAGTGTGTGATATTTGTCATAATAGCCCTGGCAAACTAAGACAGCCCCCAAGGCTGGTTTACCTGGGTATCGTTGTACACGTTCACGACGTTGACTGGTCTATGGGTGTCACACACAAAGAATATGGTATCTTCCTCGGGTTGCAGAATATCCAATAGGTCTACATTAGCTCCACAGTTTATGAGGATAAAATAACGGAACTGAAAAAGGGACAGAGACACTGTAATGCAAACTCATCAAGGAGTTCCCTTTGCCTTCACTGAACTAGGCCTTGAAATCCTTCTGTAGAGAACCAAGGAACCCCCAACACTACATGGGTTTAGGGTCCAAGGCAAGGCCCTGATTGTGAGGGTTCCAAGAATGGCAATGGCCAGCCTCTGGCGAGCGCTTTCTTATCTTCCTTCATTTCATCTCCACACCTACACTATGGGGTAGGCCCTATGGTTGTCCCTCCTTCGTCGAGGAGTACACTGAGGCTCAGAGAGTCTGACTCTTGAGCATAGGCATAAGCAGTTAATGAGGAGTGGATAAAGACTTCAAGCACGCAACTCTCCAGATCATAGGTGCTGCGTTGCACTGCTTCTCCTTGTACTGTAGGGGTTTAGTTTTTCAGCAAAGCCTGAGAAATCCATACTTTTGAAGCACCTAAATATTAAGTTCAGTTCTTTATTATACCCTATTACTATAGGAAATCCTTCCCTTAAAAATACAAACTGGCACAGGTCCCTTTCATGACAAGAGGAGCTCCAGGCCAGAACTGAGCTCTGCCAGAATAGTCCTAGATATGGCCAAAGACACAAGGAACCCTCCTCTACACCCGAGCCCCTCCCTGTGGGGGCCAAGATACAGAGGTGTGAGGAATCATGGCCTCTGCTCTTTAAATTACAAAGGGAGAATACACATTCCTAGATTCCAAGTTGGAACCTGAGATATGTTTTCTTTGGAGAGATAACATAAAATAACCAGACTCTAAGAAAGTTTCAATTAAGCCACATTAAAAACTAATGCTAAATTTTATGCATCTTACAATGAAATTTCTGCAACTCACACTCAAAGTTAAGGAATGTCTGTATTCACTATCTTTTCCTAATTTTCTTTTTTAAAATATCAATTTTGCCTCCATAACTTGAGGGTAAGGCACCAGTGTGCAAACTTTTCAATATTACCTAATATGTTTAATACTTAAACAAACATTCAACTTGTTGAATTAGAAAGGATTCTAAGTGAGAAAAAGTTGCAACTAAGTAACAAAACCTAATTATTCAAATATATCTTTCATACCTGTTCTTTATGCTCAAGAAATGCAGTTTCAAGTTCTTGCCACCCAGAAACTGGGACCAGCGTATATTGCACGTGGTCACACTGGAACAAGGCCTGGAGAAAAAGCATTTTCAAAGCCTACCTTATTTAGGATATCTGCAATTTATACCTTGAAGTTTATTCTACCACCACTACCACCCCACTACCCATGAAAAAAAAAGATGGGTTAAGAGTATCAGGTGATCTGTGATAAAGCAAGGTTGGTACCATTTTTCATGGTACCATTTTGCCAACTTTGTTCACTGTGCCATTCTGCCAACTTTGTTGAATGTTTGAAAATTACCAAAGTGAAACACTGTGGGGAAAGGTCATCTTACTTCCAGGTCTCCTGAGAAGTTCCTGACCCAAGGCCCTGACCAAAGCTCGATGAAAATGTCCCATGTTTAAAACAGAACTGAACAGCTTGCCTAAGAGACCCACGGCCCCTGAAGTTTCCAGTATCACTTATGATACACTACTATGCCTCAGTTGTCACAGATTCCGGTCTCTCAAAGCCCACACTCGAGAGGTTACTTACTGCAAGTCTTTACTCTCTCAGAGTTCCCCTCCCCAGCCTTCAGCTGTCGCTGTTCCAGCCACACTCCGGCCTGCGCCTTCACCCCTCACCCTGCTCCCCATCCCACCCTGTGCCTCCCGACCCCAGCTCGCCCTGTCAGGTTACGCGAGGCTCACCTGAAGGATCTTGCAGGCGCAAAGCGCGTCCACGTCCGAGGCCACGAAGAGAAGGACCCTCTGTCGGAGAAGAGCGGGCGGGCTGAGCGCAGCGACCCGAGCTCCGGTTCCTTCCGTCCTCCCGCCCACCTATGGCCTCTCCCTCTCATCCCTGGTCCCAGACAAGGCATCGGCCGGGGTACCCGGAGTGGGGCTTACCTGATTCTGGACCAGTTCGTAAAACTCCTTGCGGAAATCAGACACGAACATGGCCACGACGGCCAGGCACCCGGCACTCGCACTGGGGATACAAGAGAGATCCAGCGTCGGTCAAGACTCCCGCCAAAACGGGACCATTCGGATTTGCCCACGGGTCGCCAACCAATGGCTACTCAGTTCCCAGCCCTACCTCTTTCCTGATTGGGCGAGAACTAGCGCTTCGTCTTTCGTGCCGGAGCATCCCGGCCCGCCCCCGAAGGGACGTCTAACCTGGCATGACGTAAATATGATTGCTACCTTCAACCCGACACCCTTTTACCCAGACGTCCGACGATCGGTGGCCATCTTTACTGTGGGAAAAGAAGCATACTTCCTCCCACTGGGTAGTCCAAGACAAAGAAGCCATCTCGCCATAAAGTAAATTTAGTTATAAGTCAAACGGGAGTATTAGTTTACGTTTTCAATAGGCTCTCACCGAAGTTCGAAGGCGGATGTGCAGCTTTACTTCCGCCCAATTTCTCCATGTCTGAACCAAAGGCCGGAAGTTTCACTTGCATTCTGGGTAGTGTAGTCAGGAAGGAGAATGGGCCCTACTAAATTCGTCTCGGAGGGGAGTAAGGCCAAAACGTAATTAAAAATAACTTGAAATAATTAGTTGTAGAGGGAATACCTGGTTAGGAAATGGTATTAAAATATATATCTTCTGAGGGGAATTCTTCTGAGGGTCTTCGTCCAGGTTTCTCCCTTTTGCTGCCGACCCCCGGACCCGTCTCCCCCCCTTCCCAGGCACAGATCTGACACTTCCGGCGAGCCTCTCGGGGCGTCGGAACGGCGGCGGCGGCTGTGGCTGTGGCTGCGAGGCTGAGCTGTAGGCTAGTTCTCACCGTAACCTTGCCTGGAAGAAGCGGCGTCTGCGAGGCGGAGGTGTCAGTCATGGTGAGCGCGGTCTGGCCTGGCTGAGGGTGGGGGCCGGGTCGGGCCTGGCGGGGCCGGGCGGGACGGCGGCGGAGCTGCGGAGTCACTTGACCTGGGCCGGGTGAGAGCCGGCCTTGGTCCGCGAATGGTCTCTGCGTGACTCGGCTTGTTCGAGGACTTGTCCGCCTTTGCTTTCAGCTGGACTCTTAGCTCCTCAAGGTGTCAAAAGAAACTTAGGTTTGTGCCCACCCGTGAGTCTCGCTAGTGTCAGGCGTATAGCAGGTTTTCAGTAACACGAAATTAATGGAAAGTTTGTTGGGGTTGAGGAGAAGATCGTTGGGGTTATACCCGTGGGCGGGGACATCCAGCTCTTGCCCCAGTTCAACGAGCTCCTGGTTCATGCCTCGGTCGTGTTCACGCCTTCGGATGTCGCTTTTTCCTACAGTCCCCTTATCACTTTACAGCAGCATGTTCTTAACACCATCAACTTATTTTAATAAAAACGAGGTTATGATTTTATCCTAATGTGTCAGAATCAAAACATAGGTCTACTCCCAAGTTCGTCCATTTAACAGACACATCGAATACCTAACATGTGCCAGGCAAAATGCTAGGGGATTATAAAGGATATAAGGGAAGCGGATTTGGCCCAGTGGTTAGGGCATCTGTCTACCACATGGGAGGTCCACGGTTCAAACCCTGGGCCTCCTTGACGCATGTGGAGCTGGCCCACGCGCAGTGCTGATGCGTGCAAGGAGTGTCGTGCCACGCAGGGGTGTCCCCGCGTAGGAGAGCCCCATGCGCAAGGAGTGCGCCCTGTAAGGAGAGCCGCCCAGCGCAACAGAAAGTGCAGCCTGCCCAGGAATGGCACCACACATGGAGAGCTGACACAACAAGATGACGCAACAAAAAGAAACACAGATTCCCGAGCCACTGACAACAGAAGCAGACAAAGAACACACAGCAAATAAACACAGAGAACAGACAACTGGGGTGGGGGGGGGGAAGGGGAGAGAAATCTTAAAAAATAAATAAATAAATAAATTAATTAATGAAAAGTGGAAAAATGCTCCAGGCAGAGGAAATAGCCCAGGCAGACTTGGGAGATTGTATGTCATTGAGCAAGTATCTTTGAGTTGTGGGAGAAGTCTGACCTTGATGCTGAGGATGGTGGGAGCCTCTGTGAGAGGTCAGGAAAGGAGCAACCTGGACACAAAATTTTGCATTTGGGGAAGATCGCACTTTCTAAAAATGGTAGAGACTAGATCTGAGGGATAAGGCTGGGTGTAGCAGAAATGGCTGAAACCCAGAGATTTTGAGACTGTGTTTCATGGGAAATGCATCAAGATTTTAGTACATTTTGCTCTTTGACTGACATTTACCACCCTGATGTATTTTGGTTTTTTTTTGATATGAAGAAATATCCCTTGACTCTGTCTAATGCCGGTCCCTCTTTTCTCCTTCCAGTTCTCTTTCAATATGTTTGACCACCCGATCCCACGGGTCTTCCAGAGCCGCTTCTCTACACAGTACCGCTGCTTCTCCGTGTCCATGCTAGCAGGGCCTAATGACAGGTCAGATGTGGAGAAAGGAGGGAAGAGTATGTGCTTGTTTTTATTTTGACTAGTAACCCTTCCTGCCCCAAAGCCTGCAAGGCTTGCAGCTTTCCCCAGTTTTACTGGTACACTAACCAGAAGCTAGTATTCCAGTGAAAATGTTGCTCGTCCCAGGCTTGCTTAGGGGGTAGGGGATGGGGGTGGCTAATTCTGATCAAATTACGGTTGGTAGCTATTTCATTTCCAGGAATAAATTACATTAAGTAAGATTCTTTAAGAAAGATCATGATGTAATTCTGGCTGCTATAAAATATTGTTTAGAACTTCTTTGGGGTATAATGGAAATTACATTTTGACTTTTGTTTCTGCATCTTTTTTTTTTTTTTTAATACTTTTTAAAATGTTCTTTCCACAGTAATCATGCCACCATCTGCCCTCGATCAACTCAGTAAGTATTTTCTAAGGGACTTGATAATTCAGACCAGCTGCAGCCCTTCCACTGTGAGGCGCTCTGGGAATGGAGGGACTGGCCTCAGGGCCCTCTGTCACCATTCTGCCACATTGGAAGCCACCCTGGGCGAATAGGGGGACACCCATTCCCACTGTGACTTCCAAGGGGCTTCCTAGCCTATCAGTAGCTTCCTGTCCCAGTTACCTTCCCTTGATTTGCTTTATTTAGAATTCTTAGGGAGGTCAGATGGAATCTGCTGTACCTCCTGTTTCTGAATGGAGCTTTGGTTGCCTGGTTCACTTGAACCTAAAGACAATGTGGCCCAATGGTGACGTTGCCCACCACCCGCCCCAACTCAGTCCAGAAGTCTGGGTTGCATTCCAGCATTGGGCCTCCTAAGCTCTGCAATCCTGGGTGTGCTACTGAGCCTCTGGGCCTTAGACTCCTCTTAGGTTAAAAAGGGGTCCTGGTGGGTGCCATGTCTGGGAAGATTTACCAAGGGCCTGGTTCTTTATAGGCATGGCCACTGCCATCTCAGGCCCCTCCCCCAGCATCCCAGGTCTACCAGGCTTTCCCACTTCTCAGTGCCAGCCCCCTCCTTTTCTGTCTCCTGAGCCAGGCCTGCCCCAGTCCTGATTGTTGGCCCCTAGTCCTCACCGACCACGGGGGCATGGAAGTTGCTGTGTCAAGACCGATGAGATCCCATATTCCCGGCCAGGGGTGCCAGGCACTTTGCTGCCCTGGCCCAGCTTCCTCCCTGACAGCGACCTCCTGTACCCCATTCTCAGGCACCAACCAACCTCATTGCCAGTGTCTCCTCCTGGTGTGCTCTTCACCCCAAGCCTTGGCTCCAGCTGCTGCCGTGGCTTGGAGTTCCCTGCCTTGCTGGGAGGAGCACCTAGAGTATTCACCCTGCCCAGTCCACGGCCCTTTCTGACGGCCCTGACCCCGCAGCACCAGCAGTGCCCTTGTTTATTTTCTTTCTCACCTTTCTAGGCTAGAAACATTTGGAGGCGAATGGATTTTGGCCAGCACCTGGTTGGCACTTGAATTACATATGAATAAGTTAAAAAAACAAACAAACTCACTTTTAAAAATGGCTGTTTAAGACAAGTCGTAAATCTAAGCCATGCTGTGTGACGGACTTATCAGACATTCTTGAGTTCCTGTCTGGGACACAGTGTTGTGCTCTAGCAGGCAGGGAGGGATTCCTGCCTGCCTGGAGACTCATGGGGTCTGGTGGGTGAGCAGACACCCAGGGGCTAAGAACCCCCTGGGAGTCTGGCTGCCTGCTGCAATGGTTTGAGCTGAGTGGGTGCCACGTGGGAGCTCAGGGAGGCTGCTTCCTGGGGGAGGCCTTGGGTTTCCTTCCTTTCTTACATACCCATGCCTAATATATACCTCCACTTTTTTTTTTCTAAGTAAACTTTATTTCAACTCCAAAAAATAAAATAACAGATCAAAGGCAGCTTAAATTATAAAAGAGCTACTCTAAAAAAATTCTGTCCAGGCACATTTATTTCATTTAATCCTAAAACCAAATTCATTTCTTTCTTCAGCATTCAGAAAGAATACATAAGTAAGCACGGATTGGTTAAATGACATGACCAAAATCTCCTTGTTAATGAAGAAAATGAAGGGGAAAAAATGCTGGATCATGTTCATATCAGAAAACTAAACCCCACATTCCCTCTCCTTTTTAGGCCGGCTCAACATTACCTACCCCATGCTGTTCAAACTGACTAACAAGAATTCAGACCGCATGACGCACTGTGGGGTGCTGGAGTTTGTCGCTGACGAGGGCATCTGCTACCTCCCACACTGGGTGAGTGCTGCCATCAGCCAGGGCCCTACCTGGCCCCACGAGCAGGACTGTCTAGGGCACAGGACCTCTCAGGCAGAGACGTCCCCCTGCATGAGTGCACATCTTGGCTCTCTGCAGCTTGGAGCAGGTGGCCAGGCTCCTGCCTACCCCGTGCATTTCTGTCAGACCAGAGGAAGGCAGGAGAAGTGCTGCGATCTGGACCTGTAGCATTCATCGGTCAGTCAGAGGAGTATGTCAGAGAGGGGTGACATCTAGTGTGCTGAGAGGCCCTGCGTTGGCTGTGGGCTTGGAAGCTGAGAAGCTCCCTCTCTGGCCATACCTTGCCGCCTCACAAAGGCATGGCCACCTCTCCCACTGGTCCCTATAGCAGTGATCACAAACGTATTTTTTGAGATAAGTATATGTGGTTGTTCTGAATATCTTCCACCCTCTTCTGCAGCAGGTAATTTGCCCCTGCCACCTGGGAGATGGATTCCCCCAGCCTACCCCCAGTCCGACTTTTCAGCCTAGACCCCAGGGCACTTCCTAAGGACTGGGCCCAGCTAGCTTTCCCCAACAGGAGCCCTCTCTGACCAAGCCTCCTGCTCCCAGCCTCTCCTGGGCAGTCTCCTTGCCTGGGTGTCCTTGGCCTGTGCAGTCTTGGTCCTATGGGAGCTTTTAGTCACGCCACAGAGCCTGGACCTGACTGGTTTCCCTCCTCAATGCCCCTCCTCTTCGTTGTGTCCCCGAGGCACTTGCACCCTCGCAGCACTTGCCATTCTCACCTAGGTGCGCCTTGATGAGTGGAGGCCGTGTCCTACTCACCTGGCAGAGCACCTGGTCACAGGAGCCATTCTAGGAGTGCTGCTTCCTCCCAGGCTGCTCTGGATCCACCGCAAGGCTTCTTGTGGCTGACGACCTATAGGAGCAAGCGGAGGTGGGGACACTTGAGGGACACTCTGTATTTCAAAGGAATTTTCTCTGACCCACAGTCTTGGAATCTGGGTGGCCATTTGTCCAAGTACCCAGACCACTTTGGACTGGAAAATGAATTGAATCCCTTTCACTGAGAAATATCCCATCCCCTGGGAAAGTGTCTGGGTAGGATGGAGCATAGAGCTAGCTTGGGGCAAGGGTAGGCAGCCTGGCCTGGCCCTAGCCCAGCCTTGCAGTTCTTGATGTGGTTAGGTGGTGGCCTGGGGCTTCCCAGCTGCTGAGCAGGGCCAGGCCCAAGGGGCTTCCGACTCCTGGAGGATGTATGAGTGTGTGTCTTCTGCCGGCTGGTGGGTGGATTCCATCCCACCAGGGGCTTCCCAGCTTCCACAGGGTGTCAGCCTTGAACAGGCACCAGCCCTTCCAGAACCTTGGGGCCTCACTGTTGCCCTGGCCTGAGGTGCTACAGCAGGGCACCCTGAGCGCAGAGGTGTCCCTGAACCCCAGTCCCCACCGTGCCAGCCCCATGGTGACTGCTGCAGGCCAGACCCCGAGCTGACTAGTGTGGCTTAGACTCTGGCCAGGGTCTGAACTTCTTGAATCAGCTACCATCTTCCTGCCTCAGGGGCCCTCTCAGGAGCCCTCGTCTCTCCCACAGGCCCAGTCGGACCCTGCCTATTTGGCCATCAGCAGGTTACCCAAGCATCCACTCTCTTGAGAGCCTCGTCCTGCTTGGTCATGCCTTGTTGTGACTGGGTCCTTCTTCCAGCCAAGGAAACCCCCTCTCCTCCCCTGGCCACGCCTCTGCTGGAGCTGGAGCTTAGCCTCCTTCCTTCATTAACAGAGTCCTTACAGAGGTCTGTGAGCATGGCCTGTCTGTTAACATGTCACTCTCCAGGGTGACCAGAACCTCCTAGTCACCAAATCCAGGCACCTTACCATCCTGCCCGGCCTGCCTGTGGCAGCTGACAGAGTGGCCACCCTCAGTTCCAAGTCTGGTCCCCATCTGACAGGCTTTCTTCCGTGATGGCATCTTCCCAAGTATGTGCCCTCTCCCCGCCCCCCCAACAGGCTTGTCCCGTGTGAACCTACCCTGCCTTCACTGTGGACTCTACTTCAGCACCACCCACTTTCCTGGGCCCAGCCTCACTTTCAGGTGCAGCCTCCTCATCTTGGCCTGTCTGGCCTCTCCAGATGTGTCCCTTCTTCTATCTACTTCCACCTAGGTTCTTAAAGTCGCCTTCTAACTCCTCAGGTCACGCTCCTGGGGTCACAGTGTTTTTCCAGCTCCTGCAGGTGTAATTCAGAGCCATTCAGTGTAGGGCAGGGGACTGGGTGGATATGAATGAAAACAACCTCAGCATGACTCGAATGGTGGAGGAAGGCTGGGGAGGGTGTATGGAGGCTATTCTAGGGCCTGCGTGGTTTCTTGTTTCTGGCCTCTGGCCTCTGAGCCTCTCATCTTCCCTGTGACCTCTGACCCTTGACCTTACTGCTATGTTCCTAGATCTCCAGGCTCTCCCAGGCCTTTGCAGAATGGTTTGCCAGAGATGTGTGGGAACTTCTTTCCCTTTTTTTTTATCATGCCCTGTAGACCACTCTGGTGTCTTGTCCCCACCCCTTGGTGTCCACTGTGGCAGCCATGCCACGTAGGCTCAGATGCGCCATGTACTGCCTCTTCCTACCTCAGCATGGCCCTCAAGCACAGGCAGCATGCCTTCCTTGGTGCCCAGGGCCTTCTCTGTGCCATGTAAGGTGCATGCCACAGAAGATTAGAGATATGGGGAGTGAGTGCCCTGAGGGCCTAGACTGGGTGCTAAAACCTGTACTTTCTACCCTGTTAGCAGGCAGCCCAGGAGGCCTATATCCCATAACCTCCTGGCAGGCCTGTACCTGCAACCTCCCGAGAGGCCTGTACCCACTACCTTCTGATGTTACCCAGGAGGCTGATGTCCCCTCACCTTCACAGCAGATGGTTAGAAGGCATCTGTCTACTTGTCAGCAGCCCAGCAGGGGCATCCTCACAGTACCCCTTCACTGCCTTGCTCACCTGTTCTTTCTGATACCATATCTGAAATCACTTGTCCCCAGGTACCCAGAGTAAGAGGCCATCAGAATATAAGACAGCCCACCCACGTATGGGAAGGTGACAGTAATGGTGGCCGTTTAATTTCTGGGTCGAGTCTTATGTCCCCTCCTTCTTCCTTTCCAGATGATGCAGAACTTGCTGTTGGAGGAAGGAGGCCTGGTCCAGGTGGAGAGCGTCAACCTTCAGGTGGCCACATATTCCAAGTTCCAGCCTCAGAGCCCCGACTTCCTGGACATCACCAACCCCAAAGCAGTGTATCCTTTGAAAGAAGAAGGAACCTTCTAGACAAAGCTGCCTGTGGCAGCTGCTGGACAGCAGGTGCTTTATTGACCATATGCCCATTTGGGCAATTGCTCATGTAGTAGTGATTGAAGTCATGACTGAAAATGGTGGCATTTGCCAGCAAGTCCACTGCAGTGGACCTGGGCCCTAGGCGAGTGCACTGGGTGCTCTGTGGGCCTCGCCTGGCTGCTTTCCTCACCTTCCTGGCAGGGGAAAGGGGAACCCATCTGGACACAAAGCCCAGTGTGCTGTGTTTCCTGGTGGAAGGAGGGACCTGCTCAGCTCTCTAACCCCAGGGCACTCTGCAACCCTGGGGGTCCCCCTGCTGCCATGAACTGCCAGTCAGCCTCAGTGTTGGCCCAGCCTCAGGACTGTTTTATTCCAGACCAGTGGCTTTCATTGATTTAGTACAGTGCTCTTTCTTGGCAAAGAAAGCAAAGGTTCTAGAGAGGTTTTTTTTTTTTTGGTTACAGAGATTTTTTTTTTTACATTCTCCTCTGAACTTAAGCCAGATGTGTATGCTTATAATTTAAGGAAGTAAGTGTGGGCACAGGAGGTGCCATGGGTAAACTAAGATCAAGGTCCTCTAGCTTGGACGCCCTATTTTGGTTTGTTGAGATGATGGTAGAGTGGTAATCTATTTATTTTTAAAATGAATATTCAAATTAAAGTGATTTATCAAACAGGCAGATAGAAAGTAAAATAAATAAATAAATCTGCCTCTACCCTCCCCACCTGCACAATCTCCCTGGGCCCTTTCCCAGGAGGAAGCTGCTGCTGACAGTGTCATGGAGGTGGACGGGCCCTCTGCTCATGGCTCAGCCATGGTGGCCCCTTTCTGTGCTGCAGCCTGGATCACCATCCTGGGTTCAGTTGTCTTTCAGAGCTCCGACTCAAGTTGCTCTGTTTAGTTGTTGGTGACCAGAAGTGAGGCCTGCCTCCATGGCCCTAAGCCCTTCCAATTTTCTGTGGGTGTTAACATGCATTGTGACATAGTTTGCCACAGAGCTGCTGGTACAAAGTACCAGAAAATGTTGGTACTTTTATAATAGGATTTTCATTTAGGGCAGACATTTACAGTTCTGATGCTGTGAAATAGCAAAATCAAGGCATCAGCAAGGGATGGTTTCTCTCCAAAATAGTTACTGGTAATCCTGATATCCTGTCACGTGGCACGGCAAGATGTCAGGTGATCTCTGCCAAGGTCCCTGCCTTCCTCTCTGGGCTCTCTGTCTTCCAGAGCCCAGCTATGGGCAATCAGGCATATGACTCATCTCTTCAGCCTTGAGCTGCTTCTTGGTTGCTTCATGCTTCAGTTTCAGATGCTAGTGATCCTTGAGTCTTCTCTGACACATGGCTACTCAAAATGGCAGAGCTCCCTTTTCAATATGTCTTCTCTGTGTTTCTGTTTAAATAAGGTACCAGTAAGAGGCCAGAGACCCAATCTGAGTCACACCTCACCAACATAGTCCAATCAAAAGTGATCTAATCAAGTAATCTAATCAAGGTGATCTAATGTAATCAAATCGTACCACACCCACAGGGATGGATTAGTTTAAGAAAAGAATTTTTTGGAATTCAGAAAAGAACTTCAGACTGTCACAGGGTCCAAAATAGTCATATTATTTTCAAAGACTATTTCAGTAGGCCCAGCTAAACACCTGGGAGCACATGGTAAAAGGAGGGTCCAGCTGAGGTCAACCTGATAGTCCCTGGTCATGCTCCCTGTTCTCACTAACAGTCTGGAAAAAGGCAGTTTAATATACAGCAGAGGTTAGGGCATGATGGGTCCAGGGGTGGGTGCCAGTTCCACCCTCAGGCACGGGGCTGGGTCTGACCACCTGTAAAGGGTGAGTGAGGACACTGCCTCTTCAGGCCACCAACAGGGCCCCCAAGGGGATAGAGTTGGCTGCAGCATCACAGAGGGCGCTCATACAACTCTTGTGACCCTAGATGTCTAACCTAGAGAAGTGAACCTGAACAGCCTTGCCCTTTCCACCTAGCAGTTAGGCTGTGCCTCATCGGGCTGTGCCATGTCACAGATGAACTCGAACCATGTTTTAAGTCTGACCTTTTATTTAAGGTAATTCTGTAAATCACTGAGGTTTATGTAGCTAAACTATTCCATGTGATTCATCGTGGTAGTTGGCTTTGCCATTTCCTTGCCTGAATGTAGTTTTGAAAAATCTATTTGCTTTTATAAAAAGGGCTTATAGGTTACAATTTCTTTTTGATTTTTTCTTTCTTAAGAACATACCCCTAAAGTTGGGTCACCAGCTCAAAAGATAGAAACAAGAAAAGTGCTAATTAAAGCATTTTTAATTTTGAGGACCTTTTTTTTAAGATTTGTTTATTTCTCTCCCCTTCTCCCCCCACCCCGGTTGTCTGTTCTCTGTGTCTATTTGCTGTGTGTTCTTCGTCCGCTTCTGTTGTTGTCAGCGGCACGGGAATCTGTGTTTCTTTCTGTTGCATCATCTTGTGTCAGCTCTCCGTGTGGGCGGCACCATTCTTAGGCAGGCTGCACTTTCTTTCACGCTGGGCGGCTTTCCTTATGGGGCGCTTTCCTTCCGCGTGGGGCTCCCCTATGCGGGGGACACCCCTGCATGGCATGGCACTCCTTGCGCGCATCAGCACTGTGCATGGGCAAGCTCCACACGGGTCAGGGAGGCCCGGGGTTTGAACCGCAGACCTCCCATGTGGTAGACGGACACCCTAACCACTGGGCCAAGTCCGCTTCCCCTTGAGGGCCTTTTAAGGGTACTGAGATATGATTCACTCAATCTTATTTTCTTCCATGCTCCCTTCGAATTTCTAAAAATCAACTTTACACAGTATAATTTGCAGACTGTAAAATAAACACAGGTGGCAAATTTGACCAATATGTACAACCTATGAACCCAGAATATTTCCTTCTTCTGAAAGGTCCGTTTTTGCCTCTTCCAAGCCATTCCCCACTCCCATGCTGGCCGCAGCAACCTCTGAGCTGCTTTCCATCTTTAGAAACTAGAATTGTCTTTGTTAGGGTTTCACATGAATTGTTTCCAATTTTGCCATATTTCCTTGACAGTATGTGTCTGCAGATTAGAAAACGCTCTGAGAAACTTTGCCTGTCTCACTACTGGGGATGTGATTGCCATCAACTACAATGAGAAGGTGAGCACCACGGCCCACAGCCCTCAGGGCCCAGAGTGCAGCTCACACCTAACAGGAGTCTACTGAAATGTCCCTTCTGGTTTTTGAAGGGGTTCCTTTTAAACAGGATATGCCTGGATTTTATAAACTAGCTGTTGCCTACTCTTTGCTTGTTAAAATCTTCATGAGTTCATATTCACAGCATTTTACTGATTCATTCAGCATCTCTTATTTGAGGATTAATTATATTTACAGATGTGTAAATTTGATGTTATTCATTTTAATAATACCTCTGTGTACCATGATGGTGCACATCTTAGTTTGCCTAAGTTTGCCAATGCAAAAATACCAGAAATGGGTTGGGTTTTATAAAGGATATTATTTGGGGTAAAAGCTTACCGTTCTAAGGCTGCAAAAATGTCCATATCAAGGCATCATAGAGATGCTTTCGCACCAGAGAAAGCTGGAGTTCTGCCACACGGTGAGGCAAGGTGGCAAGTCTGCCAGTCTCTCCTGGAGCTCAGCTGTGTGCGATCAGGCATGTCTCCCTGGGCCTCTTCTTGAGCCTTTCAGGACTTCTCTGTCTTTCTGCAGTTGTAGGCAAATCTGGAGTCCTCTCTTTCACATGGGTCAAAATGACAGAGTTCCCTTTTCTGTCTGTGTCTCTGTTTATATAAGGCGCCAGTAACTGGGTGAAGACCCAACCTGGGTCATGCCTCACTGACATAGTCCAGTCAAAAGTGATTTAATCAAATGATCTAATCAAAGGTCCCTTAATTGAATTTAATGCAATCAAAGGGCCCCACACTCACAGGGATGGATTAATTTAAAAACAATCCTTTCTGGGATTCACAAAACTTAAACCATCTTATCAGGCATGCTAGTTCTGCCCTGATTAAAAAAGATTTTCATTGCACCTGTAATCTGAACTAAGCCCTTTGTTGGGCTGTGGGAACCTACCCAGGAATAAACCATCCCAGGTTCTTGTCCTTGTACCACCTCTCCTTGAAGCAGGTGGACCCTCTCAGAGCTGTCCCACAGTGTTCTTTAGGGGCTGTGAGGCACCCTGGATGGGGAGCTTGACTTCACCTGGTAAGGGCCTCTGAGGATTTGGGAAGCCCATGGCCTCTTCCTATCTTCTTTGGTTTTCCCTTTGAGGCTTGTCTAGGCATGACTCTCCTGACCCAGGACTGCCAGGTCTGAGCTTATCTCACATCCTGGATTCCACACTCTTAGGTACATGGACCTAGGCCATTGAGCTGTGAAGTGGAATTCCATCTGTCGCTCTCCATTTCTTGTCTATGTCCATGCCTGGCTGACAGATGAGTTCCCATAATATTCAAAAAGACGTCCACTTTCTCATTACTATGGAAGCATGTCAGAGGGAAGATGTCGTTGGCAATCCTGCCCTGAGGCCATCCTACCCCAGGTGTGGAGTGGAGTGACACCGTGCCCCTTGTCTGCAGTGGTGGGTGACAATCGGCCCTCACGCACTGTTGCCAGGGCCTTCCCAAGGCCAGCTCTGGGCCCCTGAGGCCCTCCTCCTCTTCCCTCACAGCCATGCAGCAGGAGCCTGTGCTGTAGCCCATTCTGTCCTCCCAGGATCGAGAGTTCAGTTCCTTCCTAGGAATCCAGCTTGTTGTCCGATGGTGTCCTTGTACTTCAGTCATCTGATACTGATAATCTTTTTTTTCCCCCAGTTGTGTAGATTTATAGTCATGATTTCTGTTTTGTTTTTCATAAACTAAGAAATATTCTTGTTGCCTTTACCTTTATGGGGAAAATTTTAGGTATTATCTTCCTTAATTGTATACTCTAAATTTTCATAGTTCGTTACAGGCAGCCTTAACATTCGTGCTTTTAAAATTATGGTTTTAGTGGTAAATCTACTCTCAAATGGGTGGTAAAGGCTAATGTTATTTTTGTATTACAAGATAGAATAGACCATATAGATTAAACAGGAAAAAAAAGCCTAGAAAAGCACATTTGGACTTCACTTTTAGAAGTATAGAAGACTAGATACTCTAAAGGGCCCTTTTGTACTCTATAAAGTCCCTTCTGATAAAAATGTAGTTCAATTGGGATAAAACTTAAATGCATCATAAGAATATGGAAATATTCAAGAATCTCTCAGCATTGCAAGAATATAGGAAATATTCAAGAATCTCAGGGTTTCCTTGAGGGCAAATGGCTATATCAGTGCTTGGTGAGAGATCTGAATCAGATTTCCATGTTCAACTGGGACTCTCCCTCAAAGGGGCTAGACCTGAGACAGGATCACTGTCCAAGAGAAATCAGTCCAGATTCTCTGGGAGAAGCACCCTCAGTTGAGTTATGCCCTTGGCATGACTACAGATCAAACAAGCAACCTGGAACACCCAGTAAAACCACCAGATTTAGATACCTGAGGAAATCAGTACTGGAATTTTCAGTTACAAATATAAAATTGATGTATAAAATGTTTAAAGAAATAACAGAGTCATCAAATTGGGCAAACAACAAAAAACTGTCAAAAATAACCAGAGGGGTCTGAAAAGCAGTCAGAGTTCACAGATTCAACACTGCAGAAAAAAAGAATGAATGAAAGATAAATACAAAACAAATGACAGAATTCAGCCCAGAGGAACAAGGAGATGGAATATATGCAGTTTGAGATCTTGAAGGTAATGAGAAAGTCTAACAGATGTTCTGGGAAAAGCCCAGTGAGGGAAAGTGGAGGAGAGGCAATATTTTGCAAAGATAAAACTCAAAAGTGTGATCAACCTGTAGTCACAGGTAATCTATACCAAATGGGATGGATAAATAAGAAACTTCCTGGGTTAAAGGTAGAGTGTCTTTTAAAAGGCAGTGTCTAAATAGAACTCCATCTAGGAAAAGCCTCCCTTGAGGGATGGGCATAAAGCTAGCCCATCTGCCACAGCATTGTGACCATGAGAGGGGTGTGTGGCTGGGGGAGGGGCCAGGTACAAATGGTATGACCAGAGGAGCCAGTGGCAAGCACAGCCAATGGACAGCAACAGCCCCCAGTGCTGCCCCAAGACCTTCCCACTGATTTCTCTTCTCCCTCTCCCCAGATCTATGAGCTGCGGGTCATGGAGACCAAACCTGACAAGGCTGTGTCCATCATTGAGTGTGACATGAATGTGAGTTCCTTGATCCGGTTACAGGGAGCCCAGGCCTCAGGGAACAGTCATTGGTGGCCCCTACAGGCCAGCACCTCTGGGGGTAGGGGGTATCACATGGTCACTGGGACCCTTTGGGGGGAAAGAGGAGGAACACTGAGGAGGCCACTGACCTGGTATCGGTCTGAAGGCATGGGGGAGCCACCAGTTCAGAGGTGGTTAAATCCTCAGTGAGCTCACGTCTGTCCAGGAGTGGGTATCATTCTTAAAAACTAAGGAAGTCTCTGCTCAGCTTCCTGATTGGGAACAAGCTAATGACACATGGAACATCCTGGCTGGATCGCCAGGAAATGATGCCACACAACCAAGGCCAGGCCCAAAAGGTTGCATACCATCTGGTTCCATTTGTGTAACCTTCTTGAAATGACAACATTTTACACATGGAAGGTAGATAAGTGATTTCCAGGGGTTAGGGAGGGGGTATGATTATAAATGGACAAAACAAGGGGTCCTGTGGTATTGGAACTGTTCAACATTCAGCTGGCAGTGGATGCATGGACCCACCCTGGTGAAAAAGTTACATAGAACTTGACGTCTGCACATGTGAGTAATGTGACACTGGGGGAATCTGAATAAGATAAGTGGATTGTGGCAATGTTAATACCCTGGTGTTGATAGTATAATTTTGTGAAATGTTGTCATCTGGGGAAACGGGGCAAAGTGTACAAGGGATCTTTCTATTATTTCTTAAAATTGCATCTGATCTACAATGGTCCCAGTTACACATGAGGAAGCCTAAGTGTGCCTGGGTCTCAAGGTTTTACTTTCATCTTGGAAACACAGGTGGATTTCGATGCTCCACTGGGCTACAAAGAACCTGAAAGACAAGTCCCACACGAAGAGTCGACAGTAAGTCATTTCTCCAGGGTCCCTTCATGGCCCATGGCGTGCTGTGCCTTTTCACATCAGGGCATGTCTTCATGAATGTGTTCTGGTACCTGGCTTCTGGTTTGCCTCTGCTGGTGCTGGCACAGTCATGTGTCCCACTTCTCTCCCAGACCCGCACCCCAGGGGCAATGGTGTGTCTTAGCTATTAGGGTACAGGAACAGCAATAGAAACAGGAGGCTCCAGGGGAAAGCTGGGATCTCCCCTGCTGAGCAGCTCACCTCCTGTTTTTTCTTATCCCTGTCAGGAAGGTGAAGCTGATCACAGTGGCTATACCGGAGAGCTGGGCTTCCGCGTGAGTAACAGGCCACACGTTTTGTTTCCTTGGTTCCAGCATGCTGTCTGCTTCTCAGACCCAGGGCATCCACTTCAGGGCCTTGCTTGTCCTGCACTATTAGACATCAGTAGGGTTTCTTCCCTGTGGGTATCTGTGCACACATTTATCTGGTTCTTTCTGAGGCTCTCAGCCTTTTACAGCCATTCTCCTATAATCTTCCTGCTAGCCATAAACTTTTCTATTTCTTTTGATTCAGTTAGATTTACCAAATATTAATCATATTTGCTTTCTCTTTCTCTCAAAACATGTTCTCTTTTTTTTTTTTTCTTTCACTTTCATCATCTGAAAGTACGCTGCATTCAGACTCCTTGGGAAATGGGTGCAGGCTGGTGTGCAGGGCACTGGGTGCTGGGAGGCAGTGGAGGGGCAGGACTGGGCAGGCGGAGAAGCCAAGCCATGGTCCAACCACAAGTGAGATCTTAGCCACACATGGGGTGCTCTGTCTTGTGCAGCCTGTGGAGGCCAAGGGGCCAGGCCCTTCAACCGCTCATTGGCTGCAGGGAGCCCCTGGGTGGGGCTGTAACTGTGAGCCAGGCGCTCTCTTCAGCTCAGGAGAGTCTTCTGAGAAGCGCTGAAGAGAGCTGTTGGCTGCCACTTGCAGGGGTGTGGTGCTTCAGTCCCGAGAGGGGGGTATGTGCAGCACGCCCCAGCACCCAGCCTTGCCACACAGTTTCACAGTGACGGGCACAGGTGCTCTCAGGGCTGTGTACACAGAAGCTCTCCCTTCACCTGTCTAGGCCTTCTCTGGCTCCGGAAACCGACTGGATGGAAAGAAGAAAGGCGTGGAGCCCAGCCCTTCCCCAATCAAGCCTGGAGACATTAAAAGGTGGGTCTGCCCTGACTGCTCCTGCCAGAAGTTTTACCATTATCCATCGAGGGTCTGCGCCAGACCCCGGGGGCAGGGCAGCCTCCCTTCTACTCTGGAGACAGCCTGGCTTGGTTTGACGTTTATTAGTGTGCCAGGGCTGCTAAACAAGCACCACATACTGCGGGGCTTGAACAAGAGGACCTTATTCTGTCACACAATCGTGGAGACCATAAGTTCAGTCTCTATGTGTTGGCAAGGCCCTCCTTTCTCCGAAGCCTGGAACATTTTGGTAGTGGCTGGCCGGCGATCCAGAATTCATTTTCTGCCTCTGCCATGTGGCCCTCCAAATTCCACATCCAGATTCTTTTCCTCTGCTCCTTAGGCCCACAGTCTTATTGGATCAAGGCCCACCAATTCTCTGGTTCTGATTCTGGTCCCACTTCAACTAATAGGATCTTTGAAGATCTCATTTACAAATGAGATCTTATTCACAGGACCAGTGTATTAGTCAGCCAAAGGGGTGCTGATGCAAAATACCAGAAATTGGTTGGTTTTATAAAGGGTATTTATTTGGGGTAGGAGCTTACAAATACCAGGCCGTAAAGCATAAGTTACTTCCCTCACCAAAGTCTTATTTGGAACAAGATGGCTGCTGACGTCTGCAAGGGTTCAGGCTTCCTGGGTTCCTACGTTCCTGGGGCTTGCTTTTCTCTGGCTTCAAGTTTCCTTTCTTCCTTGGGCTGGCTTCTCTTTCCTCTGCGTGCTGACTTCCCAGGGCTCCAGTTTAAGTTTTCAGCATCAAACTCCAAAATCAAAACTCCAACATTAAAAGCCCTCAACTCTGTTCTTTGCCAAGCCTTTTATCTGTGAGTCCCCACTGACTCAACGCTCTAATCATAACTCAGTCATGCCCAGGTACAGATCAGATTACAAGCATAATCCAGTATTTCTTTTTGGAATTCATCAATTATATCAAACTGTTACAACCAGGCTTAGAACTTGAACATACTTTTATGGGGAACATGATTCAGTCCATATCAAGGCTGTTGGGGCGACCTGAAAGCCATCCCACCCACCCTCCTTTGAGGGGTGGAGAAAGTCGTTTCACCCATCACAGGTCAGCGTTTCCCAGGGAAAGTGTGTCAGGCCTTCTCTATCCACTGATCCTCCCTGCCGCTCACCTGGATCCTTCAGTCCTGCCTCTCTGAACCTCCATGTCAGCCACTGCCTCCTCTCAGGGGTTCCTTAGGTGCCACCTGATCACACCTCTCTCCTATTTAAAACCCTCCTGGCTCCTGTTCCTTAACCTACCTGTTTTCTTGTTATGTGACTTCCAATAATTGGGGGCCTGTATTAGTCAGCCAAAGGGGTGCTGATGCAAAGTACTAGAAATCTGTTGGGTTTTATAAAGGATATTTATTTAGGATAGAAGCTTAAAGTTACCAGACTATAAAGTGTAAGTTACTTCCCTCACCAAAATCTGTTACCACATGTTAGAGCAAGATGACTGCCGGCCTTCAGCCTTCCTCTTCCTCTTCCAGGCTCTGTGGTCCCAGCTTCTTCCAATATGAGCTGTAGGCTGGGTTAAGTTTAGTCCTTCTCCAGGGGCTCATTTCTCTCCAGGCTCAATTGCTCTGTTCTCTCCACAAGGTCAGCTGTAAAATGTCAGATGAACAGCTTGCCTCTCTTTCCAGGGCTTCTGCCCTGTGTCTAATAGAGCCTTCTCTCTTCCTCTGTGTTCTCCTGTGTGTTTACTTCCTGGGGCTGTAGCTCCAATACTCTTTACTCATCTGCTTTGTTGTTTTCTCTGTGAGTCCCCAACCACCAATGGGGTAGGGATTCAGCATTCTACTAATGTGGCCCAATCAAACCCTAATCATAATTTAATCAAGTAAAAGTGAAACCTCTGAAGTTAATACAATCTAATCTAATACATCTAGAGGAACAGACCAATTTATAAACATAATCCACTATCTCTTTTTGGAAGTCATAAACAATATCAAACTGCTAAAGGGCCTCAACTCCATGTCCCTGAAACCAGGCGAAAGCTCTGCCTCACTAGGTTTGTTTCTGTCACTGGGTCCAGGGACCCTCTTAGCAGTTTCCTCCTCCAGTGGCCATCATACTGGTGGTAGGGATGGGGGGCCTTAGAGCAGAATGAGAATGCTAGGAAGAGGGTGTTTTAGTTTACCAAAGGGCCACCAATGCAGAGTACCAGAAAAGGGGATTTATCTGGGGGAAAAGCTTACAGTACCAAAGGCCATGGAAAGCCCAAACCAAGGCACCATCAGAGATGTTTTCTTACCAAACAAAGCCAGCTACATACCTTATATCCTGGCATGTTGCCATGTGGTGAAGCATCATGGCTGCCAATCTCTACCAAAGTCTCAGCCTTCCCCTCTGGGCTCACTCTTTCCTTTTGAGCTGTTCTATGGGCCCAGCCTCTTGGGGCTTCCTGCTTAAGCCATCCTCCCTCTTACATCACAGAATCAAACATGGCGGCTTCCTTTGTCTCTGCATATCTGTTTATTTCAGACCCAGCAAAGGGGCGGAGACTCAGCCTGAGCCATGCCTCACTGATGTAGTCCAATCAAACACCCTAAATCAATCTTCCAACTAATCTTATCAAAGGACCCGCAACTGAATTAAATGCAGTCAAAGGGTATCACACTCAGAAGAATAGATCAGTTTACAAACAAAATCTTTCTCTTTTGGGGATTCAAAAAGTAATCTCAAACTGCCATAGGGGGATTCACCCATTCTCTCAAGGAGTAAAATGTAAGGTTTAGTGGGAGTCCAGCCATTTAATTTAGGAGGTTTGTGAGGACATGGGGAGGACACTGAGGCCCTCTCCGTCCTGGGATGGCACCAGCACCTGAGCAGGCCCAGAGCCCACAGGCTCTTGCCCCGTACCCTGCACTTAGACCAACTTCCTGGTAGGGTGCTGGGAGCTCCCAAGGCCAGGTAGGTTCAGTGCACCCTTCAAATGAGAGTTACCAAGAGGACATGCGCCTTCTCCAGCTCACCCTCCTTCTGGTCATCCAGAGTGAAGTTCTTTTTCCCGGAACTGATATTTCTCCTCTTCTTTACAGAGGGATTCCCAATTATGAGTTTAAACTTGGTAAGATCACTTTTATCAGAAATTCACGTCCACTGGTCAAAAAAGTTGAAGAGGTGAGTGTATTTCATGGGTCATGAGATGTTTCACCTGCCTAGCGGTGACTGGGGAATTTCTTATTATTCTCAGGGAGGGTGTTTTTAAGGTTTTTCCCCCATATCTGAGGGCCCTCCTCTTCCTGGTCTCCTGATTTCCCTTCAAGGCCGTGGGGTGTATACAGGCTCTGAGGCCGTGCAGGGTAGGGGATCTGGAGTGCCCACTGCCCTGCCCTGGGACTGACACCAGGCTCTGTTAGCAAAGGGCTGGATGCCCTGCGTAGCCTCCCCTTCTGTTCTTGACTTTTCCAGAGAGTTCTTGTTGTGGGTCACTGCCCAAGAGCCTTGAGTACCCGGTCTCTGTGGGCAGCACCTTCTAGCCAAGTGCAATGGTTGTAGGATGAGGACAGTGTGGGCTGAATGTGTGCAGACACGAGTGCTTTGGGGTCACCTGGGTTCAGCCCAGCATCTGGCGTATGCTGCGGTTGTGGGGTTAGGCACCCAGGTGTAGGTGTGCTGGCTCCCAGTGCACAGCGGGAGACTGAAGTGCAGAGCATTTGAGCTTTCCAGGATCCTAGAGGGCAATGAGGCAGCAGGCAGTTGGTGCCAAGGTCAGGCCTGTCCACTGCAATTGGGTATGGTATCAGGGGCACCTAGCAGTGGTAACAGTAATACAGTTAATGCCCACAGAGCCTCAGTAGGTGCAGCACTCCTCTAAACCCTCATTCCAGCTCTTCAAGGCAGGTGCTGTGCCTGTCTGCACATTCATAGGTAAAAGCACAGAGGTGCACAGAGGTGAGAACCTGCAGAGTCCCTGACCACCACACCACCCACTTTACTGCCACTGTCTTCAGAAATGGCCTCTGCTAAATGGCCTCCCTCAACCCAGGGAACCTCCTATGATCCAAAGGAAGGTCACATGCAGGTAGCAGGGGAAGGTGGCAAGCCAGAGGTTCCAGGGTGCTAGGAATTTATCCATATAACCCAGCATGCCCTCCTGTCGTCCTGCTTTCCCACTATGACTGGGCTTGGACACTTAAGGGGACATGTATTTTTAGAACTTCAGTTCTCCAACACATTTTTCTCCTGCCTTCTCCTTTGAAAGGCGTGGATGTGGGACTCTGGGAATAAGGCCAGGAGCCAATGTGCTTTATGCCTGTAAGGGGCCACAATTCCTGGTTGCACGGCCATGGCCAGCCCCTCCCAACCACGAACTCCTTCCTCCCTTGGTATTCGGGGTGGCAGGGGGCGGAGACCACTGTGCCATCTGTATACCCCAGCCCCACTCACAGCCAGTTCTGGCCTGAATGTGGTGGTGGCCTTCTAGGCAAGAGGTATAGGCATGCTGGAGCAGTCAGACCTCCCCTCTGGCTCCTTCTCAAGGCGCTCCCCATTTCTATGCCATCTGTGGGCCTGGTTCACCAAAAGCCAGAAGCCCTGGCTCAGGCCCGGAAGCCTCTGCTGGGTGCCCTCCTTGACACCTGGAGCGGCACAGCTAAGTCTGTGTTTCATGTAAGCAAATACTTAAGAAGAAATATACATTAAAGATGAGACTGAAGATCGAAGTAGAGCTCCCCTCCCTCCTGAAGTGCCACTAAATCTGTAATAAAAGGCAATAAGGTAATGAAAACAGCAGCAGAGGAGGACTCTGCAGTGACGTTTGGGGAGCCTCAGAAGAGGGCAAGCAGTCATTGACTGAACAGACCATAGCAAGCTGACTCCTCAGCTGGCCACTGGGAAACCCAAGGAGCAATTGGACTTAAGAGTATCATGCTCCCAAAAGCACCTCTGGAAATGACGGATTGCCAGTGGATTGCCAGTACCCCTCCTTTACCTTGCTCATAAGGGCTGCACCTCCTCCACTCTGGGAGAAGGCTGGAGGTTCCTCTTCTGGAAGGGCCATAATGGAGGGCCTGAGAGGGGGGCCATTCAATCCCTCAGGCACAGCAGGGGCAGGACCGAAGTGAAGAGAGGGAGTTAAGAACCACATGCGTCCTGAATGGGGACAGCCTGGGGGCTCTTCCTCCACTTGGTCCCCAGCAATGGCAGCCAAGCACACCCACTGCACTTCGGAAGGTGAAGGAACTTTCTCTGGATGGTTTAGTGTGCCCACAAGAAAAGATCTAAACATACTCAGCAACAGTAAGGTTCCTTGAGGTCATGTCCTGGCCAGCTCACCTCAGCGAGGACCATGAAGTTTCCAGTGCCAGCATACAAAAAGTAAGATTTCTAGAAAGAAAATGGATAATCCAAAGGGACAGAAGCAATTTCCCCAAAATGAAGAGCATGAGATTGCCAATTGAAAGGGCCCAGTGAGTACTCAGCACAATGGATGCAAACTGCCCTATGCTGTGGCAAAGGAAAGATGCTAAAGCTTCCCAAGGGAGGAAGGAGGCTTTCCACGGATCAGCCTCTTAGCAGGACACAGGAAGCAAGAAGATATGGAGCAGTGTCTTCACAGTTCTGAGGGGAGATTTTTTCAGTCCATACCAACCAAGCTACCAATGACAGTTTGAGAGTAGAAAAGAAATATTTTCAGATGTGAAAGAGCTCACAAAAAGATGCTTCTCATGCACCCTTTCTGGGAGCTATGGGAGGATGTCCCCCATTAAAATGAAGGAATGAGGCAGAAATTGGAAATAGTGAGTCCCCAGAACCACAGGTAGCGTCTAGAACACTACCAGCCCAGAAGCCCCAGGAGACATAACATCTTAAAGCAAATGGAATTGGTAGCTTGCTGTTGTGACTGAGCAAAGCAGGGATTCTCTCCCATGTGCTCAAATGACGAATTCCTGAGATGCCAGGGTTTCAAAGAGAGAAAGAGTTTATTTGCTAAGGGCAAAGCATGAAATCAGATGACCTAAAATCTGTCTAAGGTTTTATCGATTCAAACAGGGAAGGTGGAGTTGTTACCATTTCAATAGCAAGTAGGGCAGAATGGGTGTAGCTCAGTGGTTGAGCACCTGCTTCCCATGTATGAGGTCCTGGGTGCACTCCCCAATACCTCCTTTAAAAAAAAAGGTAGAAACAAGGGTTGGGATTAAGCTAAAAATAACCATCACAATGGTAAGTGTAAACAAGAACTAGAATTAGACTAAGATAACCATTATCAAAGATCAAGCCACCCGGTTCTAACTGAGTGAGTTTCCATAATTTCAGATATTCACTTTTGGCTATTCTACAATATATTAGAAAGAGGAGGGGGGAAAAATCTGTATAGTGATTCAGTTATTATAGTCATTTGTTAATTCTTAACTCTTTGTTACACTGTGACTTAAGATAGGAGAAAAGCAAAGACAGACATGTTAAGAGTTCAGGACAAATCAGCCTCTCCCTGCTGTTGGCAGAAGAATTTGGAAGAATGTTTCTCAGGGATGGTTAGTATATGTTAAAAGCCTTAAAACTATGTACATACTTAGCCAGGAATATGTTTTGCTCACCACAGCAATTTAAAATCCTGAAAACTGGCCCAATCAAGATGGTGGAGTAAGACGCTTCAGGGCTTCACCCCCAACAGAGGCTTTGAACAACCAGCAAGAACTGGCTGATGCATCTTTCTCAAAAGTCTTCCGAAAACATTTAAAGGACTGCAATAATAGGGCAAGCACCAAATCACAATAAAGGCCACTTAAAAAATGGATATTAGTTTCTTAGGCTGCTTAAGCAAACACCATGAAATTGGTTGGCTGAAACAGTGGGGATTTATTAGCTTATGGTTTGGAGACTAAAAGAAAGTTCAAAATCAAGCCATCATAACAATGATGCTTTCTCCCCGAAGACTGGCTTTCTGGGCCTGGCTGCTGGTGATTATTGGTCTTTAGTTCATCACACAGCAAAGCACAGGTGGCATCTCCTGGTCTCTCCCTTCTCTTCTGGGTTCTGTTGATTTCAGCTTATGGATGCTTCCTCTGTGACTTTTTCTCTCTACCTCTGAATTTCATTCTCTTCTTATATATGACTCCAGTAATAGGATTAAGACCCATCCTGACTGAGGTGGGTTAAACCATAACTGACCTACCCTCATCAAAAGTCCTAGTTACAATGGGTTCGCACCCACAGGAATAAATTAGGTTTAAGAACAAGAAATTGAGGTATGCATTGCCAGGGTGGGAAGTTAATGCCTAATGGGTATAGGGTGTCTCTTTGGGGAGATGGGAAAGTTACACTAGTGGAAGGTGGTGGGGGTACTCCAGCATTGTGAATGTGATTAATCCCACTGCATGGTAAGGCTTGGGTGTGGCTGAGATGGGAATGTTTATATTGTATATAAGCTTCCACAATTTAAAAAGAAAAAGGAATTAAAGAGATAATGCCAGTTAAACATAATACATGATCCTAGATGGGATCTAGCAAAGGAAGACAACAGGCTCATTACTGGGACATTTGAAGAAAGGGGAAGATAGACTAAAGTTTCTATCAATGTTAAATTTCCTGAACTTGATAACTGCACAGTAGGTAGTTCCATAAGTGAATATCCTTGGTCTTACGAAATGTACATGGCAACATTAAGTAAGTGTTCAGGGTGCATGATGTATAAAACCTACACTCAAGTGTTCAGAAAATGAATTGACAGATAAATAGATGGATAGAATGACTTGGAAATGTGGGAAAATGTTAAAATTGGAGGAGCTGGGTACTAGGTGTGTGTAGGGGGTAAGGGTGTGTTGGAATTCTCTATATGGCATTATTTTAGCTTGCCAAAGGGCTGCCAATGCAGAGTATCAGAAATGGATTGGTTTTATAAAGGATATTACAGCTCCATGACTGTGAAAAATTCAAATCAAGGCACTGTAAGAGATGCTTTCTTACTAAAGTCAGCTACTGTCCATCTGGTGTGGTGCCATGTGGTGAAGCAAGAAGGCTGCTGCAAGGTCTCTGCCTTTCTACAGCTATAGGCAAACCTGGCATAGGGCTTGTCTCTTACCAGGCATCTTCTCTCAGTCTTGGTGGCCCAGCTCTTTGAGCCTCTCAGGAACTTGATTTCCTGCAGTCCCCTCTGTCACACTGCAGAATCAAATATGGCAGCTCCCTTTTGCTCTCTGTCTCTGTGTATGTTTATATCAGCCCCAGGAAGAGGGTGGAGACTCCACCTGAGTCTTGCCTCACTGACAGCCCAATCATATGCCCTAAATTGATCTTACCAAGTAATCTAATCAAAGGTCCCTCATCTGAATTTAATGCAGTCAAATGGTATCACATCCCCAGGAATAGATTAGTTTAAAAAGCTTTATCTTTTTGGGATTCATAAAATAATTTCAAGCTGCCACAGGTTTGTATTATTTTTGTAACTGTCCTGTAAGTTTGAAATTATTTCAAAATAAAAGGTTAAGAAAAATATCCTGAAGCCCTGCAAGTAATGTGAATGCTCAATGGTAGAAAGCTGGCTCTCCCATAGGATGCCATTCTCTGTAGCCTCTAGAATACATTGGATAAGAAATTATGGGCTTGAGACTGAGGAAAAATAGTGAGGAAATATACCATATACAGAGAGTGATTGGAAATCTTATTTTTGGATGGTGAGTTATGGGTGATTTCTATTTTCTTGGTGCATTCTGTAGCTTTTTCCTTTTTTCTTTTTCCTCCCTGCATTCTGTAGCTTTTTATATTGAAAATGTGATGTATTTTTAAAAGGATACACACTCAACCTGAGACTTTGGGCTATAGGAGGCTCATAGCTATGAAGCTGGGATTTTGTTTCTCAATTCAGTATAATGTTTATATTTCAAAGTTTTTTTTTTATGAAATTTGGGAAAAAATGGAAAATGGATAGATACATGAGTCCACAGAATAAGCATTTATTATAAGGTCCCAAGGATTTTCTGAAAACTGTTTTATCTTCACACTTAGGATGAAGCTGGTGGCAGATTCGTCGCTTTCTCTGGAGAAGGACAGTCGTTGCGTAAAAAGGGAAGAAAACCTTAAAGTAGGGGCTATTGGTTGATTGGAAAATAAAATAATCACTTGCAACACCCTGGCTTTTAGTTACTGGCTCTTGACAGGGATGAGCCTGTCATTAAGAATGCTGTTACTTGAGGTTTGTTTAGAGTTACCTAAGGACTCGCAAATTTGACCTGGAACTGTATCTGCTTGATTTTGAGAAAGAGAAAGCTGTCTTTGAGATCCGTAGACGGGCGCTTTCTTGCCACTCCGTGCTTTCAGTCTGCTGGGGGTCCTCTGGCTCAGTGGAGCAGGGTTCCCTTATTACTGATAATACCAGTGGAGGAGGATGCATTTTTCGGACTTGAAATCTTTTTTTTTCATTATCCTTTCTTTTTTCGAGGCCAATTGCTTAGATGTTGCATTTGGCCTAGAAAAAAGTGGTTTATAGACATACATGCTTTATAAATAGTGGTTATCCTGCTACTCTGGCTACAATTTAAGCATTTGAGAAAGGGTGTTTATTTTGCATATTGATTTTTTAAAAAAAAACTGATCTGAATGAGTGCTCACTTCTATTATTTCATAATAGAAATAACTGTGGCTCCTTAATGAACCCGTTCTGTAATAAAACTGCCTTATGGTGATACACAAATGAGTATTTGAATAACAAAATGATAAAGATCTCATTCCCTTCTTCTGTCCCAATTTTAATGTACTAAGTTATCTTAAGTTCTACTGGCTTGTTTATACGTTTGCTTAGTAGTAATTTGGTCTCAGATTTTCACTTTCTAAAATGTGGGATCTTTTGACATACTAATCTAATTATTTTAATCTCTTCTATTCCTTGAAAATAATTCTAAATTAAGAATTCCTAATAAAAACAGGCAATGACTAAAACCTGGATTGCCTTTCAATGTTTGATTATATAAGAATATGGATTGCTGGTTGGGCCACTGACCAGGCACTGAGGTACAAGTGCTCCACATCACAACCTGCCCTTGGAAAAGTGCTCCTGTGGGGTTCCTCCTGAAGAATGTAGGAAGAATTGTGGTCCTCTAACCCAGAAGAACTGGGGTAGGAATGTCCAGCAGGGCCCCATCTGTGTGCCAGGACTTGTCATGCTTATAAGCAGAGGATTCTGTATCTGGACAGGGCACCTCCCAACACTCAGGAGGAGAGGCCACTACCAATAAGTCTACCCTATCCTTAGAAGAACATGCATCTGGGAAGCGGACTTGGCCCAGTGGTTAGGGCGTCCTTCAAACCCCTGTTCAAACCGTGGTTCAAACCCCCGGGCCTCCTTGACCCATATGGAGCTGGCTCATGCACAGTGCTGATGTGCACAAGGAGTGCCCTGCCAGGCAGGGGTGTCCCCCCCTTGTAGGGGAGCTCCATGCCCAAGGAGTACGCCCTGTAAGGAGAGCCGCCCAGCGCGAAAGAAAGTGCAGCCTGCCCAGGAATGGTGCCGCACACACAGAGAGCTGACACAACAAGATGACGCAACAAAAAGAAACACAGATTCCCATGAGGCTGACAGCAACAGAAGCAGACAAGGAGAACGCAGCAAATCGACACAGAACACAGACAACCGGGGCGGGGGGGGGGGGGGGGGGGGCGGGAGGGGAGAGAAATCTTAAAAAAAAAAAAAAAAATAAGAACATGCATCTGTGAGTGTGCTTATCATCAGGGCTTGCCCTCTGACCAAAACCATGACCACAGGTGTCAGGACCATTGGCCATGCAGATGGTTTGGGAAGGCAGCAAGTACCACTGTGACCTACCTGGCCCTCTATCTAAGCTATCTCGGTTTCCCTGCAGATGTAGCGCCCTCCTGGGTGAATTGGCAGCCTCCACCTGCAGGATCCGATTGGCCGATATAGGGCTAAACAAGGGAGTCCCTGTACAAGTCCCTGGGTTTGTGTCTTCCCTGAGCAACACCTATTGTGTTTACAAGGAAAATTCTGGTCCTTGTTTGGGCCCCGACGTTGGACCTCCTGGTGGAAGCATGAATGATGCACAGCGGGGCCCCTGAGCATTAGTCCTGGTTGAAACTGCTGGACCTTGGCCGGGAAACTGTGTCTCAGGCCCCGCCTGTGTCAGCCACGCCGGAAGTGCGGCCTCTAATAAGAACGCAGCTTTCTGCGCTCACCTCCAGAGAGTCTGAACCGGCCGCCTAACTGGCTGGGCCCGGGGCCGCCCGCAACTGAGATCCAGAGCCTCCAGGCACTGCGTCTGTGGCCAACATGTGTCCCCCGACTCCCCTCATGCCCTCCAGAAACCCCAGGCTCCCCAAATCAGACACGCATGTCACCTCCAGACCTGCATAGCTCTGGCTCGCGTCGCGGCCCACGCTGCCCCAGTCTCAGGGCTGGCTGTCCTAGGCTCTACCAAGCCTTTCACGGGCTTCACGTAGCCCAAGACGGCCGCACCCCGTCCCTCCGCGGATAGAGGCCTACCTAAGCCGGGCCCTCTCCTCGGCCTCGCCCCCTCCCCCCGCTCAGCCACACCGGTTTTTATTGGCCGCCCAACCTGGATGTGCTGCTTATTGGAGCCTCTCAAAGGCATGGGCGGGCTTTAGTGGGAAAACCTCGGAGTCCATTGGCTTCCCTGTCAGTTTCAGCATGCCGCCTTTCTTCACTTCTCATTGGCCGACGTGCGTAGGAGGCGGACTTTGCCCCCAACATGGCGGGTGGTGGCGGCTGGCGGGTGAGCATCGGGTCTGCCCGGGCCCCACGGCAACTCGCGGGGTCCAGGGAACGGCCCGACCGCATCCTCTGCGGGTCGGTGGGCGGGCGCGAGGGCCCGAGTGGGAGCGCGGCCCGCTCAGACTCGCCTTTCTCCGCAGCCGCCTCGCCCGTGCGAGACCTACGGCGCCGAGTGGAGGCTGTGCCGCAGCGCCGCGCACCTTCTGCACAACCTGTACGTCTTCGGCGAGCGGCCGGCCTGCGAGCAGTGGCGCCGCGACCTGGCCAGCTGTCGTGAGTGGGAGGAACGCCGCAGCCCCGAGGCGCAGGTAGGTCCGCGCGGCCGAGTCCCCGCCCCCCCGCATCTCCGCGACGCTCTGATCTCCCCGACCCCCACCCAGCAGGGATCACCACTTGGGGGTTCAGGGTGGATGCGGGCGTAGACTCGGCCCTCCTGGCACCCATACTATGGGGATGTGAGGACATGAGCAGAAGCGGGGAGACTGCGGGGCTCCGGGGAACGGGCGCTGGCAGTACCGGCGGCTGCTTCAACCTTACTTGGAATTACTTTGAAATGCGGAAAAATGATGTGGAAACCAAGGTGCTCTATGAAAGAAAAGGATGACACATGCATCGGAAGTGGAAATCAGAAATCTTGGAAAGGCAGCTTGCAGCCTGTGTGGCAAGAGATTGGGGACCTTAATGTATATGTAAAAATAGCTCTTACAGATCTTTAAGAAAAATGGGAGTGACCTCAGAATACAAGAATGGGCAAAGAAGCAGTTCATTAAAACAGAAAACCAAATGGCCAGATTTACAAGTTAAAACGATAGTGATTTTGCTGAGTGTAATATCTGACAGAGTTGGGGAGTCGGGGTATCATTCAGTGCCATGCCCTTGGGGCTGCCTGGTCGAATTAGAACACCCTGTCAGAAGGGCTTTTTATTTATCTCAATGTTAAATGCATACCTGTTGGCCGTGCAGTTTTACTTCTGGAAATTCTTCCTAGAGAAGTAACTGGACAATAGCGCACAGGTAAAGGTCCAAAGTGTTCATTGTTGTCATTTGTGACTGTGCAAAAACTCAAAGTGACCTACAGTCTACTAATAATTGATCCACACAGTGGAATACTATGTAGCCATTAAAAAGGATAGATAGTAACTTCTCTGGCATTGGAAAAGGGTTTAGTGAAAAAAGTGGGGGAGAAAATATTATTCTATCTTTAGGGATAAAATTGGGACATAAAAAGGTGTCTGGTAAAGTCTGGCAGTCTTTCCTGTCCTACTTTGCCTTTCTGGCTGCTTCTTAAACATTCTATATGAGTAAAGAGCTTGAGCAAAGACAGGTAGGCAGATGGGGAAATTGAAATTGTTTATGTAAAGAGGTCCGCATAGTTCCTGGAACAGAGCAAAAGGGTGGTTTGTATCATGCTAGCTTGGTCCTTTACTATCTTTGAGAGAAAGAGGCTATAGAGAAGGCTCAGCCATGGAGCAGTCCCTGCCACACACAGCCCCATGTCCATGCATCTGTCTGAGCCCTTGGGGATGGGTCTTCCCCCTATATTCCTTCCTTGTGACCACACCTCTGTGAGCCCTATGGCCACTCTTTCAGGCTTTTCTCCTCACAGCTCAGCACTCCCAGGTCCAGTCTTGGGCCATCAAGCCTCGAAGCCTCAAAAAAGATGCTTTAAAATTTACTCAAATTGTGGCACTCTCCACAGTAGACTGAAAAAGAATGAGGTAGACCTCTGTGAGCAGATAGGGAATGACTGGCAAGGTATCTTAGTGGAAGCAACCAAATTGTGGAGCAGTACAGACTTTGCGCTCCATTTGTCCATCTGTTTGGGAGAGTGCTGGGGAGGAGGGAGGTACAGGGGCCATGGGAGGATATGCCGGGCCTGAGGTGTAAAGTAACTTGGGTCCCATTTGCACAGCGTTCCCTCTGTGAGAGCGAGCGGGCACGAGTCCAGGCTACCCGGAAGCATGCCCTGGTGTGGACCCTAAGGCAGAGCCCCCCTACAGACTGGCACCGCCCACTGCCTCAGGAAGACAACGCGTGACCTGCACCCTTGCCCTTGGCCTGTGTGGCTTCCTTGCAGCTGTCGGAAGCAGGGCTGTTGTGTGACCTTCAGGACTGACCTGCCCAGTCTTTTGGGCCCCTTCAAGCTCCCACCTGGCCTGAGACTTGGAGCAAGACGCCTGTAGCCCCTCCAGCTCCATCCCTGGTTGCATTCAGATTGAAAGACAATTGCACCTGTTCCACAGCTGCTGGGGTGGCAGGCAGTGGTGAGGTATCTGTCAGCAGCCAGAGCACAGAAGACAGCAGGCCTAGAACTCTCAGGTGAGCTGCTGAGGGGTATCTCTGATCTGTGTGGACACATGGAAGGGTCAGAGTAAGGTGGTGTGGGAGGCTGAAGTGTGCCTAGTAGACCCGTGTTCCTCATCTTGAACCCAGTGTAAATAGGAACTTTTGAAAATATTATTTTTAGTCAAGGTGTAGCAAATTAAGCCAGCATGGGCCTTAATCTAGATGGAAGCCTTATAAAGAGAATTTGCAAGTCAAAGATGCAAGAGAGGACATTGCCATGTGACAGGAGCCAGAGATAAATAAGCCAAAGAACCCCAAGGATTGCTAGCTATCAGCACCAGAGCCCTACAGATTTTGGGGAAAAAGCCTGGTGTTGCCAATGCTTTGATTTGAATTTCTGGCCTCTGAAACTATGAGCCAATAAATTCCTGTTACACCATTCCTCTGTGTAGTATTTCTTATAAGAGCTTAGCAAACTAAGTCATTCCTTAAATGGTTACGCTGCTGGGAATGTCTGTCCTGGCCCTTGGGAAACAGGCCAGCACATACCAGGCCTGGAACTGCCCAGATATTGCCCACCATGGACATCCAAAGTGCACAGCTCACACAGCTGGGTCAACACACTCAGGCTCACTGAACACCGAGAATGACAAGGCTGTGACTAGGCGGCAGTACTCACTGACATCTCTACACAGCTCTCCACCTTTCAGGCCTACAAGTAGGTCCTTTGGAGACTGGTTTCAGAAAATGCATGCAGCTACATATCACACAATATTCTATCAAAAGGATCTGAGGACTCTGCTTAAAATCCGTGAACCGTGGACTTTAGGTCTCCTTCCCTCAAAATTTCCCATGGCTGTTTTTAGAAAAATGTGGACTGAATCAAGAGCCATTTCACACCTTGGATTCTAAGTCATAGCTGACAAAACTGGATCCACATTTGTTAGATTTCACACCAAAAGTTATTGTGTTCAGGCAATATTAAAATTTTGTATGCTTCTACTCTTGTAGATGACTTTTAAATAGGCATATAAACCAACAAGAACCCTAGTTCCTGGAGAGGACTCTTGTTACTAATAAATGAGTCAGCACATTGTTGCATAGGAGCCCTTCTGTGTGGTGGGGACCTGCTGCTGAATGCCACACCCATGGCTGGGCCCAACCTGGCCCAGGCAATGGTTTAGATAATTTTTAATTCATTCTTCGAAGCAAAATAATCATCTTTTCAGAAGGGCATAAATTAAAGACAGATCCCTTTCTGCATTTTCTCCTGTGCAGTTTGAGTCACTCCCTGGGTCTGTTTATATGCCCATGGATGGAGGGAATATGTGCATATCTGATACTCAAGAGTTGAGTATGAAGAAGAACCAGCCAAACCCTCTGTCCCAGGGGGGCACCTGGATGTATCTGAGCCAACCATGTTATCTCCGTCCTTTCCCTGGAAGTGGCTGGTGGAAGAATAAGCATTTCTGCCCAATGAGGAGAGAAGGAAAGGCTGCTAATCTTGTAGAATCGTTTCCCTCATACGTCAAAGGAAATACAGAGAAGGGGCATCTGAATTTTGCAGTCTGGGTAATGCCTGGAGTTGCAGCAACCATCCTGGGCCTACTGGAGTAAGGCTAGGTGGCATGGGAAGAGCTTGGGAACCTTGGCCCACACACTCAGGAAGCTGCATGCTTTCAGGGGCTCCCTGGCTAGAGCCCCTTTGTCTTATTTACCTGCTGAGGCTGTGCTGTGTTGGGCCAAATGCTACGTGGATCTGCATGCACTGATAGGAATCTGTTAGACTTTTTGCTCTTTTCTATTCTCCAGACATTTAAGTCTTCCTGCTGCAATGCCACTTTTGCATTTTGCCTTTCTACCTTACTACCTGACAAGTTCCATACCAACAGTTACTCTCTTTGGACACAATGTATGTGTGGATTCATTTTTCACATCATCTTAGGGCCAACTACCTGCTGGGCAAGGGTTGAGGCTCTGGGATTACAGATCTTGAACCAGACAAGTCGCTTTCACAGAATTTAGGTTCTTAGGGAGATAGACATGAGCACTTAAACATGAATAAATAAGAATTTGAAAAGTGCTATGAAGAAAACAGAGTACTAAGATACAACAGCATTTTTCTGACTTTTCAGAAAAGTCATTATGATCTGGTAGACCTTTACATACAACATGTAAAGTTGAAACAGGTTTTACAAAACAGTATTTGTACTGTATGTGAAGCACTGATGTTTTCAATGCCACTCAAACTGCTCTATGTACAACTTGGATGAAACTCAAGGGAAGTGAGTAAAAGCAAATCTTAAGGATATACATAACATCATTACATTTATGTAACTGGTAAAATAATGTAATTATAGAAATGGAGGTCAGGTTAATGGTTGCCAGCAGTAAGGGATGGAGGGGAGGGTGTGTATGACTATAAAGGGGTTTTGTGGTGGTTATGCAAGGCTACATGTGTGATAGAAGATGCATCAAGCCATACAAGCACAGGTATGCAAATGAGTGCCAGTGTAGCTACGGAAATCTGAATATGCTCTGTGGACTGTACAGTCAGTTTCCTGGTACTGATAGTATACCAGTTACATAAGATGCTGACATAGGGGAAGACAGGGAAGGGTACACAGGACCTCCTTGTACATTTCTTGGCAATCTCTTGTAAATCTAATTACTTCAGAACAAAAAGCTAAAAAAAGAACTTTTGACCATGACCCACTGAATTGATTACACAACCTAATGGGCTGAAGCTTACTGTTTTAAAAGCACTATTGTAAACCACCTGCAGCAGGCTCTACCTTAGGCAGGGGCATCAGGGAAGGCCTCAGCCCTGAGCCCGGAACCAGATGATAAGGCTGGAGCCCTGTAAGGCAGAAAGGGGCAGCGCCAGGGCTATGAGAACCAAATGCCCCATGCTGATGAGATGGGGTACTTACAAGCCGCTATCAGGTGCCTGGCCTCTGCCCCACCTTGTACAGAGATCTCCAGCTGCTGTGCACAGAATGAACTAGGGATGTGAATACATTGCATAAACAGGTCAATTAGCAGATGACTTCAGTAGGCAGAGAACAGATGATGATGGCTAGGGTTTAGAGGTCACAGCACAAGTGGTCAGGTGTGGCTGCCTTCAGGACCAAAAGGAGTTAGGGTCCTTGGGTGAAGTTTTTATCTAGAACTATTAAGAGTTTTGAAAGCAAAAGTGAACCACACGCTAGGAAGGGATGATCCAAATTCTTATTTAAATGAATTATTTCTCTGGTTTTATCTGCACTAAGGAAATTAAGAACCCAAAGCATGAGGTTGTGCTTCATCAATAGGAAAAATGTCTCCATCCATACGCAGCACCTTCACCAGTTCCAGACTAACAGCACTTGAATAACGATGATCGTAGACTCTGCCCTGCCTTCTCTCCAGCTCAACCTCATGCCCTCTGGAAGGGACACAATAGCTTTATTAGTGTGTTCCTGGCTTGTGGCACTCTCCTTTGCCGCCCTCCCTGGCTTAAAACCCAAAACTGGCTCACTGATGACACTAGTAAGCTTGTGTCCTCCACCTGTCCCACTTCTTGCACTCCTATCCAGCTGGCAAAATCCTGCGCACCCATCACCTCCACTCCTATGGGTTACTTTGTGCTTCTTGGTGGGGGTGTTTTCATCACACAACTGGAATTTTCCTTTTAGCCCATGTTTTTCCATTTGGGTGGCAGTGGTCAACGTCTTGGTCAGTTTCTTCCCAGTACCTGTCAGAAAGGGGCAGCATCTCTCATCCCCATAAATCCCCCGGTGAATTAGTTCTAATTCTAGCAGAAGTCAAAGAGTTACTTTTCTTTAAACCTGTTTTTATTAACATGCCTTACTCTGCAAGGCAGATTACTCTGGTCATCCTGGCTCTCAAGGGAAGCTTGTTCTGAGGACTGCCTGCAGTCCTACCTCTTGAACTCCATCTGTGTGTACACCTTGGTGATGTCGTTGTACTTGCCTTCAGGGGGCTGGTAATTAGGGATTGGTGGTGTGTAAGCTGGCCCTTCCTTCTCAAAGGGGAATAGGCTAGGATCCCGCTTGATGGCCTCTGCATGGAGCTCTGGAGACTCGAGTTGCAATTCCTGCAGCGCTTCCTGCTGGGCCTTGAGCATGGACTGGATGGCCTCCCTCTCCATCTCATACTCTTGCTTCTTGAACAGGGACCATTTCTTCATAAGCAGAGCTCTCCTCTCATCTTCCTCAAAGGAAGGTTCTGCCTGAGGCCGCTGCCTGGGAACACATAAGTGCAAAGATGTGATGGTAGGAAGCTGTGACTTCGCTGACAGAGGAGTCTGTGCAGATGTCTGTGTATAACCCAAGTATCTCCACTGCCAAAGTCACTATTGAGAATGGGGGGGGGGAGTAAAAGTTTGGGACAAATTAAAAAGCGGAGTATTGACTATGGCAGCAGTTGCAAGTGACACTAGGGAGCAGTGTCATTTCCTTTATATGAAGAGACAAGATGCAGAGTAGGGAGGTCTACAAATAAATTGAAAAAGATACCAGAATTACGTAGTTGGTACTCTGAAACCTGACTGGACACCTAAAGCAACCATAGGAGTGCCGGAAAAGGGAGAGGGTACTGACTATCAAGCTTTTGTAAGCAAGGATGTACACAAGAGAGCAATAATCTCCTATTCCTCAGCCTCTTAACAGCAGCTGAGAAAACAATAGCTAGCTATCTGGAAGCGACTGGAAGGGCCAGGGTGGGCAGAGGAAACTTCTACTCCAGAAAGCTGAGGTGGTAACTTGAGGTCAGTCTGGAAGATACTTGAGGGACCAATGCAAACACTAGCCTTGGTTTTGACCTTCTCCAAAGCAGCAGCTTTAGGCTTCCCAGTAGCATCTATTAGAAGATTTAAAGAGGCAGCACACATTTTTTGTTTCTTTCGTTTGGTTTAAAATTTTTTCTTTCTTTTTTTGGAGGGTGGGGATGGGGATCCTTCTGACAGATTCCAGAAGCAAAATAAAAACATACCAGCTTTCAAGTAAAAATCAAAAGTCCCTGGGAAATGAAGATTGGAGAACTGGATTTTCAAAGTGACCACAAAACTCAGAACATCCAGTTCTCAAAGAGACTTAAAAAGCATACAAAGAGACTGGAAAATATGACCCAGTCACGGTAAAGTAAGACTTGGCATAACCCATCGCAGAGGAAGCCCAATCACTGGAATTACTAATCAAAGATCTTAATCAGCTCTCTTAAGTAGGATCAATGAACTAAAGGAAAATACAGACAAAGAACTAAAGGAAATTAGGAAAACTATATATGGACAAAATGAGAATTTCAATAAAGAGAAGTTATAAACAAATTCTGGAGCTGAAAAGTAAAATAACTGAAAGGAAAAATTTAGTAAAGGGGTTCAACAGCAGATTTGAGCAGATGGAAGTGCTGGTGAGTTTGAAGACAACTGTCATTATCGGGTAGGAGAAGCAGAAAGAAGAGAGAATGAAGGAAAACACGGAGGCTGAGGGACATGTGGGACACCATGAAACATACAGATTATATGATTCGAGAAGGGTAAGAAAGAGGAAGGGACAAAAAGTATTTGAAGAAATAATGGCCAAGAACTCAGATAAGATAATGAATATACACATCCAAGGAGTTCAAGGAACTTTAAACCAGATAAACTCAATGAGACCCACAACAAGACACAACAGAATTAAATAGTCAAAATCCAAAGGCAAAAGAGAATTGTGGAACAGCAAGAGAGAGACAACTCATCATTACAAGAGATCCTCAATAAGATTAACCACTGGCTTCTCATTAGAAAGTATGGAGGCCAGAAGGCTATGTGAAAACAAAGTGTTGAAAGGCAAAACTGTCAACCAAGAATTCTATATCCATCAAAACTGTCCTTCAAAGTATGAGGGAGAAATAAAGACATTTCCAAATAAAAGTTTAGAGAGTTCATGACCAGTAGACCTACCCTACAAGAAATGCTAAAGGGAGTCCTCTATGTTGAAAGAAAAGGACACTAGAAAGTAAACAAACCAAATGAAAAAATAAAGACCTCCAATAAAGGGAACAAAATAAGCAAATAGAAATGCCAGTAATACTGAAGTTTTTGGTTTGTCATGCCATTTTTTACTTCTTGTTGATTTAATATACAAATGAATAAAAAATAATCATAAAATCAGACAAAACTAAACTGTTATAAAAGATAAAGAAGGATATTATATATTGATAAATGGGTCAATTCAACAAGATATAAAAATTTAAAACACATATGCACCTAACAACACCTAATGACAGAATTGAATGTAGCAAGAAGACAGTTCTACAAAAACAGGTGGAGACTTCAATACCCAACTTTCAATATTGAATAGAACAACTAGAACAAAAAGAAATAGAGGACTTGAATGTCGCTCTAAATCAGTCACACCTAGCAGGCATATATAGAACATCCCACCCAAAAAGAGCAGGATACACATTCTTCTCAAATGTGTGTGAACTGTCTCCATGATAGACCATAAGCCTGATGACAAAACAAGTTTGAATAAATTTAAAAATATTGAAATCATACAGAGTATCTCCTCCAAACACAAAGGAATGAATCTAGAAATCAGTTAATGGGGAAAATGGAAAAATTTACAACAATGTGGAAATTAAACAATACACACTTAAACAATCAATGGGTTAAAGAAGAAATTGTAAGGAACATTAGAAAACAGAGATAAATGAAAACAAAACAGAAAAATGCCAAAACTTATAGGATACAGCAAAGGCATAGCTCAAGGGAATTTTATAAGCTAGCTTCACATCTTGAGGAACTAGAAAGAGAAGAGCAAATTAGCCCAAAGCTAGAATAAGGAAAAATGAATACAGCAGAAATAAATGAAAAAGAGTGTAGAAAAATAATAGAAAGAATCAACAAAGCTAAAAGTTGGTTCTTTGACAGATCAATAAAATTGACAACCTTTAGCTAGAATGGCAAAGTTGAAGACAGGAGATACAAATAATTAAAATCAGAAAAGAAAATGGTGACACCACTATTGCCCTTACAGAAATAAAAAGGAATCTGAGATTATGAATAATTATATGCCAACAAATTAGAAAAATCTAAATATATGATCCAATTCCTAAAAACACCCAACATACCTAAGCTGACCCAAGAAGACAGAGAAAATCTCAACATCCTTATATCAAGTAAGGAGAATGACTCAGAAATCAAAAACATTCCAACAAAGAAAATTCCAAAGGCCAGATAGCTTCTGCTAAATTCTCCCAAATATTTAAAGAATAGTATTATTTGAAAGAGTATTTTCAAACTCTTCCAGAAAGCTGAAGTGGAGAGAACACTTCCTTAGGCCAATACCAAAATCTGATAAAGACATCAAACACACACACATACATACACATAAATGTGGAAATTACAGACCAATTTCCCCTATGAGTATAGAAGGAGAAATCCTCAAGAAATTATTAGCAAACTGAACCCAACAGCATGTTAAAAGGATTATACAGGGAAGTGGATATTGGCTCAAGTGATAGGGCTTCTGCCTACCATATGGGAGGACCTGGGTTCGATCCCTGGGGCCTCCTGGTAAAAAAGAAAAAAAGAAAGCATGCCTGCGCAGTGAGCCAGGGCCCGCGCAGTGAGCCGAGTGCCTGCATGGTGAGCCGAGTGCCCATGCGAGTGCCGGCACAGCCAGGCAAGTGAGTCATGCAGCAAGATGATGATGCAACAAAAGAGAGATGAAGGGGAGAGACAAGGTGAAGCACAGCAGAAACCAGGAACTGAGGTGACACCAGTGCCAGGGAACTTCTCTCCACATCAGAGGTCCCCAGGATCGAATCTCGGTGAATCCTAGAAAGGAGAAAAAAGGGGAAGAGAATACAAAAAGAGAAATAGATACAGAAGATCACAGAGTGAACAGACACAGACAGGAAAACAAACAAACAAACAAAAAAAAACAGGGCGAAGGGGGGGGGGGGGAACAAAAAACAAAACAAAACAAAATAAAAGCCACTGGGGGGAAAAAAGGATTATGCAGCTTCACCCCCATACCAAAGCCTGATAACGACATCACACATATATATACAAAGGAAACGACAGACCAATTTCCTTTCTGAATATAAATAGAAATTACTAGCAAACAGAAATATTAAATTCAACAGTATAGTAAAAGGATTATACACCATGACCAAGTGGAATTTATCCCAGGAATGCAAGGGTGGTTCTACATAAGAAATTCTATCAGTGTAATATAGTACATTAATAGAATGAAGGAAAAAAAACCACATGATCATCTCAACAGACATAGCAAAGGGCACTCAACAAAGTCTAACAACCTTTCATGATTAAGACAGTCAGGAAACTAGGAATAAACAGAGCCTCCACAACACAATAAAGGGTATTTATGAAAACCCACATCCTACTTGATGAAAGAATGAAACCGCAGTGGCAGTTCAGCACTATACTAGAAGTTCTAGCCAGAATAATTAGGCAAGAAAAAGAAATAAAAGGCATCCAAATGGAAAGGAAGAAGTAAAACTATCTCTATTTGCAGATAACATGATATAGAAAATCCCAAGGAATACACAAGAAAGCTACTGGAACTAATAAATTCAGCATAGTTGCCGGGTACCAGATAAACATGCAAATCAATTATTTCTATATACCAGCAATGAAAAAGCCAAAAGGAATATTAAGAAGACAGTTCATTTACAATAGCATCTAAGAGAATAGCATATCTAGATATCTAGGAATAAATTTAACCAAGGGTTGAAGGACTTTGTACACTGAAAAGCACAAAACATTGCTGAAAGAAATTAAAGACGACGTAAATAAATGGAAAGACATCCCAGGTTCATGGATTCAAAGACTTAATATTGTTAAGAAGTCAATACTATACAAAATGATCTAGAGTTAATACAATCCTTATCAAGATTGAGTAGCCTTTTTTGCAGGCATCAAAAAGCCTATCATTGTAAGTCGAGGGGAAAAAAAAAAAAAAGCCTATCATCAAGTTCATGTGGAATGGCAAGGGACCCCAAATAACCAAAACAATTTTGAGTAAGAGCAAAGTTGGAGGACTTAGGCTTCATTTCAAAATGTACCTCAAATAGTAATAAAAAAAGTATAGTAGTGGTGTAAGGATAGACATATAGAACAATGGAATAAAACAGAGTTCAGTAATACAGCCACATATATATGGACAGCTGATTTTCAACAAGGATGTCAAGACCACTCAGTGGGCAAAGAATAATCTCTTCAATAAATGGTGTTGGGAAAACTGGATTTCCACATGCAAAAAAATCAAGTTGGTCCCCTACCTTATACCATCTACAAAAATTAACTCAAAATGAATCAAGGACCCAAATAAAAGGGCAAAAATTATAAAATTCTTAGAAGAAATCATAGGGGAAAATCTTTATGACCTTGGATTTGGCAATGGATTTGTAGCATGAGCAGAAAGGAAAACACTGTTAAACTGGACTTCATCAAAATTAAAAACCCTTTTGTGCATCAAAGGATATTATCAAGAAAGTAAAAGACAACAAATAGAATCGGAGAAAAAGTTGCAGATCATATATCTGATGATGGTTTAATATCCAAAATATATAAAGAACTCCTACAACCCAACAGAATAAAGACAGATATCCCAATTTAAAAATGAGCCAAAGACTTGAATAGCCATTTCTCCAAAGAAGATGTGCAAATGACCAAGCAGCACATGAAACGATGCTCAACAAACAAGAAAACCAACTCAGGGGAACTGATGTGGCTAAGTGGTTAAATGCCAGCTTCCCACATACAAGGTCCTGGGTTCAATACCCGGCCCCCTGTGCTTTGGGAAAAAAAAAAAAGTTAAACATAGAACTACTGTAGCAATTTGGTATTATTTATGAACTCCAAAAATAGATACTGGATTATGTTTGTAAACTAGTCTGTTCCTCTGGGTATATCAGATTGTATTAAATTCAGAGGTTTCACTTTTACTTGATTAAATTATGATTAGGGCTTTGATTGGGCCACGTCAGTTGGACGTTGGGTCCCTGCCCACCACATAGAAAATAACATAGCAGTTTTTGGATGCTGGAGCCCCAGGAAGTAAATACATAGGAGAAGAACACAGAGGAATAGAGATGGCTCCATAGGCACAGTAGAGGCCCTTGGAAGAGAGAGAGCCTGATGGGCAACAGCTGACCTTGTGGAGAGAACAGCAGCTGAGCCTGGAAAGAAATGAGCCCAGGAGAGAGATGAGACTATCCCAGCCTACAGCTGATACTGAAAGAAGCTGGGACTATGGAGCCTTAAGAGGAAGAAGAACGCTGAACTCTTGCAGAGCAGCCATCTTGCTCCAAACTGTGGCCAGTGACTTTGGGTGAGAAAGTGCCTCTTATGGTACATTGAGTTGGACTCTTTAGGGCCTTGTGACTGTAGGCTTCTACCCCAAATGAATATCCTTTACAGAACCCAAGAGATTTCTGGTACTTTGCAGCAGTACCCCTTTGGCTGACTAATACAACTACAATGTCACCTGGCAATTTCACTCCATTAATATGGAAAGGAGGGACTCAAACGGATACTTGTATACCTATGTTCACTGCAGCATTATTTACAATAGCTAAAACGTGGAAATAATCCAAGTGTCCATTGACAGATGAATGGATAAACAAAATGTGGTATATACACACAATATAATATTATTTAGCTGTAAAAAGGACTGAAGCTCTAATACAAGTTACAGCATGGACGAACCTTCAAGACATCATATGGAATGAAATGAGCCAGACACAAAAGGACAAATTGTGTATGATTCCACTTACATGAAATACCTAGAAATAGCAAATCTATAGGGACAGAAAGTAGATTACAGATTTTACTAGCGAATAGGGAGAGGTGGAAGAGGGAGCTTTTGCATGGTGGTACAGTGGTAAATATAAGAAATTCTGAAATGAAATTATAAAAAGTGATGCCATGATAGACTATGACAGCACTTCTTCTGCCCCAGGCAAAGACTACCTTTGGTGAGAGGTGACTGTGGAGAGAAATGAATGGTGTTATGACAAAGGATACCCAAATTCCAGAGAATCAACAACCTGTGACCTCCCTCCAGTATCAAAAAAAAAAAAAAAAAGCCCCTGCTATTTCCCACTTTCATGGTAAGGTGCTCAATTATAAATGGTATACTTTTTACAAAAGGCAGAAAGGATAAGACCCAAGAGCTGCTAACCCTGTGTACAACACAATCCCAACATATACCAATTACAATCGTTTGCACCATAAGGCAAAAGACCAAGAGCTTTTGACCTCCAGGAAGGGGCATGGGTACAGATCTAAAAGCAGCAGTACCACGAGATGTCAGTCACAGCCAAGCAGTCCCATCCCTCATGCAAAAAGCAACATGAACTCCAGAGCAAGTTCACTCAGAGCATCTGACCTGAACTTAGTATATACAATTATCTGGGTTTATTTTTTTCTCCACCTTCAGCCAACCTGGAATACTTTTTCCAATACCCAAAAGGCACAATTAAGGAGAAAATGACTTGAGACCAGGGCCAAGTCTGCCTAAGCCTACACATCCTTTTCCATCACAAGCTTGAACTGCAGATAGAAAGGCATTTATGGAACTCCTTTACCCTGAGAATCTCATCCCTAGAAAGGACCCTTACCTTGCTTTATCCAAGAACTTCACGGGGGTAAAAAAATCTTCTATGGGAATTAGCTCTTGGCTAGCTTTTTCCAGTCGTCGGATCCTCTTTTTCAAACGGTCTCTTGCTGCTTGCTCTTTTTTAGGATTTACTTTCTTTTTCTTTCGTTGAGGTTCTGCTCTAATGGATAAAGTAAATGTTAAACATTTTCTTCTTTAGTCTCATGAACACACTAGATGGTGCTAGATAAACTGCCCTATACTTGAACTGAGTGCTCCACTGGGGGGAAGGAGCTGTGAATGGTTGCTGATCTCATGAGCTCAGTGTAGTGGGATGTGACTAAGAACGCAACTGACTACTTCCACCCAGTATCCTTGTGAGAACTATGTGACCACAGTTACCTCCGGATAAGGGGTAGAAAAGCTTCAAGTGGTGAGGGGTATAAATTCAGGGGAAGTACTCATCTTAAGTGCTAAACTATCTTTAGTGCCTAAGTACCTTTAGTTTTAAGGTTCAGTTGTGCCTTGAAAATTCACTGAAGAGTGAAAATACCAAAAATGATTAATTAGAAGGTTATTCACATTTTAAATAGGTTTTGAACCATAAAAATGTTTTAATGAGACTAAGAAAAACAATGTAACAAAAGTGACTACATACTCGGAATGATGGAAATGTTTTTGTAATGGATGTTGGTGAATGGTAGCACAAACAATGTAAACATAAGTAACAGCATTGAAAAATATATCTGAATGTGATTAAAAGAGGAAGTGCTAGATTGTTTATATGGTAACATAATAAAAATTTTTTTTAAAAAATCCATGGAACTACATTACACAGTGAACCCTAAGTTAAACCATGTACTATATTTGTCTTTCCAGTCCTTTTTTTGTGTGTATATTTGGTTGTGTTTTTTATAACTGTTTTCTAATCTTTTTAAAAATTGTATGTAATTTAATGGCTGCCTGGTATTCATTATATAAGTTATATAAATGTACTATATTTTGTGTAGGTTGAAATACATATTGGGGGGCATGCTCTTAATCTAAATCCATTCTCGTGGGTGTGAAATCACAGAAAATAAAACCTGTTGAAGATGTTATTTTTAAATAAAGTGTGTCCCCACTGGATGATGTTGAGTCTTAATACTATTACTGGAGGTTTTCTGAAGAGAAAGCCATGTGGAGAAGCCAGAAGTCAACAGAACCCAGAAGAGAAAATAGAGGACATCACCAAGTGACAGGAATGCCAAGGAACTCAAGTAATGCCAGCCATCAAGAATGCTACCAACCCCGAGAGGAAGCAAGCTTTAAAAAAAAAATAACCATGGAACTATACTACAAAACAGTGAACCCTCAGTTAAAACATGGACAGTAGTTAATAGTACAAATGTGCCACACCAATGCAAGGCACTAATAATAGGGTGGCACTTGGGAATCCTATATTTTATGCATGGTGGTTCTGTAAACACACAACTTCTCTAATAAAGGAAAAAAAACATTAAAAAAAAAAAAGTGACTGCAGTAGGCCCTCTTCACTTTTTGGCATTCATACCAAATTTTCCATTTTAGAGCATTTACAAAATGCTGATTCTTACACGAACACATTTCCCATGGTATTAAGTTACTACAAAGAATATTCAAATCCTCTAGCAAAACATCAAGAACCAGTTTTGGTGAATCAAGCCCCTAAGAAGCTCCAAAGTCTCAAGTGTATGGACTTTAATCCTCACACACCTCGAACATCCCCTCTCCAGCTCCAGGGCCTCAGAATGGGCAGGAAACAGAAAGGTCCATGGAGAAAGAAAATGTATGCAGTGCCCTTTAAAGCACACAAGAATCCCTTCAAGCTAATTAATATTTAAACTACTCTTACATGTAGTGTTTTACACAGCAATATTCTACATAAAAAGTATTGAAGAGGCAGAAAGCCCTTGCCTATTTTTAAATATGAAAAACTCTGTAGGCAGTTAATTTTGCAAACCAAATGTCATGTGCACCTCTATCTCCCGCTGATACCCCCAAAAACGTCAGGCCTGCCCTTGAGTTTTACCTCATGGGAATGAGTTCCCAGAAGGACAGCAATGAAGCTCGTTGGTGTGTGTCTCTAATCTGAGTCTGCCAAGGTCCCAGAAGCCTAAAAGAGACAAGAATATACGATGATTCTCCCTCCATCTCATAAGGAAAAAAAAAAATTAGCCAGTACCCGCCCCAAACCTGGGGCACTTTAAATACTGGATATGACAGCAAGGTCAATAGAGATGTTTTAAAGTCTCCCATTCACAGCAGAGTTTATGGCAGATCCCTGCTCGCCAGTCCACAGGTGACGGCGATCACCTAGTTCGTCCGCGAGACACCGTGGAAAGGGGCGAAGGGGGAACCCGGGGTGGGGACGCAGACGAGTCCGACGAGATCCGGGTCGCTGGCGCGGAGCCCCCACGCGCCCCCTGGGCATCCCACGACCCTGTCGGCGTCGGCACGCACCGGCTCGGCGGCAGAAGAGCTCGCGCATATGCGCCCAGCACAGTGACGGCCATAGCCCCCGCGGCCTCTACTGGGCCGCTTCCGGGCGCGCGGCCTTCGGAGGTCCGGCCAGTGGTGCCCCGTTCAGAGGTCCGGCCGGCGCGCCACCCCCCACTCCCGCGTTCCGGGCTCGGAGAGCCGGGCCCACTAGGTCCCGCCCTCGACGCAGCCCCGCCCCGTGCGTCCCGGCGGCGGGCGGGCACGCCCCCGCCGCTCGCGCCTCTCCGGGTCCTCCCTTCCGCCTTGGCGGGCCCGCGCGCTCTTCCTACACGCCCCCTAGCTGGTCCACCTGCGCCCTTCCAGGGTGCTGGCCTATAGAGGCGACTGCACGCCGCGGGTGCTCCTCGGTTGTTCCGAGCCCAACTGTCCACTACGCATATGAAAACGGCTCCGCTTTTCCCATAAACGCGCGCGCCTGGTCTGAGTCAGCCGCTGCGCAGAGAGGCAGCCTGACAGGGCCAGGTCGGGCCTTGGAGAGGATGCGTTGCTCGCGTTCGCTGCCCGGGGCAGCTGGCACGGGCCTGGCGCTCCCGAGATGCGCCATAAGCGCGCCTTGACGAGCGACGGCAGCTAGTAAATAAATCCAAGTGGGACCCGGCGAGTCTACGCCGACGAGGGGCCGGCATTCCCCTAGGCAGCCGCCGCCCAGAGCTGTCTTTGCTCTTGGAGGCGCCCGGGCGGCCCGTGAGCACGAGAAGCGGTTTCCCGCCGGGGCGATTTGGCAGGTGCGCGCCGTGACTTCCGGCGTTGCCCGGGAGCCGCCAGAGGAGGAGCGGCGCAGGGGATGCGGCTGTGGCGGCGGCGGCGGCGGCCGAGCGCGGGGGGCGACTGTGGCGGCGGCGGGGAGCGCGGGCCGGCTATGGCGCGGCGGCGCTGAGGGCGCGCGGCAGCCGGTGGCTGGAGGGCGGGCGGCGCGGGACGAAGCGGCGGTGGCAGCGGTGGCTCCATGGCCCGGGCGCGCTGAGAAACGCGGCTCTCGCCTCAGCCCGGCGGCGGCGACCGAACAATGAAGCTCCTGAAGCCGACTTGGGTCAATCACAATGGTGAGTGCGCGCGGGGGGTCGCGGGAGGCCCACCTCGGGGGCCGGAGTCGCCTTTGGACCACGCGCAGGCCCTGCCCGCTTCGCCCCGGCGTCGGTTCCCTGGTGCCCGAGCCGCGAAGCCGGCGACAGCGGACTTTGTCCCGGGCGCTGGGAGGCTGGGGAGGCCAGCGAGGCCGGGCACGTGCTCCGAGATGGCAGCTGGAGACCCGCCCTCTCGCCCCGGCACTTGGCACTGAACTCTTCGCCGCACACCCGGGGTCCGTGGAGGGGTCTCGGCCTGGCCTCAGGGAGCGGCCCTGGGCGCCGGCCAGCTCCTGCCACTCCACTGCATCGGCCAGAATGCGCTCCACTGGTCCTATGCGTGAAACCGGCGCGGAATCCCCCTGGTGGCCTTTCAGTGGCGGGTGAAGATCTGAAATCTGCAAGTGTCTCGCATGTAGAACGGGCTGTTACTGCCCCTGCCGAGATCTGGATGTAGTGACAGTGTCCCCAGTTGGGGGACTGTAATCCCGGAACACTAGGCTTTGTTCCCCAACTAAAGGAATGATGTTTCTTGTTGAGCTGGGGCCACAGGATGAATTTTGATGGGAGCGAATAGGTCAGAGGTGTGTTCTAGGAGCCGGGTTTCCTAGGTCTGTGGACGTGGCCCCAAGAGACACGTAGGAGAAAGGGACTCATCCAGTCCTCTGATTGAGGAAGGACTGTCTTGTACAAGGAAGCCGATGGTAACCAGCACTCGTGTCAGTTCCACCTTGTTGACCGAATGGGCTTCAGGAATTGGTCTTTGCATCCCAGGGAGATGAAGAGAGAGAACCCCCAACTCCCTAACCCCCTCTGCTGACAGCAAGCAGTGAAGCCCAGGATGCATCCTGCGGAGTGCTCCTCCAGCTCAGAGACCTTAGCTCTGATTCTGGCCTGTCTCTGCTAACAGGCAAGGGGTCACCCTGATTCTGTCTTGCTTCTAGAGGGAGATGCAGCTTTTTTCTTTTAGAGAAAGAAGAGTAGGTGCATTTGCATGAAACTTTACAGTTTTTGTAGTGATCCCAGGATGCTCTCTACTACTGCAACCAAACTGAACCATCTGTCTGCGCTCTCCTTCCTTCCATCTTCTTGTGACATCTCTTTCCCATCTTTCAGGCCACCTTGGTCTTTTTGAAACTTCCTGGTGTCCCATGTCTCTGTTCCTGTGCTCTGTTTTGCCTTAAAGTTGGAGGTGTATTTTCCATCTGCCCTGAGGGCCTGGTCCTGCCTCACACCCCTCTGTATTAGTTGTTGCACTCAGCAGTCCCTTCTACATAATGAGTATACAATAAATGGTAGCTAAAACTGTTTTAAACAAACAAAAAAATACCTGGGCTTTCCATAATTTATGAAGCTATAACTAGATTTATTGTACCTGAAAGCAAAAACCTTAAACTTTAGTTCCACTTCTTTGTCAACCAGCAAAAACATTTCCTGATGTGTAGCAAGCAGATCTTTCCCTGAAGAACCAGGCAGAAGTTCAGAAATTTTCTTTTCAGGAAAGGAAAAATTTTATTATGAATAGTCTCCTGTGTAAGTGAAGGTCTGAAAGAATGTTTGTTTTAAAATGCTTTGCCTGAATCAATTTGCGAGTGTAAATATATATAGTCTACCCTTTCCCAGTCTCTCTTTCTGTCTTCTGCCATTTAATTTCTTCCTTTTTTGATAAATTCCTTTGCAAGACAAAGATTTTAGGCTTGTTGAAGTATCAGTCAGTCAAGATGCTTAAGCACAGATTATGTAGGTTCAAAAGAGTCTGACTCAGTCTGCAACCAGGTCGGTTACATGTGCCAGCCAGGTGGGGTGGGAAGAACAGTGGGCCAGGAGCCTATTGTTGCTAGGGCCTCCCACACGAGAGGTGAATGGAACATGATAATATCTGCTCTACCTGCTTCATGGGATTATTGTGACGGGCAGTTGGGAAGAGACAAAATTTGTCCGCAGACTATTATTGTTTAGATGAAAGAGATAATAATAAAAGAAATTGAGACTCTGGCTAAAGGGATTTAACTTCTTGTAAACTTGTTCTTTGTCAAATTTCATTTCTTTTCAAATCTCCTAAGAACAACCTCTATTTCATCAAGGGTGGTGCAGAAGGATTGTTAGGGGCTCGTTGCCACTCTCCTGGAGAAAATGATGAAGGTCTAAATTACTTCTGAGCTGTCCTTTAAGCCAGAGTGGCTTGCTTTGGATTAAAAGCAAAAAAGACCTTGGTGCTTTGGAGAGAGTACATCACTGCTGATTCTGGTTTCCTTGCCCTGTGTTGATGACTCCAGAGTAGTTACACAACATGGACATACTTTTTTTGTTGCCTGAGACTACAAAGAGGAAAGAAGCAGATAGTCTGACATTTTCCCCTGTGGTGTCAAGAGACCCATTCACAAAGTAGAGAGTGGACAGGTAGAATAGGAGAATTAAAGGGAGCAGAAGAAGCATTTGGTGGAGTGTAGGCAAACTTTGGGTCTTAATTTCCTTGGCTGTGTTCTTTTAGTCAGCAGTGCTCTCTCCCTCCATCTTCTCATATGTGACATCTTTCCCATCTTTCAGACCTCCTCCTTGTCTTTTTTTTTTTTTTAATCAACTAGTGATAAGATCATTCTTCTCAGGCAGGGTTTCTCAGCCTCAGCACTACTGACATTTCAGGCCACATACATCTTTGCTGTAGGGGCTGTCCTGCGCTTTATGGAATGTTTGGCAGCATCCCTGGTCTCTGCCCACTATTGCCAGTAGCACACACACAGGTGCAGAGTTGTGACAACCAAAAATACCATACTCTTAGGTGCTTTGCGGTGATCAGTAAATCATTAAATCTTGCAATTGTCATATCATAATGAAGTGAATTTCGAACATGGAATCAGACTGGGTTGAGGATTCTGTCATTTGCTAGCTTGGGCTTGTGATTCTACTCTGGGCTTGGTAAAACTGCCTAAGAATACTCATCTCTTCCATTTCACCCTATATCCAAATATAAAAGATGCATAATTGTTAGATATATAATAGTTAATAATACCTACCACTGACATAGAAGTTATGTACCACATCTATACACATGCATATCTGGGTTCTTGGATATAGTACTCTGTATATACTTGTGAATTCTGTATTTGTGAATTTGCCCACTTGCTAAAATTTATTTATAGCCCCCAAATCAGTGCTTGTGGCATAGTCATTCATGAACATGTGCAAAGTGGCAAAAAATTTGCATCATCCAGCATGCATGTTTCCATCCAAGGTCAAACGCTCAGCATTTTTGTTTCAGCCCTCCTGCTGTAAACAGGTGTCCTTTTCCCAGCATATTTAGTGCCACGTTTTTCACATTCTGGGGCTTTTTGTTGGTGATTTTTCGTTTAACATGGCCCCGAAGTGCTATCTCATTTTCCTAAGTACAAGAAGGCTGTGATGTGCCTGACAGAGAAAATATGTGTTAGGTAAGCTTTGTTTAGTCATGAGTTATAGTGCTGTGGGCTTTGACCTTGCAATGTTAACAAATCAACAATCATATTAAATAAGCTATCTACAAAAAGAGATACATAAAACAGAAAAACCACAAGATTATGTATTGATTGGTTAACAAAAATGTGACCAGAGGCTCACAGGAATCAACCCTATATTTCCCATAGGAAAAATGGTTCAGTGTTCAGTAATTCTGTTTGCAGTGGCTATAGAACATTACTACCACAAATAGTAATGTTCTGTATTTAACATTACAGACATTACTGTATTAAATCCTGGCTGTATTTAAGTTTATTGAAGTCTTGGCCAAAATTAAATCAAGTTCATTTCTAAGTTAAGATCATAGACTATTGAGAAAGTGAAAGCAACTGAGTGTTTGGTTTTAAAGTTTATATATTTAGAGTATTTCATTTGAGATTCATAGCTCTTTCCAGCCTTTATTCTTGAAAGTTTCTTCTGGAATTTTCACTGCTGGGTGGATAGCCCTTGGTGCTTAGCCCTTCATTCTAACCAGGTGGAGGGCAGGACTTAAAGAGATCTCATTCTCCTTTGACCTCTGGTTGACATTTTGATGGCAGTGTTATAAAAAATCATTTGGCCTGTTTTCAACAATAGGATCATCTGTCCATTAATCACATTGCTTTATAGAATGTGTTTTCTTTTTCTCCTGTGATTGGATTCCTAATGTTTTTCTACCTTGGCTCATTCCAAAGGAGATTTTAAAACATGCTGCTGAGACATATATACCACATCAGGATGAAAATAAAAGAAGTTAGATTGAAGGGAGAATGAAGGTAGGATGGTACAGTAGTGAAGTCAGGAGGGAATGTGACAAGGCCTGCACACTTGCTAGAGGGACATTGCAGCTTTCTAGTGGCCAAGTCTGGGAGAGGTCCCTGATGGCGATAGTTATGATTTGGTATTTGTAGGATAAATTTTGCAATTGTCCTAGGTCAGTGGTTCTCAGACAGGGGTGATTTTGTCCCTGTGCCAAATATTTGGCAATATTTGGAGACATTTTTGGTTTTCAGAACTGGGCAAGGGGGTGCTTCCTGGCATCTAGTGGGTAGAAGTAAGGAATACTGCTAAACATCCTACAGTGCACAGCATAGTCCATACCACATAGTGTTATTTAGTCCAAAATATCAATGGTGCTGAGGTTGAGCAACCCTGTTTTAGATAAGGAAATCTTTTTTTATAAAGATTTATCTAACTATTTATTTATTTAATACCCCCCTCCCCTCTCTTCCACCCCCCACCTCCCGCTCTGCTGATTTTGCTGTCTGTATCCATTTGCCCTGTCATCTTCTGTATCTGTTTTTCTTTTTGGTCCTCTCTTCTCATTTTTCCACCTCTAGGATTCACCAGGATTCAATCCTGGGTCTGATGTGGAGAGAGGTTCCCTGTTAGCTGTGCCACCTTGGTTCCTGGTTTCTGCTGTGCTTCACCTTGACTCTTCCCTTCATCTCTCTTTTGTTGCATCATCATCTTGCTGCATGACTCACTTGCACGGGCACTGGCTCACTGCGTGGGCACTCTTGCCACGTGGGCACTCAGCTCACCATGCAGGCACTGGTTCACCATGCAGGCACACTTTCTCTTCTTCTTTTTCATCAGGAGGCCCCAGGGATCGAACCTGGGTCCTCCCATGCAGTAGGCGGAAGCCCTATCTCTTGAGCTACATCTGCTTCCCAAGAAAATCTTTATCGTTATTTGCCTTCTTCTGTATTTGTCACATCCTTCCAACTAGTTTATGAGCTTCTTTGAGGACAAGGATTTTTTTTTTTATCTTGGAATTGGGTAGTCATGCTTTTGAGTCTCCTTGCTGTGCTGCTTACTGAATATCTCTGTTCTCTTGATCTGTTCAGTATAGCCAAGAATACCTGTCTTCCCTGAGACTTGTGAAGGTACAAATGCTAGTTCTCTCTTCCATGTCTCACACACTGATTTATTCCTGCAGACCATAGGTCAATTTTAAAAAAACAATATCTTCTGAAAGAGATTCAGAAGAAAACTGGGTCTTGCTTTTGACAATGTGCATATGGATTTTTTGCTATACATTGAATGAACTCTTCTGCCAAGCTGCTCTGTGTGGATCCAGAGGTGAATGCTGCTGTGCCTGTGCGGAAGCTGTATGGAAGGTTGGAGAAGTGGATGTAACAGACCATTTTCTAGAAGGTAGGACAGGTGGAAATAAGAGTGGGGGGAGGGACTCATCTCCCTCATCTGATTTGTGGATGTGTGGCTAAGCTGAGCATTGCAGGTGAGTAAGATTGTAGTGGTGGAGAAGGCAGTGCAGGTCATGAGAAAGTCAGGAGCAAAGGCCCAGAGAGTAGAGAGCTTTAGATTACTTAGAGCATTTTAGGGGGTGAGGCTGAAAAGGTGAAGAGGGAGCATGGGGCTGGGAGGCAAAGAACCTTGAGTCGCATACACGAAGCTTGGACTTCCTTCTGTGGGGTGGGGTGAGGGTCATTGAGGTTTCTGAGGACACTGAATATCCATGTGTTAGGAAGGCCCTGAACAAGTTAGGAGGCAGTACCTGGAGTTGGTAAAAGATGATGAGGGAGGTCGGTGGTGAAAGAGAGAAAGAGTAGGTAGGCACTAGGGGAGCTGATGTGGCTCAGTGTTTGAGCTCTGGCTTCCCACATATAAGGTCCCAGGTTCAATCCCCAGCCCTAGTACCTCAAAATAAAAAAAAATTAAAGGGGAGCAAATGTGTTCACATGGGAGGTCCCGGCTTTGGTCCCAGGTTCAGTCCCGGTACCTCCTAAACAAACAAGCAAACAAAACAAACAGAAAACCCAACACAGGGATGCTGATACGACTCAATGGTTGAACATCGTCTTCTCACATATGAGGTCCAGGGTTCAATCCCCGGCCCGGGAACCTATTAAAAAAAAAAAAGTTGGGTAGCCTGAGGACAGGGTAGAGATTGAAGTAATGGGACCTGGCCATTATAGGCAGGTGACTCCACAGCTTTGAATCGGTTTCTGAGCTTATTTCTTTAGTATGCTGAAGAAAGGGTGTGGATGAAGTGTAGGAAATGGGATTCTAAACATTTGTTTTTAATCTAAGAAAAGGTTTAAAAGTTGTTTTCATTTTATGAAAAGATGTTTTCATTTTTACAAAATTGGGAGGGCCCCTCTAGGCAGTGTCTGGCCCTGACCCCTGAGGCTGGGTGGAAGACCTGCTGCCATTTCACTGATCTTGGGTCTGCCTTGACATCTTCTTGTCCCTAGCTGGCCTAACCCATTCATCCAGGGTTTTTGCCCTTAGACTGCAGAAGTATCTAGCACATGAAGCATAGGTCTGGAATGAGCCCTGGTGACCAACACTAGTGAAACACGTTTTATCATCCCCCCAACACCAGCAACACCACTCACTACACCAACTCCTAGACAGGTGATATCCACAGTTGTAAATGGCCTGAAGGGAGTGTGGCAGATACTGTGGGTTGCCTACCCTCTTTATTCCTTTTTAGCAGAACCTCAATTTTTTTCTATTTATCTCCCCTCTTCCACAGGCCAAGCTTCAGGGAGCAAGTCTTGTTGACTCTAAGCCTGGCACGTGGGTGAGTGCCAGGGATTTATTGAAGAACAACCATGTTTTGCCATTCTAGCCGGTGAGATTAGGAAGGAACATCTGCTGTGGCTCCTGGGGAATCAGATAAGAAGAGATGCTTGAAAAGCTAATCTTTCTTCTGCTGGACTTCCCTGGAGGGAGGGAGGGAGGAAGGGAGGGAGGGTGGGAGTGTGTGTGTGTGTTGTGTGTGTTTGTGTGTGTGTGTGTTAGCCTTCCCTGGGGTGTGTGTGTGTGTGTTTGTGTGTGTGTGTGTGTTAGCCTTCCCTGGGGTATGTGTGTATGTGTGTTTGTGTGTGTGTGTGTGTTAGCCTTCCCTGGGGTGTGTGTGTGTGTGTATGTGTGTGTGTTAGCCAGCTTGTAACTGTGAGAACTGGGCTGACCCCAAGGATGCCAGGAGGGGAAGGTGGTAGAACTTGGCTCCTTAAGCTGCTAAATTATCAAACCCTGAGGCTGACCTATCTCAGAACTTCCTCTGTGAGTTGGTAAATTGCCCTTGAGATTCTCTGTGATGTGCTGCTGAAAGGAAACATCCAGAGCAGTACAGTTTGCACGTGGTCACTGAGGCTGAGTGAGACGGGGTGACCTCCCAGGATTGCAGTAACGGTGACAAGGATGAGCCCAGGCTCACTGTTTCTAATTAGCCAAGTGATGGTCTCTGTGCTGAGGCTGGCCACATTGGTCCTGGAGGACTTGGATGCTCTCTTCCTCTCCAGAATGACAGCTTTCAGAAACAGTGTGGTCCTATGTGTGACTGTAGCTTGGTTCCACGAGACCTCTGTGTTTGAATACTGATATCCTATGGCTGCTTCTGTAGCCATCAGAGAGTCTAGGAATTTCTGTCAAGGTGTGCTTGGTGAATTTTCTGAAGCATTTGGCTTTAGAGAGTTCTTTGAGGAGCAGGAGAGAGGATCCTGGGCCCCAGCCTTGAAGTTTTGAGTGTTTCTCCTTGATCAGATGGGGCCATGTAGGTTATATGCCCTCTCCTGCACCAGTCACCATTGCCAGCTGATTCACAGAGGGGAGAGGTAGATACTGGAATAAAATTTGGGTTCTGCTAGAGATCTCTCTATTGACAGTTGGCTCCAGGAGGGCAGAGGCTGGTCTGTTTGCTCATGCTGTAGCCCTAGTTCCTAAAGCAGTGCATGGTGCCCAGAGACTCTTAGTTGAAGGTTGAAAACTGGAAGAAGGCTGATAGAGGATGGTGAGTGGGTGGGCAGCTAACTGTCCCTACCCTGGGCTTCAGAAAACTTCTTGCTTACACTGGCTGGCTCTCCTAGTAGATGTTGAGGGAAAGCACTCTGCCCAAGTCCTTAGGTAAGGAGCTAATTCGCATAATTGTGTCTTATGGACCTAGGGCTTTCCATTTTAAGAAGGGGAGCAGATAGTCCTAGAAGAACCATTAAGCAAATGTTTTAGAACATCTCCAGCAAAGAGAAAACCCATTTAGGGTAAAACTTGTTGCTTTTAAAAGCAATATCTGTCTTGGGTTGTTGGTACTACCCTTCTACAAAGATATTTTAACCCACCTGTGATAGACCAAGTCCTGAGGAGGCAGCCCTGGCTAGGGCCATAGTCCAGAGACACTGGTGAGCAATGGACAGACAGGCTGCAAGCCTTGTTTGAGCAAACATCAGCATCCTCCAACAAAAAGTCCTGCACATAGGAGGCACTTGATAGATTCATCTATTCAACAGATAGCTAGTGCCTGTTGTGTGCAGGATGCTAGAAAAACAGGCCTGTCCATGATGATGGGAGAGAGTGTTGCTGTGGGGGGAGTGGGGGGCGGGGGCGGTGGGGTTGAATGGGACCTCATATTTTTCATAATGTAATTTTAAAAAAATAATAATAAATAAATAATTAAAAAAAAATTTCAATACCTGATAACCTTACATGGTTCAAACTTCTACTCAAATGGTCATTTTCAGCATTTAGAAATTTAAGTTTTCCCACCGCATCATAAAACCATCTCCACCATCCTTACCAACCTTTTGGCAGGCAGTAATCCATTGCACTCAGAACACATTACATCTACAAAAACTAGGTAGCATAGCATCCCTATGAACCCCAAAATTTAAGTGCATCAACCCCACTGAAAATTTATAAGACTTCTATGGTTATCAGCATCTATGCAGAAGGAAACAGAGGGGAAAAACAGAGTATCTGAGGAACCCAAAAGCAGATGAATATAAGTGGCCAGTAAGTACTAAATGAAGTCTGAAGAGGTAGAATAGTCCAGCCTCTAAAAACCACTTCAAACTAATCATTTAAAGCTAATAATAATTATTGAAACCAAATGATGTATATATGGGTGTTCATTATACTATTCTGTCAAACTCTGTACATGTTCGAAATTTACGTTAATAAGATTTTTTTAAAAAAATGTTTTAAAACCATCAAAAACAACAACAACAACAAAAAAAAACAGGCCTGTCATGTGCAGGATCTGTTCTAAGTGCTGGAAAAACAGTGAACCAGCAACATGCCAAAATCTGTTGAGCAGCCTCTGATATATTCTAGACTGTGAGACTAAGAGGGCTGTCTGCTTGGGCTCCTGGAATAAGCAGAAAAGAGGGGATGTAGGAGAGATGCTTACCGGGTAAACAGGCAGCAAACACAAGAACAAACTACAGAGGGTACTGGGCAAGGCGAGTGTGGGGAAACATAGCAGGCATGAGGTGGGTAACCTTGGGATTGGGGTGGGGATTAAAATTTCAAATATGGGAAGCGGATGTGACTCAAGCAGTTGGGCTCCCACCTACCATATAGGAGGTCCAGGGTTCTATGCCCAGGGCAAGCTCGCCCGTGTGGCGAGCTGGCCCACGTGGAATGCTGGTCTGCACAAAGTACTACCCTGCGCAGGAGTGCTGTCCCATGCGGAGAGCTGGTACAGCAAGATGACACAACAAAAAGAGACACAGAGGAGAGATAATAAGAGATGCAGCAGATCAGGTAGCTGAGATGATACAAGAGAATGATCACCTCTCTTCCACTCCGGAAGGTCCCAGGATCGGCTCCCGGAGCCGCCTAATGAGAATACAAGCAGACACAGAAGAACACACAGCAAATGGACAGAGAGCAGACAACAGGACGAGGGTGGAGGGGATAAATAAATAAATAAATCTTTTTTCTTTTTTTAAAAATTTCCAAATAGTGTGTTCTGGGAGAGCAAAAGTGAGAGGGTAATGTTTACCTAAAGACTCATCACAGACTGGGATCCCTGGGAATCACATCTGAGCAGGAGCATTACTGGGGATTTATCCTCAGGATCCTACCTGTGGGAGAGCGAGGGAAGCAGGACTGGACATAGGGAGACCTTGACCTGGGGTTAAGTGCATCAAAAGCCTTGGCCCACCATGAGGGGAGCTCTGGAACTGTGATTACCCTGCAGAGTTGTCCTGACCTTTATGTGCCATGGCCACATGGAAAGGGGCCTGACCTGGTTGAAGCTATTCTTCCACCGAAAGACTCAGCTGGGAAACTGACACAGGCTGCCAGCATTCCCCTAGAAAGGGTTTGTGCTTCCTTACTGGTGGGGGACCAGGGCAGCCTACCACAGTATCTACTACAGACTGATAAAGGTAAGAAAGTCAGCCACCTAGGGGAGAGAAGGGCCAGAACTTGCCTGGTAAGTGTGAGGAAGAGCAAAGATGTCATTGTGATCAGAGCCACACAAGGGCAAAGAGGACCAAGAGATGGTGCCAGAGAGTTAATACAGGCTCAAGGGGAGACCTGTGGGGGGCCCAGAGAAGGCCTAGCTTCTCAAAGGAGCCTGGAAGCAGAGCAGATCTGAATTGAGTCTTAGCGATATTCTGCTTGAGAATGGACTGGGTGTGAAGGCAAGGGAGGGGGCAATTGGGAGACCAGTTGTGAGGCTACTCCTCTAATCCTGGCAAGAGAGGATTGTGGTTTGATATTGGGCGGTGATGGATGTGATGGTGAGTGTAGCAGTTTGATATTATTGTGAATTCCAAAAAGAAATATTGGATTATGGTTGTAAAGTGATCTTTTCCTCTGGGCATATTAGATTATATTGGATTCATAGGTTTGCTTGATTAAATAATCATGTAAACCTCTTGTGCCAGTAGGGCATTAAGTCCCCACCCTTTGGTGGGTGGGGACTCACAGATAAAAGACATGGCAAAGGACAGAGTTGGGAGTTTTTGATGTTGAAGTTTGATGCCAAAGCCTTAAGTGGGAGCCCCGGGAAGTAAGCTCACAGAGGAAGGAGAAGCAAGCCCCAGAAAAAGAGGACCTGAGCCAGGAAGAAGCAAGCCCCGGGAAGAAAGGAACCCTGCAAGACCTTGGAAGGGAAGAACCCAAGAAGTCTGAACCCTTGCAGACATCAGCAGCCATCTTGCTCCAACATGTGAAAATAGACTTTGGTGAGGAAAGTAACTTATGCTTTATGGCCTGGTACCTGTAAGCTCCTACCCCAAATAAATACCCTTTATAAAAACCAACCAATTTCTAGTATTTTGCATCAGCACCCCTTTGGCTGACTAATACAGTGAGAAATGGTCAAGTTCTGAATATGTATAAATAAATAAATATATGTATAGCATAGATACATGCACATGCGTATACATGCATACATGTGTTATTTTTATTTTTTATTTTTTTTATTTTTTATTTTATTATTTTTTAATTGACTTTGTAATAATATTACATTAAAAATATATATGTGAGGTCCCATTCAACCCCACCCCCCCAACCCCCCCTCCCCCCCCCAACAACACTCGTTCCCATCATCATGACACATCCATTGGATTTGGTAAGTACATCTTTGGGCACCTCTGCACCTCATAGCCAATGGTTCACATCATGGCCCATACTCTCCTCCATTCCATCCAGTGGGCCCTGTGAGGATTTACAATGTCCGGTGATTACCTCTGAAGCACCATCCAAGGCAGCTCCATGTCCCAAAGACGCCTCCACCTCTCATCTCTTCCTGCCTTTCCCCATACCCATCGTCCACCACGTCCACTTTTCCCAATCCAATGCCACCTCTTCTATGTGGACATTGGATTGGTTGTGTCCATTGCACCTCTATGTCAAGAGGAGGCTCAGATTCCACATGGATGCTGGATGCAATCCTCCCATTTTCAGTTGTAATCACTCTAGGCTCCATGGTGTGGTGATTGTCCTTCTTCAACTCCATCTTAGCTGAGTGTGGTAAGTCCAATAGATCAGATTGTAGGTGCTGGAGTCTGTTGAGGCTCAGGACCTGGCTATCACATTGTCAGTCCAGAGATTCAAATCCCCTAAATATATCTTAAACCCCAACATTAACTGCACCTCCAGCACATTAGCATGAAAGTCTTATGAAGGGAGATCCCATTTGAGTCCAGATTCATCACACATAAACACCATTTCCAAAGAGGGGCCATCTGACCTGGTAGTTAACCCCATCGGCCATGACCATAACTCCCATGGGTCTCTTTAGCCCTCAAAGGAACCAATATCTGGGGGTTGTATCTGCTTTATCTGTCTCTCTGACTCTGCTCAGTTGTGCATGAGGGCAATCCTTCTGCCAGCCTCCAGACTCTTTTTTAGAAACTCGTAGCCATATAAACTCATTTCTCCTTTCCATTTCCCCCTTACTTTAGGTCAAACAGCATTTTAAAGTCATGGTATTTTATGTAGACATGGATATTCTGCTGATCCGCATTGAACCTTCCATATAAGGTCATTTTCCAGTTGCATCATCAGTTGGTAGTTGATAGTGGTCCCTCGTTGCCAGGGAGGCTCATCCCCGGGTGTCATGTCCCACGCTGGGGGGAAGGCATTGCATTTACATGCTGAGTTTGGCTTCGAGACTGGCCACATTTGAGTAACATGAAGGCTGACAGGAGGAAATTCCCAGGCTACATGTGTTATTTTTAGGTATAATTTAAATGATAAAATGCACGGACCTTAACAGTACAATTCAGTGAATTTTGACAAATGAATTTTCCATGTATTTTATATGTGTGTGTGTATGAAAATTTGTACCTCCCCAGAAAGATACATTGGGAAGGTGGGGTCAGCAGGGTAAACTGCAGGGGTATGAGATAAGAAAAACTGGAGGACTTTGCTATCAATAGACTGAAAGGAACAAATTGGGGAGGAGAGATCGAGAAATCAAGTTTTCTACAGGGCCACACAAGTGAGGCTTGCCACACACCCAGGGCCTTCTACAAAGCACACAGGATGAGTTTGGCCTCTCTTGCCTTCTCCTTTTTGAAAACACTGGAGCTACATTCTCAAGATGTGTTAAGAAATAGGACAAAACACCTGTATTTTTTTTTTAAGATTTATTTTATTTCTTTCTCTCCCCTCCCACCCCGTTGTCTGCTCTCTGTGTCCATTTGCTGTGTGTTCTTCTGCGTCCGCTTGCATTTCCAGGTGGCACTGGGAAACTGCCTCTCTTTTTTGTTGCATCATCTTGGTGCGTCAACTCTCCGTATGTGCGGTGCCACTCCTGGACGGGCTGCGCTTTTTTCACGCAGGGCGGCTCTCTTTGCGGGGCGCATTCCTTGCATGTGGGGCACCCCTATGTGGGCTGCCCCTGCGTGGCATGGCACTCCTTGCACACAGCAGCTCTGTACTTGGGCCAGCTCACCACACGGGTCAGGAGGCCCTGGGGAGCTAACCCTGGATCCTCCGTATGGTAGATGGCCACTCTATCAGTTGAGCCACGTCCGCTTCCTGTGTATTTTTGGCTAATGAAAATTGCTGTATACTGTAGTTATATCCACAAGGATATTACTTATGGTGTATTCTGAATAAATTATGCTTTGGTGCTTTGAATTTGTGAACATTTTTTAAAAACAACTTTTCTTATGAAAGTAATGCATAGTCAGTCTAGGAAAAAATAGAAAAGCAGAAAGGAAAAAGGCATTGTTTTTTTAAAAAGCCTTTATATGGTCTTTCAGTCCATTTGGGAAAGAATAACTGGGTGCTTTAAAAATTAATTTTTTATTTAGTATACAAACCACATACTAAAAGTTGCTGAATTTTTTAAGACCTTAGCCAAATTCCCATTGCCATACCAAATCCAGTGGGTTTTTTAATTGTGTAGCCTATCATTCAGAGCTTGCATTGTACTTATAACTGGAATAGCTAAAATTCAGAGGTTTAGGGAAACGGACTTGGCCCAGTGGTTAGGGCGTCCGTCTACCATATGGGAGGTCCGCGGTTCAAACCCCGGGCCTCCTTGACCCGTGTGGAGCTGGCCCATGTGCAGTGCTGATGCATGCAAGGAGTGCCCTGCCACGCAGGGGTGTCCCCCGCATAGGGGAGCCCCACGCGCAAGGAGTGCACCCCGTAAGGAGAGCCGCCCAGCATGAAAGAAAGTTGCAGCCTGCCCAGGAATGGCGCCGCCCACACTTCCCGTGCTGCTGACGACAACAGAAGCGGACAAAAGAAACAAGACACAGCAAATAGACACAGAAAACAGACAACCAGGGGAGAGGGAGAATTAAATAAAAAATAAATAAATCTTTAAAAAAAAAAAATTCAGAGGTTTGTTATTTTCTTAATTGCGGTGGTTGTTAAGCTGATGGATTTTCCCTCCAGGGGAAGGTAGCTGTAATTTTCTAATGGACATAAGTGGAAGAGATTTAGATTTATAGAAATCCACTTTGTAGCTAACTTTTATGGAATATCTCTGTTCCACAAACCCAGCTATACCCAAAATTGGAATGGGGGAAAGTAAACGAAGAAGCAGTGACTATTTCCAAAATTCTCTTGGTTTTGTGTTGGCAAAATGCTGCAGGGGAAGTGATTAAAATCTATAAATGATGTACCTGTCACTTTCTTCTATTGTAGTTGGTGGCAGAAAACGGTTGCATGGTTGCTACAGCTTCCTTCCTGTGCTGTGTTTTGAATCTCTCAGCCATCTGGCTTTGGTGGTACTTACTTAAGAAACTGGGAGAAGCTTTTGTGGTTGAAAGTGGTAGAGATAACAGCAGCAGGTGGTTCAGGGGATCCCTTGTACACTTTGCCCAGTTTCTCTCAGTAATAACACTTTGCAAAACTTTAGTATAATATCACATTGACATTGATACAACCCACTGAACTTAACTCAGCTTTCCCGTTTTATTTCTCCTATTGTGTGTGTAGGTGCATATATGTTTATTTCTATACAATTTTATCACCTGGGGAGGGTCATGCTTCCACCACTGCAGTCAAGATACTGAACTATATCCAGTATCTTTTATAACCAAACCCAACCCCCCCCTCACTACCAAACTTATATTTAATACTGTTTTGTAACTTCTTTTGTCACTTAATAAATGCTTTGAGCATATCTCTGTTATTCATTTTAAATTACAAATTTACCAGAGGTTTTTTTAAAAATTTTTATTAAACTGTCCTTTTTTTCCCCCTTTTTTTTTTTGTCTGTATTTATTTATTTTTTAATGTTACATTCAAAAAACATGAGGTCCCCATATACCCCCCACCCCCCTCACCCCACTCCTCCCACAGCAACAACCTCCTCCAACATCATGGGACACTCACTGCACTCAGTGAACACATCT